>NW_022111317.1:8279713-8289742 GCF_000313985.2 Echinops telfairi
CCCAGCCTCCGTGGGCAGGCCAGCCTAAAAAGTCCACCCCACCCATCTCTGGTCAGCAGCCTGGCTTGCGCCCTTAAAGGGCACCCCCACCCCTACCCCAGCGAGAGGGCTGTGGCATTACCACGTTGCCTTGGTGGTTGTCCCCCTGCAGGGACACACCTGTCTGCCGCCATGGCCGGAGAGCCAGGGTCCACTTGGCTGTCACCCCTCTGACAGTGTCAGGCGTGCAGTCCACCCTCTCCTAGTGGGCACTCCACGCTTGGTGTCTGGCTCTGTAGTTGCTCAGGAATCAGCTTTCCAGCCGAGCTGATTTATTATCTGGCTTTGGGTGGCTCTCTTTGGTCACACAGGTGCCTAGGGCACCAGCGGCCCTGGCTCAGGCCCATTTGGGCAACTTCTGGACATTCTGGGGGTGCCGGCGGTTGTGAGATCCAGCCTCACATCGGGATGGGTCCTAAGGCTCAGTTGTGTGTTTGAAGGGAAGAAATTAAGAGACAGACAAAAGTTTTTTTGGGGCGCTCCTCCGCCAGGACTTCAGGAGCCAGGTCCGCTCAGAGAGAGTGATTGTATTCTCATCACCATCTTATATCCTCTCGGGGGGTGCAAGCCCCTCCAATTACAGGTAACCACATAGGTAACAAGGTGGGCCTCATGCTAACCCTAAAGGTCCCTGAGTTCACTGGAGGAGTAACCTAACACCAGTGTTGGGGACAGGGAAGGGGGAGTGACTGTCCCCTGAGCAGGTAGAACAATTGCTCATGTCTGCTCCCAGATAATAGTCAGCCATACACTTGTAAGAGGTCACTTTAAGGCAGCACTATTCTGGGAGGATATTGTGGGGATTAATATTAACTATGAGAATGTGATTGGGACTCATCTCTAACCCACATGTGTGAAGGCCTCCCTCTACCCAGAATCCTGGCCGGCAAAGCTTCTTAAAGCGTGAGAATAAAGCATTTGTCCGCATACACCGTCTGCCCGTTCCTCAGGTTCCCACGGGCTGTGGTGCCTGGGGCATGGGGTTTTGTGAGGGCATGACCGCTGAAGACAAAGCGGGTGCATAAACAAATGTGGTGAAGAAAGCTGATGGTGCCCGGCTATCAAAAGATATAGCATCTGGGATCTTAAAGGCTTGAAGGTAAACAAGCGGCCATCTAGCTCAGAAGCAACAAAGCCCACATGGAAGAAGCACACCAGCCTGTGCGATCACGAGGTGTTGAAGGGATCAGGTATCAGGCATCAAAGAACAAAAAAATCATATCATTGTGAATAAGGGGGAGTGCGGAGTGGAGACCCAAAGCCCATCTGTAGGCAATTGGACATCCCCTTATGGAAGGGTCACGGGGAGGAGACAAGCCAGTCAGGGTGCAGTGTAGCAAGGATGAAACATACAACTTTCCTCTAGTTCCTAAATGCTTTCCCCACTCCCACTATCATGATCCCAATTCTACCTTACAAATCTGGCTAGATCAGGGGATGTACACTGATACAGATAGGAACCGGAAACACAGGTTGGATGGTGAGAGTGGCGATACCCGGAAGGTGGAGGGACAACAGAAAAGTGGGTGAAGGGAGACGTCGGACAGTGTAAGATAGGACAAAATAATAATTTATGAATTATCAAGGATTCATGAGGGAGGGGGAAGTGGGAAGGGAGGGGAGAAAATGAGGAACTGATGCCAGGGGCTTACGTGGAGAGCAAATGTTTTGAGAATGACGAGGGCAATTAATGTACGAATGTGCTTTACACAATTGATGTAGGTATGGAGTGTGATAAGAGTTGTATGAACCCCTAATAAAACGATTAAAAAAAAAAAGCAGGTCTCCATGAGAAGGCGCTCCGCGAGATGGATGGGTGCAGTGGCTGTGGCGGGGGCTCCTGCAGAGGAACAACTGTGAGGAGAGCCCACGACTGTGCAGTGTTCCGTTCTGTTGTGCACGGGCTCCCTATGGGTCGGAACCCACTCGGATGGCACCTGTCACCAACAATCACAAAGCATGCCTTGGGCTTGTTGGCTTCCACATAGAAATAGAAAAAATCTCAAAATTGTAATGAATGCTTGGTAATGGGGGCGACCTTGCTTCTACTCTGCTCAACTGTTATGTATTGACAGAAACCCATGGGAACCCGGGGAGCAGTAGGGGGACGTTGTCTGAGATGGTCCAAACTCACCTGCTGTTGAGTCGACCCTGACCCCTGAGCACAGAGTAGAACTGCCCCCGTGGGGTGTCTGACACTGTGACTCTATGGGAGTAGAGGGACTCATCTTTCTCCCACGGAGCAGCTGGTGGTTTCAAACTGCTGACCTTGTGGTTAGCAACCAATGCATGACCCACGAGGCCACCAGGGCTTCTTCTCAGCTTGGAGAGACACTCAACCCATGGCTGGTAAGGAGCGCCTCCTTACAGCAGCGTCAACCTCAGTGGGACCTCCATTTGCTGGTGGGCCGCGTGATGTTAGGTTTTGCATCGACTTGGCTGGGTCAGGAGCCTCAGTCGTTGATGGTGGAGGCCTCTCCCACGATGTGCCCTAACATCCTGCAAACAACGTCATGATGGAAGGGCTGCGAACAGCCAAGCATTTGTGTGAAGATTAGGGTGGAGTGCATCCCCTTACTTACTTAGGTCACAGCCTGATCATGTCTCCTTGGGGTGTCGCCTCGATCGCCTAGATAAACGGATACTCAGGAGAAGTCCCCTCTTTTCCCCCTGCTGGCCTGCACCCTGCATCTGGCTTCTTGGGACTTGGGTGGCTGGCTCGCCATGTTGCCAGCCAACCCTGGGAGCTGTCCGTGGCCTGCCCTGTTGCCTGCTGATCCCAGATTCCCCTGGTTCTGCCTCCGCTGGCTTATGGCCTTCCCGAGTTACCGTCCTGATTCCTGGTTTGTTGGCTCTGGGGTGGATTCAGACGGCCGACCTTTCTGTTCGTTGGCAAGTGCTTAACCAAACCAGGCCTGGGGTGGGGTGGGAGGAGGGCGTGAGGTTTTAGGGGCTCCAGCGCAGGGCTCCTGTGTCCGCCAATGCGGGAGGGTCCTGAGGGTGTCTGGCCTCCCCACTGTGGCCTCCCCACAGTGACCTGGCGTTTCCTATCCAGAGACTGGTGGGTTTCAGGGCAAGTCTGGGAAGGCTCTGGTCCACTGGGTGTCTGAGCATTTCCGGACTCCTTTGCAGGGCAAGGAGCATGGAGCGGAGCCCAGCTGGGCTGGGAGCGGGGTGTGCCCTCCCGGCACCAGGAGGCCAGGCACCAACCGCTCTAGCAGGTCCTTTGCTTGCGGATAAGCTCCCTCCAAGAGGTGTGGCCATGAAGCTCGTGGAAGACCCTGCTCTGCGGGTAGAAACTGGTTTCCCTCCACCTTGCAGGCCGGGTTGCTGGGGGTTGGGGCAGCCGACGAGGGGGTTGCCAGCTGAGTGACAAGATTCACTTATTGACCTTTCCCAGGATTCCTGCTCAGGCTCTCCCTGGCTCTGCAGGTTCTGCAGGTGAGTCACCCTGCCCTGCCCTCCAGGCTCTGCCTGATCTCTCCCTTCCCTGCCTGGAGCTTCTCCCCTTTGACAGGTCACCTCTGCGGTCTCTGCACCCTTACTGTGAACGGTGTCCTGGTGGTGGTAGTGGTGTGGGCGACCCCTCTGCTCTTGGCCCTTGTGAGGTGGGGATGGGCAGACGCGGCGAGCAGACGTGGGGTTGGCCTTCAGCCCTGGGCTGATGGTTGAGGGGCTTTGCAAAGCTGTAGCTTCCTTGAGTCGTGGGATAATTTTTATTCTGATTGCTATATTCTCCAATGACATATGTAGGTATATAATTCACACACCATACAATTCAACAGCTCAAGTATATTAAAGAGTTCTATAATCACCATCACCATCAATTTTAGGACATTTTCTTCTCTCTTGTACTCACTGTTATTAGCTCTACATTTCGCCCCAACCTCCCCTGATATGACCCCAAGAAACCATGAATCCAGTTACTGGCTCTATAGATTTACCTGTCATGGACTTCATATACAGAAAAACATACCACCCTGTGCCCACCCCAACCGCCCCAAACCCAGTAACAAAATTAAACAGAAAAATCTCAATCAAAAAGAAAGCAGAAACGATGAAAAACTAGAACAAATTTAAAATGGGTCAAAAGGGAGGGCACATGGTAAGGTGTTAAATATCGACCTAACCGCATCTCCAACCATCCACTGTTCCAATGCGAACTGCACAATGGCAAGGCTGTCCCACCCCTGGCCTGAGATCGGAGAAGACTCAGCGGAGGCTTAATCCATGCGTGTTTCTCCTTCACTTAAACAAGATACTACATTTTAACTTAACTCCGTTTGCCACAATCAGCTTTACAATGCTCTCTGATTACAAGGCGATTCACATCACTTGACTATGATCAGGGGGGGAACTCATCGGAAGCTTAATCCATGTGTGGACCCTTAATCCATGTGCGAATGGGTTTGGGGCTTCTGCAAACCAGGTGTTCATAATTTAAGTTCTGATACCATTTCCTCCTCTGCGCTTGGATTTTGTTATCGACAAGCCTTGGCTCACACAGGGTTGTGTGCTTCTTTCATGTAGACGTAAGCTGATGCCTCACTTAGATGGCTGCTTGTCTGAAGACTCTTTTTGGGAGTAGAAAGCCCTGTCTTTCTCCAGCTGAGTGGCTCGTAGTTTTGAATGGCTGACCTTGCTCATAGCCATGACACCACCAGGGCTACTTAATTTATTTTAATATTGAAATTAATATGTTTATTCTAGCGCACACACACACACACACACACACACACACACACATGAAGAAAAGCACAGCCATTTAGTCAGCAGTTTGTATATGGACCTAATTGGACCCCGAGGCTTTTGCTACAGTTTTATCTCTTTGCATTATACGGTGTTATCACCAAGTCAGTAAGGTTTTAGACAACTTGTTATTATTGCTGTCAGGTGCCTTTGAGTGACTTCGGACGTCTAGACCACAGAATTGCACACTGCCCCGTCCTCGCCGTCCTTCCGTTTCAGGCCCTTGTTGCAGCCGCTGGGCCGATCATCTGGTCAGAGGTCTGCCTCTCTTTCCCTGCCCTCCACTTGGCCAAGTTTCTACTACTGATGCCTTTCTTGATTTGCTCTTCAGTTTTGAAAGAAATAAGTGACCAGAGGGATGCATTTCAACAGCTGCTGTGTGACCTTCCTCCAGTTGGTTCCGGTTCACAGGGATCTTAGGAACAACAGAGCGAAGGGCTGCCCGATCTTGCCACGCGGTCACGATTGTTGTGTCCGAGCCCATGGGTGTAGCCACGGCCTCAGTGCATCTCGTGGACGCCCTCCCTTCCACTTTCCCGCGGCCCCTCCACCTGACCAGGCACGGTGTCCTTCCCAGGGACTCGGTCTCTCGTGACCCCGTGTTCAGCAGTGTCCAGAGCACATGAGATGAAATCTTGCCATCCTTCCCTCTAAGGAGCACGCTGGCCATACTTCTTCCAAGATGGATTTGTTTATTCATTTGGTGGGTGAGTTAGTTAATTGTGCCAGCCTGGCCGATAATCACATGTGGGGCTGGTTGAAAGGCGGAGGGATAAATGGGTGGTGAAGCCTCACCTTTCTAGTTCTCTGGTCTCTTCTTTTGTGATGGTCACACCAGGGTGTAGCTGCCTTAGCAGTTCCCTGCTTCAGCTTGCAAGATTGATTTCCTACAAGACATCCCCAAGGAGAAGCCGCATGGACCTATCCCGATGCAGCCCTGGGTGCTGGAGCAGCCGTGTGGAGACCCCTGCTAGTGCTGAGATGCTTGTTCGTTCACTGACTCAGCTTTCCTCCTGCAGTCGGCATCATTGCCTCTGTTTTGTGAGGTGGAGGACTTTGTGGACTGGTGTTGGGTTAATGGGTTAATGTTGGACTTGTGGGCTTGGGCAGCATTGGGTTGGGATGTTTTCATGATGCACACTTTCTTTACATAAAACTTTCTCTTATACATGAGTTGCTGTGGATTTGTTTCTCCAAAGTACTTAGACTAATACAGTGGTCAATGGTGCTTTCCATGTTCTTCGATTTCCATAGGAAAGATGGTCAAGTAGGTAAGATACCTTACATGTGAACATGTATGTCATGTGTCTTGCTGTAAGCTATGCCACCGGCCGGCCTTTCAAGCACCAACAAATTCTCTCCTGATGGACAGGCTTCTGTGGAACCTCCAGATTACATGAAAGGCCTACAGATTCACCTCTGGGAACGGAACCCCTGAAGACCCCCACAGATCACAGCAGACTGGACTCCGGGATCGCGCTGGGAACCCCGGCAGAATCTGGCCTGGGGCAGTGCTGAGAAATAAGCCCTTTGGGGTGGAAGCCACTCAGCGCACACAGTAGCTGGCCACCAGATGGACTTAAAGAGACCCGTGTCCTGGAAGAAGATGTGGGACTAGCCAAGGTTCCATTCTGCAGCCCAGGACGTCACCGTGAGCCAGCGGCAGGCCTGGAACTCACACCAACAACATCTCAAAGATACCCCAGCACCGTGGGAGCCTGGGAGAGAAGCTCCTCTGGGTGGGTCCCTGGGGAGCTGGGGATGTAGTACTGTTGCACCCGGCGGGGTGTCTGGTGACCAGGCCCCAGGTGAGATCCTTGGTTGCCTCTTTAGCTGAGATCTTTAGCCGGAAATGGCAGAACTGCCCAGACCACTGTCCCACAAAGGCTCACTAGTTTTTGGCAGCTGCTTCTGGCTTGTCCCAAATCTGAACTTGGGGACACTCCAGTCTCTTGTATCTGGAAGGGCCCGGGGGACGTCTACTCACCCTCCTGGGTTCTGGAAGGAGCTGCAGGCCCTGAGGAGGAAAGACAGCTAATCTACAGTGGTCGAGGTATTAGAGGCAGAGACCAGACTTGAACGTGGGTCCGGGAATCTTCCTGCTGTTCTGAATGGGCCGACAGCCCAGTCAAGCAGTACACAGTTCTCAGCATCCCCTGCTCTGAACTAAAGGGCCTGCGGCACTGGGGAGAACCTCCCACTGCTGGCTGACTTATGCTCCTTGGAAATCACCCATGGGTCATTTGGGGGTGGGGGCCGGGGGCCAGGTGTTGCTCAGAATGCTGGGAGACGTGATAGCTGCAGAGAACATGTGTCCCTCCGTCCCAGAGGCTGGGAGATGAAAGGCAGGCTTGGACCACCGGCTGGATGTGTGGCCCGGTCTGGGGGTGCGCTCTGAGCTGAGGGAAGATGTGTGGAGCTCAGGGGCAGAGGTGCAGGTCCTCAGAGGGCTGGGCAGGACAGTGTGGCCGAGCCCAGAACCTCAGGGTCAGGCCCACAGAGGCTGGACATGCGGGTTCACATGTGGATGGTGGTGGTGGGGACAGAAGCGGGAAGCACTTCTGGTTCCTGGTGAACAAAGCAGGCTGGGAGGTGGGCATGGCCAGCACCAGCTCACGCAGCCCTGGTGGAGGGGGAACTATGGGCCCTGGGTTCTGCGGGCAGCTGGGCTGGGGAGGTGGGCTGGGGCTGGGCTTCATTTATATTTCTGCTTTGTGGTCATGAGCCTCTGTTTTTGTCTATGCTGCTGTGATGTGTGTTATGTGAGATTGTGGGACCCCCTCCCTCCCCTGGTCTGGGGTCATGGGCCTGGATCGAGCCAGGGGCACACGAGGACACACACAGGGGCACATGTACTCATGCATACAGACACACTCACATGTGGATGCTCACACAGAAAGGCGCACACACGGGGTACAAGTGCACATACAGGGGCATGCAAATGGGGATGCGCGTGCTCACACACACACACACAAACCCTTCACACACAGGGACACACACAGGGATATACTGACACACATATGGGGGTGCACAGTGAGACACTCGCAGGAGCACACACTCACACAGGGACACACATAGGAGACGTACTCTCACACACATTCACACCCACACAGGGACCCCTCCCAACCCCTCTCCTTGCCCAGCAGGGTCCTGCAGGCCTTCAGTCTCATCCAGGCCCAGAGTCACTGGACAGGTGGCCACTAGAGGGCCCCTTGTGTGGCTGGAGACTCGGGGCCTCCCCTGCCCCCCTGGCTTCTGTCCTCTCCTTCTCCTCTAAGACAATGAGCCATGCGCTGTGTCCCCCCAGCCTCAAGCTGGTCTTGCTCCAGCCAGGGCCTTTGTGGCTGGCTCCAAGGCCTGGGCTGCACCCAGCCTCCCCAGGCCAGGGGAGAGGGAGGGCACCAGGGCGGCCTCCTCTCAGTCCCCAGAGAGGAGAGTCTCCTGGGTCGCTCCTAAGCTGACCCTGGGGGGCACAGCTCTCAGTAAGGCACACGTGGTCCCTGCCTGGACGTTCTCACAGCAGCTGGGGGAACATTAGGCTTTAGCAGGTGTGCCAGAGAACCAACCCCCGGGGGCCGGGGACACACGGAGACACACAGACTTCTGCTCGGGTTGCCTCACTTGGCAGCTCACATCTCCCTCATCTGTAAATGGGCCCAGCCCCTCCTGTGCAGGGTTGTTAAGGGCAGACATCGTGAACGGCGCCAGGGTTGGCCTTGGCCTCTCTTGGTTCTGGCCGCCCTGTGGCCTGGCCCTGGCTCTGCTGAGACATTTTTCTAGGCCCCAGGGGGTTCCCCCCCCTCCACCATCCCTTCCTGGAGAGCCCTTAGAGTAGGGTGGCCCGCAGGGTCTGCACATCCGCCCTTGTCCCCCCATTTGCATGGAGCCAACCAGCTGGCTGGGGAGGGGGTGTGGCTGGTGTTCATTGCCCCCCTAATGCCGCCCCCTGGCAGCTGAGGGAGGAGGTTACACTCACTGGTTATGACTCAGCTCTGGGCTTGGGATCAGGGGGACCTGGATTCGAATCCTGCTTCGGCCACTGGGGGGTTGGCCCCCAAGTGCTGGGTGCCCCCCCCCCACCTTTGAAAAGCAGGAACAATGGCTTTTGCTAGCCTGTTTGACAAAGGGGAAAAGCAGTATGCGTGGGCTGGGTAGACAGTTATGCCCCAGGTGGGGTTCACCTTTGTGTAGGGACTGTGGCGGGTTGGGAGAGGCCACCTATGGGGCCCGGCCTCTCTTGGGAGTGGTCGGCCGCTCCTTCCCAGCATTGTCAGCGACTGAGATGAACACCTGGCACACAGGTCCCCGTGGGTCCCGTGTTAGAAGCTGCTGGCTGGTGGCCTGGAAGAAAGTCATGGCAGGGGTGCAGGGAAGTGGGTGGCCCCACATCAGCCTCCGTGGGCCTGAGACAGGAGGAAGTAGATGGTGCCCGGCTACCACTGCCCCCTTACCACTGCACGGGATCTCATGAGAAGGTGCTGGACAGAGTGGGGGGAAAGGCGGAGCGAAATTAAAGATCATAAAGAAGACCAGGCGTACTGATTGGCTAGAGATGGGTGGAACCTTTCCTCCCACCCCCACCCCCGCCTCGACACCATGGCCCTGGGTCCCTGTTCACTCCTCAGATGGCTCAGCTTTCAGACAAACAATGGACAGGTGTGTGAGGGACAGAACAGTGCTTGTGAGGGACCCGCACCTTAGAATCATCAACTGTTTGGCATCCAAAGGGCCGCCTTTGTCTCCAGGTCTCAGTGCAAAGGGGGAGGGAGGAGGAATGGAACTGGCACCTCAGGGCGGGTGTGGGCTCAGTGGTACTCCCTCGAGGGGCTTGTCATCAATGGGGTGAAACAAAAGGGGGGGGAGAGAGAGAGAGAGAGAGAGAGAGAGAGAGAGAGAGAGAGAGAGAAACAGAACGGGTGCCATGCTTGGGGAACAAAACAATACCAGAATGGATGCCACGTTCCCCGGGCCCTTCCTAAGTGCCGGCCCCAGACACACTTGGAAGAATTCTCTGTGTGTTACCTACCAGGCCCTTGGGGGGTGACGATAATTTCCCGCTGGGGACAGATGAGGAAATGGAGGCACAGGCACAGAGGCTACGTGCCCAGGGTCACTCTGCTGGCAGGTGGAGGAGCTAGAACCGAATGCAGGCGACTGGCCCTGAGAAGCTGGGTGGGTGAGACAAGGCTGGGGAGAAGGGGGGTGCCTGGGGGCTACCTGCAGCCAGGTGGTTGGGCTAGG
>NW_022111317.1:8290182-8296991 GCF_000313985.2 Echinops telfairi
TCTCCCCCCCACCGAGGAGCCTGGTCCCAGGCTGGAGGGAGCTGGGGGCCCCAGCGGTGGTGACTACAGACAGGAAGTAGTGGTGGTGGTCTCTCTCTGGAATGAAATAAAGCCCCTTTGTAGGAAGGCCCCCAGCGGGGTGGGCCCCATGGAGGTCTCCTTGCTTGAAGTGCTGGTGCGGAAGGCCTGGGGGATGGGCGGAAAGCAGCGAGCCCCCCTTGCAGGTGCTGGCCACCAGCTCTGGGCCATACCCCACCCTCCACCGAAGGATCTTGGGAATGCTGAGAACGGGGTTGTGTCGAGAGCACACCCCGCCCGGGGTCCTGACCCTCTCTGTGATGGACTTGCTGGAATGCCTGATGGACCAGCTTGGGGAAGGCTCTGCAGGATCCAGAGATAAGATAAACTGAGTTTGGGAGGCACTGGGGCAGTGAGGTCACCATGTGGGGAGCAGGCTGGCCCTCCGTGAGGGACAGAGCTGGGCCCAGAGAAGGGGAGGGGACGGGCTTTGGAAAGGACTAATATAATCTCCACCTGGGGCCAGAGTGGAATGTGGGGAGTATGCAGGGACACCCACCCTTCAGGGGCCCAGGACAAAGGTGGACAGCAGATGGGTCCCGAAGGCGAGGGAAACCGCAGTCTTTGGCCTTTGTTCTCCATCCTGGCCTCAGCTTGAGGGTGGCACCTGGCTGGCTACTCTGCAAATATTTTAGAAAACTGCCCTTTGCCCCAGAGGCTCTTGGGGGAAGGTTTTGGCTCCCTGGGCCTGGGGCCCGTGTGGGAAAGGTTGCAGGTGAGTCAGCTGGGATGGAGAGCTAACAAGCCCTTTGTCTGGGGGGAAGTGACCCTGGAAAAGGGGGCCCCAGGAGGAAGAAGGCATGGGGAACCCCTTCCTGGTTGTGGCAGGGAACTCTCTCCCCACCTACTCACCTGCTCCCAGGGCTCCGGGTCGCCCCAGGTCAAATGTCTGGGTGGGGTGTTTGGCATGGCTCACACTTCCCTTTCCAAACCATAGACTCTTGCTCAGGTCCACAGCCCAGCACCGCTAGGCCTCAGTGGGTGACAAGGGACTGCTTCATTTCTGTGTCTGCACCTGGCATCCCTGGGACAGGTGCTGATCCAGCCAAACTTACAGCTCGCCTCTTCAGGAAGCACTGTGACCAGTCCAGATGGTGCGGTGTAGGGGGGCCTGTAGGGCAGCTGGCCTGTCCCCTTACCAAGCCTGGGCCGCAGAAAGCAGGCGAGGCTTGGGAGAGGGACCCCGGTCAAGGGCCAGCATTTGGACAAACCTGCCTTTCAGGACCGTTCCGGGCGAAGCTGGGCCACCTGCAGGTTGGCTGGATGGGCATTTGTCTTCTGCGAGAAGTGGAGACGGTCAACCTGGGAAAGGCTACAGAAGAGCGTGCACAGTGGGAACTCGTTTTAGAAAACCAAACAACGTAAACACAAGTGTGTTGTAGGGACACAACGGTGAAGCGCTCTGCTGCTAACCAAGAGGTCGGTGGTTCAAACCCCCCAGTTGCTCTGTGGGAGAAAAGACATGGCCATCTGTCCACGGAGGGAAACCCCCGGACTAGGAAACTCTCGGGGGCAGCTCTGTTGTCACAGAGAGATGGCCACGAGGAACCTGAATCCACTCGATGGCACCGAACACATTCGTGTTTAGAGGAAGACCTGGGCGTGTGTCATAAGATGCTTATGGCGATACTGGCTAAGTGATAAGCCACTGGCATTTAAGCATGACTTCACCTGTCACACAATTAAATCCTTCAGTCAGATTAGGAAGTTTTGTGCAGTCATGACCACAATCAATTTCAGAACATTTTCTTCTCATATTCCTTGTCCTTAGCTCCCCATCAGTCCCACATCCATAGCAGCGATACTGCTAGGCAATTATCAATCTAGTTCCTGTCTCTCTAGAGCTACCTATCCTGGATTGCCTATACGGAAAATTGTACAGATCACAACAGGAAGCAAGCGAGCAAACAAAAACAACGACCAGCCTAAACCTAGAACATCTCAATGACAAAGATAGTAGAAAATGTAAAAACCGAACCCACTTTATCTCGAGTCAAAGGGAGATCAAAGAATAAGGGTTCCACTCGACCCTAACTAATGACTTACACCAGGATCGACTGTACAAAGCCGTCTAACAGCAAGGTGATCCACCTGCCTCGATGATGGACACACATCCGATAATTACAACATTCCTCATACTTTTAATTCAGGTTGTTACTGTGTCACTCATTTAAGTTCCCTTCACCGCACCCCTAGATCCCTGGCCACCCTGTGGTTATACGCTGGTCTGTCATCGGAAAGGTCAGCGGTTGGAAACCATGAGCTGTAGCCAAGCCATCAGGTTGCAGCTTGATGACCTCATTCGGGTGCACAAAGGAGCTAAATAGCTCCCTGGAGGCCAGAGACACTCACTCTCTGCTTCGAATCCCTGCAGACATTCCTGTTGACAAGACACATGGAGCTACGCTGAGAAGGGCTAGAGCCCTGGGGTGGAGGAACCACCTGGAGACCCACGCCAGCCCCGAGATGCTTCTACCACCACGGGATCCACAAGACTGTCTACCCGCTGGCCTGTGATCTTCCTGCATGCGGAGTCAGTTCAAGGCTGTGTGAGTCTAAAGAGGAATTTATAGACTAGTATTGACATAAGGGGTAACAGTCAAAGGGACTGTTACTGAACTTATGAACTTGATCTGAACCGGGCTGGGCTGTTTGCTTCATGTACAATACAATTGCTCTGTGATATAAAGTTCTCTCTTACAGGAGTGCCTATGAATTTGTTTCTCAGTCAACCTGGACCAACACAATAGCTGCCCTTTCATCACATGTTGACTGTTCTCACAGAAATGCTTTTTAAAAAAGTAGCACAGGACTCACCTGTGGTATTATTTATTTAATGAACCAATCTGCTAGTTGACCTCTGGGAGTGGTTCTGTTCCTGTTTCAAGGCATCTCAGGATGAACATCTGCAGAGTCCCTCAAGTCTCTGTCTGTCCATCAGGCTGACCTTCCTACCCCTCTGGTTACCAACCCATTCCTTAGCACCTCCAAGTCCCCCATTGGCCAGCCTGTGCTCGGCTCACCCCCAGGCTCATTAGTGTGCCGGGCACATGTCCTTCCAGGATAGGGGAGAGAGAAGGTAGAGCGTCCTCTGACCCAGCAACTCTCTTTGGTTAAGGTGCTTCCTGGGCTTCCACACTCAGTTCTAGGGGGACCTGATCAGGGTGCTGTAACTGAGGGCGGGTGGTGTGCAGTGTGGAGAGTTGAGAGAGTGTGTGCTGAAGACACTGCCCGGAACGGTGGTACCTCAGTCACTGGCTCCGAAACCAGCGCTCGCAGGTTCCAGCTGCCCTCGTCTACAGGCCGAGTCACCACCCAAGCCCTGAAATGTGAAAAGCCCCGGACATCAAACCAACTACACGCAATGGCTTTGTGATGCAGTGAGAGCCCTGGCTTCTGCGTTTGTGATGTGGAGGGAGTCCGGCTCAGCACTGGCCGGCTTTAGGCTCCAGTACCCTGGACGCGCAGCGAGTGGGAACGAATGTTCTCCTCGCTCTTGTGAGGTTTGGACCATGTCGATGCCTACTCTGGTCCTTAGGGTTCTTGGCTGTTTGTTTTCTGTGGAGCTAGCTATTCTCCACAGCATAGTAGCTTTCTGGAAAGTTCCAAAGAGCCACCGTGGATCCCGGTTGGAACGGAGCAGCGGTAAGGACCAGGTCGGGGAGCCTGGGTTAAGTCTTAGACAAGGAGAAAGACACCCCTCAGTTTCTCTCCTCCTCAGTCCCCTCATCGCCCTCTCATGTTTGGGATCAGACCCTCAGTTTCTCATGGTCGTTTACTTCCCAGAGCCTAGAAATAACTCCTGGGCAGGACCTCCTGCGCCAGGCCCACATGGAGACGCCAAGGGGGCTCCCACCGAGTGTAGAGAGAGGCAGCTGCCCCCGTGGGTCTCCCAGTTTGGGTGAATTTCCTGGTTGGTGGTTCTAGAAAGTCTTTGTCAGCAGAAGCCTTTGGCTGCTGGACCTGCGGACCCTTTACGCTCATCCCACCCACCCCTGCTCCCTTGTCAGGCTCAGCGCCCCAGGGCACCTCTTCTAGCAATAGGGAGGGAGAGAGGAGCTGTGGGAGAGTCCAAAATAAGCAGCAAAGGAAAGTGCTGCCGTCCCAGAGGAGGACGAGGGCGAGGAGCCGGAGGACAATGTTAGCACATGTAGAGAGCTCTGTCCGAGGGATGGGGAGAAGCTCAGAGATCCGGTCTCTCCTGGGACAGGACACTGGGGGACCCAGCTCCACCGTCTTCCCCTTGTTGTCCTTCAGCAACATGGACGGGTCCGTGGCAGGCCTGGTAAAGTCCCATTCTGTGCCCCCCTCCTTGTCTTTGTGGGCAAGGTGTCCGTGGATGCCGACGCCCCTGCTAGCCCTTTGTGTCAGCTGGAGGTGCTCTAGGTTTTGAAGAATCAAGTTCTCAAATAGATTATTTCCCACAGAAACGAAATTGATTGGGAATTTAGAACCTGAAAACACCCCGATTCCTCCGTCTTATCCTGCTGGGAACGAAAGTATGAGACAAGAGGAGAGACTTCCCTGACTGCGCTGCCCCCTCCAGGCCTCTGTCTTACCATCCGTCAAAGGGGCTCAATGCGGCGACCTCTGCCTCCCTCACACAGGGCTTGCGACCGGCACATGAGATCAGATGCGAGAGCGACCTTAGAAAGATTGGAGTTGTCACCCACAATCACGGCTTAGGGCAGGCCTCCGGGAAAACTCTCCAGTCCCCTGTACTCAGAGCCAAAGGTCTCACTACTCCGCTGTCTCCGGATGCCCCTGCCCCTGCCCCTCCCCTGCCCACCTCACATGGTCTCCTGCTCTCACAGCCAGCAGTGCTTCCCAGGGAAAGCCTACAAAGCTTCAGGAACTGCTCTCTGTCATGAAAAGGTAAATCCTTGCTCTGTGCTCTTGGTTCTGTGGCAAGTCTGATAGGGATTTCTCCGTTTGGTTTGGACCAGGGCGAGGAGCTGGATGATACCTGGGGGGGATCCATACACAGGAGAGGCTGGTTCACTGGGGGAGAGAATGGCCACGACGCTGGTGATCAGACATCCCGGGCTAGAATATGTCTCCCAGTTGACTCTCTGAGAGAGCCCCATTAGAATCAGGCTTCAGCACACTCACACGTCCTGAGAAAGCACCCTGCCCTGACCCCCCAAACAAAGCCACTGCCTTCAAGTTAATTCTGACCCATAGCAACCCTCTGTGGGGCTTCTGAGACAGTCAGCTTCCTCTTGCAGAACCACGGGTGGGTTTGGCCTCCCACCTGGCAGCTAGCGGGTGTTTACCCAACAGGGCCACAAGCTCTCCTGACAAGCTATGCAGTTTGAAAACTGGCGTTTGCACCCCTAAGGCCTCGATGTGGCTTGCCCTTGAAACCTAGGGGGGGTCACTCACAGGAGCAGTCTGGGGCCAGAAGGCAGCCCATCCATCTTGTCCTCCTCTTAATATCTGCAGAGAACAGAGTAGAACTGGAGATGGCTGTGTACAGGACGGAGAACGTCAAGGTTCTCCAACACACAACATTTCCCAAAGGATGCAATTTCCCACAGCCTCACCAGCAAAGCTTCCACAGCCACAGAGGGACCTTATGCCTGGGGTTATACCTGGGGATGTGCTTGGGGGTGGCCATTCTGGTAACCTCGTGACATCCTAAAACCTCCCTCCAACCTAAATCCCAATTCACTGCCACCTTGTCAACGAGGAATCATTAGGATCCTGTAAGAGAGAGTGGACCCACCCTGTAGGCTTCCAAGTCTGTACATCTTTATAGGGTCAGGAAGTCTTCTGGTTCTCCTTTGGATTAATGGGTAGGCTTGGACCAAACTTGAGTTCAACAGCCAGATATAACTTCCACACGAGTGCTTTCCCTACTACCATGGTTCACTTGTTATCATTTTTTTATAACGGTTTTATTGACATAATTAATATGCTATACAATTCAGGGAGTTAAGTACATCCAAAAGGGTGTGCAATCATCACCAAATCAATTTTAGAACATTTTGCATCCTTCTTGTACCCATCGATATTAGCTCCGAACCCCGCCCCACCCCGATCTTCCCTGCCATAACCCCAAGTGTTATGAATGTAGCAAGGTACTCTTTCTACCGAGTTACCTGAGTTTTATATAAAGAAAATCTAAACAAAAATCCTAAAAATGACAATAAAATAAAACACAAAATAACCTCAATCCAAATAAAAGCAAAAATAACAGAAATTAAAACAAATTTGCAATAGGTCAAGAGGAAACACAATTGATATGTTCATTTAAAAAATTATTTTATTGGGGGCTCGTATAACTCATCACAATCCATACACACATCCACTGTGTCAAGCACATTTGTGCATTTGTTGCCATCATCATTCTCAAAACATTCGCTTTCTATTTGAGCCCTTGGTATTGGCTCATTTCCCCCCTCCCTCATGAACCCTTGATAATTTATAAATTATTGTCATAGCTTACACTGTCTGACGTCTCCTGTCACCCACTTTTCTGTTGTCCATACCTCACGGAGGAGGTTATATGTAGATCCTTGTAATCGGTTCCCCCTTTCTACCCCACCTCCCCTCCACCCTCCCGGTATCGCCACTCTCATCACTGGTCCTGAAGGGATCATCTGTCCTGGATTCCCTGTGTTTCCAGTTCCTATCTGTACCAGAGTACATCCTCTGGTCTAGCCAGACTTGCAAGGTAGAATTCATATCATGATAGTGGGAGCGGGGAGGAAACATTTAGGAACTAC
>NW_022111317.1:8297825-8307415 GCF_000313985.2 Echinops telfairi
TTTCCTCTATTTCCTTTTACTTTCCTCTTGTCCCACTATCATGCTCAGCCTTCATTTGGGTTTCAGTAATTCCTCTCGGTTACATTACCGTTGATCACGCCCTACCAGGCCTCCTACACCCTCCTCAGCACCAATTTTGGTTCACTTGTTGTTCCCTTGTCCCTGGGTTTGTTAACACCACTTCCTCTCCACCAAGGGCCACCCCTTCCCCCCACCAGAACCATCAGTCCCTGTTGTTTTCTCCTCCAGATTGTTTATCCAGCCTATCTTATTTAGACAGACCTGTGGAGATAATAACATGCACAAAAACAAGATAGTGCAAAACAAAGCAACCAAAGAAACAACAAAAAAAACCAATGACAAATAAAAAAAAAGGAAAAGCCTGTAATTAGTTCCAGGACTGTTCATTGGCCTTTAGGAGTGTTTTCCAGTCGAGTCTGATGGGGTGCCATGTCCTGGCCCCACAGTCTATTTTTGGTATTCCCTGGGGACTTCCTTGCTGTTCTGTTGCATGCCCTTAGTGTTTTGCTTCGGTGCGGTGGGATCAGATTGGGTGCAATTCCCACACTGTGTCTCGTGTTGTTCCCTGTAGGTCAGTGAGGGATGTTGTGTATCATAGTGGGGCCGGCCATATGGTCCTCTCTGTGCACTGGCTGCTCTATGAAGGAATATTGTCCTCATGGCTTGGTGGGCCAGGATGTGCTCCATTCTCTCTTCCTCCCCCTTCATTTGCTCCCGTGTGCTCTGATCAGACACGTCCCTCTCCCTGAGCTGCAGCTTCAGTGCTGTCCTCTGAAGTGAGTTCTTCTTGGAGGAGGGGCAGGTCTAAATGTAGTTGGCATTGGGGCCAGCCCCTCAGACCTCTCCACTGGTTCCCTAGTCCACGCCAGCATGTTGCGTTCACATCTTGGAGCACCAGGTTGAAGTCTGGTCCCTCTTTCCCTGTGGAGATCTAAACAATACCCTCCCCTTGGGTGGGTTAGCGCCCTAAGTATGTTCATTTTTAACTTGACTATATCTGTAGTCATCCACATTGCCATGCACTCTGGGGACAAGAGCGTTCACATCCCTGGTCAAAGGTCTGAGGGAATTTCATGGAGGTTCAGTCTACTTGGCACCTCGGCAGATGGGTTTTGGGCTTTCACTTTTGTCCATCGGAGAAAGGAAGGAAAGAGGGACGTACAGAAGGAAACAAACAAACAAACAAACACCTCCAATTCACTGCTCAAGTCATCCAGAAATGAAGCACCGGCTCAATTCCCTCCTCTGGCCTTACCTTTTGTTATTTACAATCCTTGGCTCACACAGGCGGCCATGCTGCTTCCATGTAGACTAAGTGCACAGCTCACTTAGCTGGCCACTTTAAGACAAGCTTTAAGACCCTGCCACCGGTTTCTTCACCACGTGTTGCTGTAGCACCCCTATCTTCAGGGACTACTTCCAGAGGGCAAGTCGTGAGCAGGATTCATCACAAGAATGAATTCTTGAAAGGGCTCATGATTAAGTGCAAGTTGAAAACCCATTGGTTTATCTAAGATTTAGAAAATCTCAGGTCCACTTTAGAGGCAGCTTTACCAGCTTGCCCACAAGACAGTTGGTAATTCTAATAAGAGCATTATGAATTGCATCAGTGGTATAGAATTTAAAGTACTGTGGAGAACAGGAAAGTATGCATACATAGGAAGGCTTTTTAGACCAAACAACATGGGATGTTCACTTAAGCAGATTAAAAACAAGTAACAGAGAGCCATGGCGGTGAGGCACAACACAACTATTTCCATAGCCCTCCTTCACTAAGGACACACCCTATCTGCAGGGCCTGGTCACGTTAGGAAAACCAAAGCAAGTGTGAGAAGAGCAAGTATACAGCAGTCTCAGGTTGCCACTACTGGGCCACCCCCAAAGCCAGAGATTCGAACCAGAGTCCCCGGGACTCTCTCTGCAGGGAGAACTTCTCAATGCATGACTAAGATGCTTCAGCTTTAAGTCCAAAGTCTGCTTTCAGTTCTCTTAAAGTGCAACAGGTGTGCTTAAGGTCAAGGCTAGTTCCCTTCTTGTGATTTCCCAATCGAGTAGGAAGAACTCCACTGGCCTGGGAAAGACACCAATCGAATGTCCTGGATCCCTTCTCATCATTCTGCTTTGCAGAATTCCGCAGGGACATGACTCCACGTCCCAGTCCTCTCTGAGGGCCCTGCCTACTCCTCCGTTCCCACTTAGGGGTCTCGCAGCTCCTCCAGCCACAAGAAATGAAGCGGCAGATTCTGGGGGGTGGGGTTCAGGGGTGGTGTGGTGGGGTTCAGGGCTTCCAGGGTGGGGAGGATGGACCCAGGCCCTCTGACTCCATCCTTCAGGAGACCCTGCATCCCTCATGGCTGCCTTGCTCCCCTTTGCAGCTCCGGTTGCCATCATCAGGAGAGAAGTGTGTGTGTGGGTATCCGAGTACAGATACCTGTTTCTCACCCTCCTGTTCTATGGCTCTGGTGAGAGCTAACAGCATCCTGAGCACTCCCATGCAGGCCTGGAGCACTCCCTTGGCCCATAGACTCCGCCCGGGACTGCAGGTGCTGAACAGAGCCTGCAGCGGGTTTCCACGCATGTCACAACAGCTCACTGATGGCTGTCAGCACCAAAGTGACACACCCAACAGACCAGAGCAACGTAACTGGGATGGCTACTCTCTCGGTCAGTGTGGCCACCAGTCAGTCTGGCTGTGAGGAGTCCCTTCCGGAGGCCTTTGACATCTCAGGTCCTGTGCTACCTCTGACCGCCCAGCGGAGCCCTCACAGCTCACTGGGCCTCCCTCGAGATCCCTTTCCTCCCGCACCACCTGCCCCGTGCTTCCTGTCTGAAGGACACAGCCTTCTAGAGGCCTTTGCACGGAAATGCATCTATTGGAGATGTGAGGCTCCACCCCCAGAGGTGTGGTGGAGTCCCGGGGTCAGCTTAGGTCCGAGTTAACAATGCTGTTGGCCCAGCGAGGAAACACCATGCGCGTTCCTGTCATCACGGATTGCCCTGTGAAAGGTGGTATGGAAAAAACTGGAACCATTTTCCATAAGATCCCGCTTCCCCTATGGCCGGCCAGCCTAGGACTGCCATTCTGGATTCAGTGCCATTGGATCGCCCCCCCAACAAAACCACAATGGCCAGAAACCCCAAACCCTCTGGCTCTCGGCTTGCCTTCTCCAACCCTCAGCATCTTAAAGGGCCCCTACTTACCACCTGAGGTTCAGTCTGAAGCCTCAGGTGATGGGCCCAACAAAAAGGCCGCCGTCTGGCCCGAGGCTTCCTTTCTATAACTCCCGAGGGCCCAACTGTTCCTTGTCCTGAACAGTCAGGCAGCTTCAGAAACAGGAGCAGACCCCAGCTCTGCCGGGAGGACCAGCCCCTCCTTCCCCCGCTGCCTCCTGAGCGCCCCCGTCAATTCCTTCCCCACCCACCCCACCCTGGGTTCCTCCATCTGTCTATCACCAAATCCACATCAGGGCGATCTCTTGGGCTCTGGTCCGAGGGGAGGACTTTGAGTGGCCCCTCCTGCAGAGCCAAGTCCTTCTTCAGTGGGGATCACCATCTGTTTCCCCAAGACCCCACGCTGTCCCTTGCTCCATGCAGTCTGAGCCCTGTGACGGAGCCCAATCTTGCGAGGTTAGGGCAATGCCCTGGTAAGGACGGCCCATCTTCATGCTGACAAAGAGACTCCTGTTCTCCCTGGACCATGGACAGAGGCTACAGCAATTCCACCACTACCAGAGGGCCTTGCTTGACCAACACTGGCACGTGCTTTACCATCTGAAGCCATCCACCCAGGTGCCCTTGTACCCTGCTGACCAGCTGAGCCTGCCTTGGCCCAGCACAGCCTGGGCCCGTCTGGGCGCCTCCCAGTCCACAGCCCCACAGGCCTATGAGAGGAATGAGCTGTTCTTACCAACCTTGGCTGCAGGGTCACCCCTCACGTCAAGCTGGCGCACACAGATCCACACCGTGCTGTGGAACCAGATAGCCCGCCAAGTTTGGCCGATCTACCCGGGAACTGTCCTTGCTTGGGGACCAACATCCTGGGACTCTTAAGTTCCCAACGGCTGGGCAGTGGCTTCCTTCCCTGTCAGAGCAGGACGCCGCAGGCTCCTTGCAGGACAGACCAGGGATGATTGTGAAAGACATCTCAGATCAACAGCCAATCAACAGCAAGCGGCCCCAGCAGGGGCTGTCCCTGAGTATGCTCTGCAGCCTCTGCCTTCCAGAAAGGGACTCCCATTGGACGTCCAGCGGAGAAACAGATGGAGAGGGCACTTCCTGAAAGCCAGGCCAGTGGACATCATCCCGAGGCTTTCAGAAAAGCCATGAGTACTACACTCAATTTCCACCTGACCAGGATGCTGCTTGAGAAAGAACTTGGCATTCCCCTCCCTGTGGGGACATCCAGAGAGGCCGCACTGTCGTTTCTCAAGGAGTCAGGCACCCAAGAGCGGCTTGGGCTTCCACCCAAATCAAAGAACCTCCCCATCCTATACGGCCTTCCACCTGACATCGATCCACTCAGGCTGATCCTGATGACCAAGCTGGTCCGGGAATTAAAGGAGGTCCTGGGAGACACAAGCAGGCCACTTCCACAATGTCCCATGGCTCTGTCCAGCGAGTGTCTGACGTGGCATGGCTCCGTGGGGACCTTGTGCTGAGGAAGAAGCCGGAGTCGACAGTCCCAGCCTGGAGGACACCTGGTGCCCTGAGTCCCAAGGGCTTGAGAAGACGGAAGGGGTTAAGGACCCAATCTAGCAGCGGGCGGTGAGGGCCCAGGGTGAGCCAAGCCACCAGGGGGCTATGGAGGAAGGGGTGCAAGGCTTGGGCTGCCCTCTGGCAGGAAACAAGGCCAGCATGCTCAAGATCAGATAGCAGCAGGGACAACTCTCTGCAGGACACCACTGAGGCTCCGTCCTCAGGAGCCTGAGCTTTGATCTCACTGCATCGGGTCAGCATCGAACCCAGCACTGGCTGAGCTGTCAGCCCCTCAGAGATCACAGCTGGAAGCACGCTCAGGTAGGAAGCAGAGAGCAAGGACCTTCAGGACAGGCATATCAATCTTACTTTCATCCCAAAGCCAGGGCGGATTCCTGCGGCTGCTCAGCTTGCGGAGCCCAGGCCTCGAGGCCCAGCTTGTGTTGACCACTGCAATTCAGGGCCATCCTTCTCAGGACCAAAGCTTACTGAATGCGACTGCAGGATGGGCAGGGGGGCACAGCGGCTGCTTGAGGGAGCCCTGGGTGAAAACTTCCTATTTCAGCCCAAGAAACCTTTGTGCCCTGTGCTAGATTCATGTGGAGACAGAGGGCCAGGAGGACATGTCCCCAGAACAACCAATGGCAGCGACAAGAGTCAAAAGGGCTCAGGGAAGCCACGGCCCAGGAAAAGTCTCTTTGAGGCAAAAGAGCAGAGAGAAAACAGGGGACCCCAAGTCCCAGTCGGCCTCCACCCAGAACCAGGTGGACCCGGCTTCCTTGGACCCAGCCTAGGCCATCCAGGCTGCACACCAGGCCCCGGGGATCTACTGCGTTCCTCTCCTGGGCCGTCTCTGTGGGCCGACTTAGGTGCACTCCTGCTGTAGCTTCTGCCCCCCCAGCCTTCTGTAAAACCTCTACTAAATTCAATCCCTCTCCACGAAGAATGGGTTTCTTCCCCAGAAAGATCCAGCGGCCCCCACTTTAGTGAGTTTGTAAATGCCCAGACCCCGGCCTCTCTCCATGTCATTTCTCAATGGATTTCTACACAGAACTGCCTGGGTGTGCTCTTACTCGCCGCCTCCTGCCGTGGGGCACTCTTGTGGGAGGTCTGTTTCCACCCCCACTGCAAATATGCTTAACCCCACCGTAGAGATGCATTCACCTTCTGCATCAGTTCTTCCAGGCCTACCCTGGAAGTGTGAGTCCGGGTGGACCAGAGAATAATTCCTTCATAGACACACATATGTGTATAAAGAAAGAGTTTCCTATACTAGAGCAATTGCATGTTGAGAAAACATCCCAGGCCCATCCAGATCATGTTCATAAGTCCAACATTAGCCGATAGGTCTGATACTAGTCCACAACTTCCTCTTCAGAATCATGCAGCCGTGCAATGATGCTGAATGCGGGAGGATCACAGGCCAGTGGGTGGGAAGTCTTGTGGAGGCAGTGGTGGTAGAAGCATCTCAGTGCTAGCATGGGTCTCCATGTGGCTCCTCAAGCTCCCAGGCCTCTAGTTGCATCAGTGTAGCTCCATCAGGTTCCTCGCCAATAATGTCTCGCAGGGAGTGAGCCTGTGTCCCATCTCCAGGGAACTATTTATCTCCTTAGTGCCTCCAAATGAGGTCATCAAGCTGTGACCTGATTGACAGGCTAAACTCCACCCCTTCACTCTTAATCCTCTCAAATGCACACCAGATGATGTAACTACCACACTGTACTACACACCACTGAAAAGCATTGATGATTGCATGATGGTTGCACACCTGCTCATGGGAAGAGGTGGAGGAAATGATGCTAAGCGAAGTTAGCCAATCACAACAGGGCAAGTCCATGAGTCCATGAGTCCACTGAGGTAAGTATAATCAGTACAGTAGATACAGAAGAAAAGCCACGTATCTCACACTGCATGTGAGATAAGGGACAGGCAATCGGGTGCTGGACAGACCAAACCCAAGGATGTGCATGTCATTCCAACACAAAGAGGTGTGGAGAAAAGGGTGGGGGGAGGGACGCGATGGCACTGGGGGTGCAGGGCACTAATCCACCCAGAGGGAGGGTGCTGTTTATGTCTCCACAGAAATGGGAGTGTGAGTGCAGACCCCACCACGGTGCCCCAAACTTTGAAGGCCATGTAACCACATAGAGCAACTCATGAACACAGAAGTCTATAGGGCCAGCCATAAACAGAGCTAAACTCCCCACGCCCACCCCCAGAAGTGTGGGCTATAGAGGAGAACACTAAACTTCCATGTTGGGGAGAGGGGCCGGCCCGCCACGCCTATACAGAAGCAAACGGAGAAGAAAAGGGATAAGAGTGAGGGACAAGACCCCACACTGGCACACCAAGCCGGAGAGTGATGGCCCTGCACGGACGGAGCTGCCAAGGCCCCAAACAGCTGGAGACACGATGTCCCCTTGCTGGAGCACACCGGAACAGAGGATAATACTGGAGACACGAGGCGGGGAGTGAGTCTGGTCTGACCACACCTACAGTGCGGTGAGCCTAGGGAACATATCAGATAAGCAACTGGAGCAAAGCCAAGCCACAAAAATCCTAGGAGCACCCAAAATAGACTTCAGGGTAGGAATGGCAGTTTCTAGGACCAGTGGGGAGATGCTCATAAAGGTTAGGTGACAGACCTGGAATTATGTATGCCTTTCCTTGGGCTAGTTCTTAACAACAGCTGTCTTTATTCAACTTTGTTTTGTCTCACTGTTATCGTTGTTTTGCCTACTTCTATAAGACAGGCATGTGAAGCATGCTGCTAGAGAGCAATGGCATTGATGGTTCCAGAGGGACTTGGTGGGAGGAGGAGACCGGGGTCAGGAGTGGTGATCCAACAATGCCATAGACAGGGGAACAACTAGGGAATGAAATGCAACGAGGTGCACGTAGAGACCCTGGCGGTGGTGAAGCAGCAGCAATTGCGCTGAGAGGAATGACTACGAGGCAGAAGAAGGGCGAGCGTGACGGTGGGGCAGGAGGAAGGTAAAAGGAAACAGAAGAAAGATCTAGGAAGCAAAGCTATGGCTAGAGGTATAAACAGAAATGTGTACTTATACTTATGTAATGATATAAATTCATAAAAATAGAGTTATGGGCTATATACATATATTTATATGGCCATATATTGAGGTAGTGGACGGACTTTGGGCCTCTGCTCAAGCCCTCCCTCAACACAAGAACACTTTGCTCTAACAACCGGGCATTCTGTGATGCTCACTCCCCCAGCACGCTTGCTGAAGACATCGTGGGTGCATACGCAACTGGGGTGAGTTGAAGAAAGCTGATGGTGCCCGGCTATGAAAAGATATAGCGGATGGGGTCTTACAGGCTCGAAGAGAAACAAGTAGCCATCTAGCAGAGAAGCAGCAAGCCCACATGGAAGAAGCACAGCAGCCAGTGCGATCACGAGGTGTTGATGGAATGAGGTAACAGGCACCGGAAGACCCCAAATAAAATTAGAAAACATGGTTGAGAATGAGGGGGGTCAGAGCAGAGACCCAAAACCCATCTGTAGACATAGGACAGCCACTCACAGGAGGGTCACAATGAAGCAGGGAGTCCACCAGGGTGCGGTGTAGCAACGATGAAACACCATATTCCTCGGGTTTTGAGGCTTGCTATCATGACCCGAGTCCTGCCTTTCACTTCTGGCTAGAGCAGAGCATGTACACTTGGACTGTGTGGCTATGCAGTGCAAACTCCTTCTCTGTCAATCTCCTGCCTAAAGTGCACTGGCTTTGCTTGCAAGGGCAAGTGCGGGCAGTGGGCAGCTCAGGCTTCTCCACAGCGGAGAACAGGTCGGGAAAGGGAAGGGGTCAAGGGAACCCTTGTCCTTCATCGGTCTGTGCAGAAAGTAGCTGTGGAGTCGGCAGCCCTCTGAGCAGGACAGGGCTCCCTCATCCTGCACGTTAACTGGCAAGGGGCCTCAGCCCCTTCCTTCATGGGATAAAACGAGATGTCAGAGTAACAGATGTTTTGAAAAGGCTCAAAAAAAATGCCCAGACTAACTGCAACCTAAAGCTAGTATGCCTCAGTATCCGAGCCATCTCCTCGGTATCCGGCAGAATGATCACGGCATCACCCTATCTTGGAATTTCACGCATGGAGACAGCTCCTGTTTACCCTCCTGAGCAGCTTACAAACTTTGCCCTTCACCACAGACAGGTGCGACTTCTCCGGCCCCCAGCTGGGTGCCCATGGACCTGGCCCAGGATCTCAGGGCTCCCGTTTCTTTCTCCCGGGCAGTGCGACTAAACTGGCTCCTTCCTGGAACCCCTGAATCTCGCCCGTGAGTGCAGAATAAACTTCTCTCATGCCTGTGCTCAGTTGATTGCTGTGGCAAGCCTAATACTGTCGATACCACCACCTTGTGACACATGGAACTACTGAATATGCATGTCCTATGGCTATCTAGAAATGTCCCAAGATAGCAAAGAGGCTCTCTCTCTTCTCTCTCACTTCCACGTGGACCAATAAGAAGGGCCGAGGTGAGCATGCTCCCATAAATTGTGTCTGACTCCGTTATTTGACCTCTCTTTTATGTCTCCTATCCTCTATGATGTTCCTATCACCTTTATCTAGTATCGCCGTACAATCGCGCCTACTGGCCCTTCAGATGTGAGAGGCTGACCCCCTCTGACAGTCCAGGCAGCAGGATGGATCCCGTAAAAGAAAGGGGGGAGGCTCTCTGCTCCTCCTCGTGCGACAGACAGCCGCCTCTCCCGCTCCCGTGCAGTCCCAGCCGCATCCCGAGACACGATGGTGAAGGTCGGAGTGAACGGATTTGGCCGCATTGGGCGTCTGGTCACCAGGGCTGCTTTCGAATCTGGCAAAGTGGACATTGTTGCCATCAATGACCCCTT
>NW_022111317.1:8308650-8315089 GCF_000313985.2 Echinops telfairi
GAAAAATTGAAACAGCTTGTGCTGCTTACGAAGAGCAGGGTTTAGTTGAAACCACTGTCGAATAAATGGTGCAACAAAATGGACCGGTGGAAAGAAAGGGTCCCCTTGAGGTCCCGGCGTCAGTGTCCTTTGTCTGGTTCCACACGGGGCGAACGGCTCATCACCCCAGCTCTGCGCCACTTGTTTGTAGAAGCGATGCAGCCCCCAGCTCATCTCCATGGCGAGTCCTCCCAGGTGGGGCCACATGGTGTGTGAAGGCCAGCCAGGCTGCCAACGGGGCTCCCACACAATCGCTACGGATGAGTTTTCTGATCCTACCTAGGGAGAGATGCTGAAGTTTGCGATTTCCCACAGTCACAGGGTGAGAAAGGACCTGTTAGATTTCCCAGGTCAGAAATGCCTGGGCCCTTGACTTCCGCGTGGGAACGAATTCATGTGGAAGCCAGGTTTGTGATCCACGTGAGTTTGTGTAAAGGAAAGAAGTTTCAGGTTTTACACAGGCCCCCTCAGGGCACTGCACACCCGCCGGTGGAGACCCGAGGCCCCAGGAAACTGCAGCCCAGGCGGCAGAGGGGCAGCTGGAAGAGAGGGAGGTGGTCTCCAAGTCTCTGGTTTCTGGCTTTTCAGCGCTCTCTTCTGCTGGGAGGCGTGGTTGACAGTACTGGTTGACCCCGTTGGCTGACGTAAGCACCCCTGGTCCAGATTGGGGTCCTCCCAAGCATACTGGCTTCTTGTCTCAAAGGCCTGAATTTACGTATGCCCTCTAGCCTTGATCGGCTTCCTATGTCAAAGGCCTGGATGTGAGCATGCCCTCTAGCCGGCTGGGCTCACCTGATGCCCTTCCTCAACCTCCTGTAGGGGGCCCCTAGCCATGGAGAGGGACCACTCCCTATCCGGCTACCTAACATTTCTCCACTGAAAGGGTATGGACCCAAATATTTGGGGTACTGGACGACGACATCTCTAGCTACTTCCTGCTGGCAAAGGGGGCACGAAGTGGGGCTTTGGGTCCACACCCTTCCTACTCTGTTGGAAGGGGTTGTCCACTCAGGGCCCACGATGGATGAGGTTGGGTGGTCCAGGGGCTGGTGGTCCTGAAGCTGGCACACTTGGTTCAGAGACATGGGGAACCTGAGAACTTCCGGAAGAAACAGACAGATGGGCAGTTTAGTGAGCCAGGGCTAAGGCTGTGAGATGGCAGTGCCCATGGAGGTGGGGGTGAGCGTCACAGGAAGTACAGAAAAGAGGGAATCTTAGGGCTGACAGGCGTGGGTGCCAGTTCACGTTAAACACAGGCATGGTGTAAAAGCCTTTACTGGCTTAAAGACTGTGTTGGGTCTGAGGTAGGGTTTTCTGTGGACCACTTAATCTGTTCCCCGGGGTGGCGGTGAAACACCCCCAACAGCTCTCAGGGGTGCTTGTGTGCTCCGCTTCTGAGAGGCCTGGGTGCAATCGTTCTCCCGGTTTCCCCTGTGAATGGTGCCCAGGGTCCAGGGAAGAAGGTGAGGACAGGACAGGCAGCCCAGTAGCTAGAAGGACACCCACCGACCTTGTTGCCACATTGATCGTTCACCCAAATTTCAGGTGAGCTGCATCTCTCCCCTGCGGCTTCACTGGCCAGGCTGGGCCAATCTTTCATGAGCAGCTGCTCCCCGGCCTTAGGGCCTCTTCTCTCTTGGTTACACACATAACAAGGGACATCCTGGTGGCCGGGTTCCTGACACACATAGCACTTGGCCCTTTGGTCATGGGTCTGGAAAACCTGGGAGGGGGTTGCCGGGCAGTTAGCAAGTGCGGCCAGCACTTGGGCATGCCTGATGTCCTTCCTTCTCTCCTTCTCCTGAGCCCGCACCCCCCTCCTGTTCCCTATTGTGCAAGGTGGCATTAGCACCAGGAACCATCTCTTCTAGGGTAACTCCTTCAGGCTTCTGCACTACCTTATGCTGCTTCTTCTGAATGTCCGGCGCAGCCTGCGTGAGAAACTTGACCTTCGTAGGAATACTACATCGACAGCAGTGGGATTCCTCAGGGCCTCCTTTAGCCGCTCTAAGAAGCCCACGGGGGTTCCTGAGGTCCCTGGTGAATCGCAGTCACTTTGGCATAATTCATTGCCTTGGGCCTACCCGACTTCAGTCCACTTGTGATGCGCACCAGAAAATGTTCCGTGCCCACTTGTCCTGGGGGTTATTATGATCCCAAGCAGGGTCAGTAAAAGGCTCAGTTGTTTTCCCGACTGGGTGTTTATCAGTCATCACAGGTAGCTCCTCTGCAAACTTCCTAGTGCCTTTGAGCACTCGTTCTTTCTCAGAGTCTGTCAGAGTCTGTCCCGGGATGACCATCGCATCCTTCCAAGCGAAACCGTAGGCCAGGGTGAGGAGGTGCTGGAAGCTTGCTCTGTACTGTTCAGGTTTGTTAGAGTAACGGCCCAGGTCACTTTTAATCTGCTCGACTTCAGTTAGGGCGAGAGCCCTGCAGACTTCCCAGGGACCACATTCCCCAGCTGTCTCTGCTAAAGGCAGAAGGTTGGCAGGTTCAGAGCTGAGGGAAGAGTAGCCCCTAGCTTCAGAGCCCCTTATGGGGTCCTGGGTGCACTGGGAACCAAGGTCTTTACTGCTCCTCAAAAGGAAAAATGCTCTAACATAAGGGAACTCCTCCCACTCCCACAGAAATGTTCTAACTGAATCAGGGTTGGAAGGGAAAGGGTGTCATTGTTTGGCCGTGAGTCTCGTTCCCCCCAATGTACTGTGGCAAAGCCAAATCAGCGTATGTGGCTCCAGTCTCTGGGTGAAATCTATCCCAGCTAGAGAGAACACAGCATGGCGCCGAACCCTTGGGGACAGCATTACCCTTCAAGAACACAAAACAACAGAGAAGTCACAAGAGCTCGGGGCCTCAAGGTCAGTGACTGCAGTTCCAGCACACAGCCCCAAGGGTGCTGTGAATCTGGAGCCTCGAGCAGGTGCCCCTGCCTGAGGGAGGGGTCGGGGACCCCAGTGTCTGCCGGCATACTGGGCCCTGACTGTTTTCTCGACAGCAAGCAATGGCCACCGGCTTGGGTGACCGTACAGGGCCTACAGAGGGAACTACTGGCACGAGTAATTCACCGACCTCCAAAGCAAGACCACTGCTTGGAGTGGCCTCCCAATAGCCTTGAAAGGCGCCTGCTGGCAGGAGCAGGCTCCTGAACCTATGAAGGGGAGGAGTGATTCGTCAGTGGCTCAGGGAACCTTGTAGGGAAATTGGGATCGTTAGGTGGATACACGGTCACAGTGGGACTGTACCGGGAGCTGTCCCCAAAATGTGCTGAAGGTGGTGTTGCTGAAAGGCCCCTGGAGACGAAAGTTCAGTTACTCAGGGACTAGGCCCCCGAATGCCTTTGGCCAAGGTTTCAGCCATGTAGGTAGGAAAAAAACAAAACAAAAAACCAACCCAAATGGGCACACCGGCTGACACTGAAGCAAGCACCCAAGAAGACCAAGCAGCTTGGGTGTAAAACCACGCTTGACTTCACAATGCCGTCTAACATCAAGGTGATCCACCTGCCTCGAGGATGGTCACATATCCGACAATTACAAAAGTCCTCATAACTTTAATCCTGGTTGTTACCGTTTTATCACTCATTTAAGTTCTTGACACCCCACCCCTAGATCCTTGGTGGCACAGTGATTATACGTTGGTCTGTCATCAGAAAGGTCAGCGGTTGGAAACCACGAGCCAAGAGAGGGCTTTCTACTGCCAGAAATAGTTAAAGTCTCAGAAACTCACAGAGGCAGTGCTACCTGGCCTGTCCATCAGGCTCGCTATGAGTCGGCATTGACTCCTTCCTTGGGTGTGAGACACCCACCTGTGGGGGAAACCAGTCCCCAACAACTAATCCTGGGTTCAGTAAGCGCAATGGTACGGTTAAAATATATAAAGATGACAGTAAAGTCATAGAGAATAAGAGGGATAGGAGAGAGTAAACTGAAGGAGTCAGACACATTTCATGGTAGCATGCTCACCTCCTGGACCGCCACGATCTCACCAGCCAGGTCACCAGCCAGGTCCCCACACGGCACGGGCAGAGAGGGCAAGAGGAGTCTCTCTCTCATATATACGTAGGGGCGTGATTACAGGTAACCACACACGTCACAGGAAGGGGCTGTACAATAGGCATAAGCATGACAGGAAGGGGATGAGCTCGGGGTGTACATGTAATAGGAAGGGGAGGGACTAGGGGTCCACATGTGACAAGATGGGCGGACCCCAGATTCAATATGGAAGCCTAACCTTGTTCACCTTGCGTGGCCTTGACCTCCCTGGGTTCTCCTTCAGGGAAACAATCTACTACTAGCCTTATCAGCAGGGAGTGGTCCATACTTTGGGTTTTGGGGTGTCTAATCGCTCTTGATGGCAGATAGCCTTGAAGCTGTTAACCTTCAGGTGTGTGGTAGCAACCATGTGCTTGTAAGCAGACCTTAAACTTGGCATTATTACGGGGGACATTGTGGGGAACAATTTTTACTTAGGAGATGTGACTGGGATGCATCTCCCACTCGCTCTGTGAAATCCTTTCTCCACTTCTGACGTATGCATGCACTCTCTTCCTGGTTCTCAGTTTCCCACACCTTCCCAAGGCATGACAAGGGAAGGTGGGGAATTCTGGCTTTCCTTGCATTTAAAAAGATCCCACAGCCAGAAGGTCAACCCAGAGCCCAAGTGCTTTTGATGGAGGGCAATAACCAATCTGAGCTTCATGAGCCTGCGTTGAAGATGCAGAAATAGGACGTGTGTGTCATCCTGGCAGTCAGGGACCAGGGAGGTTTGAGGCACGGGAAAGATAATTGGGAAACAAAAAGACAGAGAGGTTGCCTGAGCATTTGGGATGGGCTACAGTTACGGCGCTTAGTATTCTCCAAAAGGCAGCATCTCTGAACCCTTCTCCGACTCCCAAAGAGAAGCCAAGAGTCAGAGCCGCGTGTCTGCTGCTTGTGATGCGGTGTAGATGGTGGGATATGCTTGGCCTCACTCGCTCCTAAGGGTTTAGGCTCACTCACCATCCCAACGAGCCGGGAGGAGGTGGGGCTGCTGTACTCAGTTCCCCTCCAGGACCCAGGCATACGAGCACAATGCGTCTTCTGACAAGATGCAGAAAAACCATGTTGTGTGGTGTGATTCTGCGCTTACAGGATGGGAAGCCCCCAGGCTCATGGCGCTCAGAGGCAGACATTAGCCCTATCCCTGTGCTGCCCACATTCTCTGGATGCTATCCCGATGGATCCCCAAAAGAGATCAAAGTAGGGCCGGTGGCAGACACATCCTCCCTGCCTGGTAGGAGTTGGGGAAGAGAGCAGAGGGCGGAGAGAAGCAAGCACAGTGGCCCCAGAGGCCAAAAGAAGCTCGTCAGGTGGGACGCAAGGGTTGGCGTGTACACACCTTGACATAGGGTGCAACGGGCCGTCCCCCATGGGCTCTGCCTGCTCCTACCAGCATGGGGTCATGTTACTGAGCCATGTGCCTTGAGGAGGGCTTGGGGGAAGCACGATGAGCTGGACCCATAGCTTCAGGACTCTGAGATCTCAGCAGTCAAGAGCGGAGAAGGGCCCAGGCAGGAGACTGTTGAGCGGATGAAGCCTTGCTCATTGTATCTCATGAGACTAGGGCCACCCAGAAGCTACCTCCCCAAGATTTCAAGAGAGTCAAGATCAGAACAACACAAAAGCTTCGTGGCAGGACACAAGCTCCAAGAATGCAGTAGACTCCAGGGCAGCTGGGGGGCAAGCCACGGCGTGCTCTGGCCCCTTGGTTTTGACCTCTGGGTCTTTGAGAGGATGTCATGGTGAGCAGGCCCGGGTGAGGAGAGCTCTCCCTGTGGGCCCTCTGGAGGAAGTCTATCAATGCAGTGTAGGGACAACCACCAGTGGTAAGAGCCGGTCACCATCTCCACGCAGCACTCTTTTGTGAGATACTATTCTTGAGGGCAGGGACCATGCCTGCCTCGCTTGGGACATGCCCAGCCCAATCCATCCAGGGGAGGCAGATCACACACACCGAGCACAGGAGAGGGTGGGGCCCCACTGAGAAGCGGCTTTCTGCACCACCAGGGAGGTGGCTGGGCCTTTGCCGCGATGCTCTCCAACAAGGCCTAAAAGTCCACCGATTCTCAGGGGCCCGCCACGTTAGCCAGGTAAGAATGATTCCCATGGTCACTGCCGGGTGAGAACGGGAAGACAGATAACCTTAGCCTGCAGGGGAGACATGAAGTGGAGAGGAGTGTGTTAGTTTGGGTAGACTAGAGAAACAAATCCATGGACACACCTAGGTGTATAAGAAAGAGATGTAGATACAAGAGGAATTGTACATTAAGCAATCATCCCAGCCCAGTCCAGATCAAGTCCATAAGTCTGATATTAGCCCATATGTCTGATACCAATCTATAAAGTCCTCTTCAGACTCACGA
>NW_022111317.1:8315680-8317424 GCF_000313985.2 Echinops telfairi
CACACAGGGCAGGGCAGGGACTGGGAAAGGGCTAAAGGGAGAGATGTTTTCAGAAGGAGAAGGATGGTTCTTGCCAGTGACCGCCTTACCTGCCTCGTTGCTCTGCTACAATTTCTCACAGGCACTACCAGGGAAGGAGCATATGAAGGCCTTTTGAGACTCGTCCTTCCAAGGTCAGGTCTGTAGAGAGGCCTCAGGGGCCGGGTCCTGGGCTTAGCGCCTGATCTGTGGGAATCAAGCCGATCGAAGGGAAGCCTAGACTTGTGGTAAATACTGTTGACAACGGAGGTCCAATCGGATTGGAGTGGAGGATGAAGAGCGGCCAGAGCAGACCTCGCACAATGATACGTGGACACATAGCCACCCCAGAACACAAGATCAAAGATGCCACACAGGGAGACTGCCAGGCACGCAGAGACGTGTGTAGAAAAGCACACTTACCTAGGCATGGAACCCCTACTCAGACGTGCTCAAGCCGACATGAGCAGACACACATGCACATGTGAAGGCAAATACGGACACGTCACAGACGCAGCCCGTATCCCAGACTCGCCCACCAAATCCAGCCCCGATGCTCTCTCCAAAGCCCCAAATCAAACCAAACTCACTTCAAGTCATTGCTGACTCACTGGCCCTTACAGGGCAGGGTAGCGCCGTCCCCGTGAGCTTCTGAGACGGTCACTGTTCACAGGAGGAAAAAGCCCTATCTTTCTCCCGAGGAGTGGCTGCTGGTTTTGAACTGCTGCCCTAGCAAAGCCCCATTCCTCCATTAAACCTTTTAAGTGACCTCAGACCAGGCTCGCCAGGCCCTCCTCCACTCCACACTCGGGTTGTGATTTCTCTCCCATAGTTTGCCTTTAATAGGGAAAGACTTGCGTTCACATGCTGCACCTGGTTTCGACAGCTGAGCATATGCTCTTTAAAACACGACAAGAGCTGGCAGTGAGTTCAGTGTCTTCATCTGAGTCCTTCTTCTTCACCCCCAGGCCCTTGTCTCCACAAGGCCACCCTGCACCCCTCCGTCCATTAGCCGTTTGTTCCATCCCTGCAAGGTTCTGGTACACAGACAATTGACATAACAAAGGGTGAATGAACAAATACATGCTGGTGTGGGCACTCTCAGGGACCCAGGACTAGGCAGCTCCTGCTTCCCCAGGAGGGAGAGCAGGACACATGGTGTGATGACAGGGTGTAGCCCGAGCCCACATTTTAATGTCACTGCAGTCCCACCGTCTTCACCCCAAACCCGGACTCCAACCCCATTCTCACACACAACTCTAAACTAAAAGTGCTTTTTTCCAGAAAACTACCCTAGGAAGAATTGTCACTCAGGCAATAAGGACTGAATTCTGCCCCAACCTGAGGGTGTTTGGAGGTAAATTCTTCCCTGGCCAGACCTCCAGATGAAAAAGTAGACCCGTACGTTCCATGATGCTCACCTTCCCGACAGGATCACTGAAGACAAAGTGGGTGCATAAGCAAATGTGGTGAAGAAAGCTGATGGTGCTTGGCTATTAAAAGATACAGCGTCTGGGGTCTTAAAGGGTTGACAATAAACCAGCGGCCATCTAGCCCAGAAGCAACAAAGCCCAAATGGAAGAAGCACATCAGCCTGTGTGATCACAAGGTGTTGATGGGATCATGTATGAAGGCATCAAAGAACAAAAAATCTTATCATTGTGAATGAGGGGGAGTGGGGAGTGGAGAACCAAAGCCCATCTGCAGGCAATTGGACATCCCCTTA
>NW_022111317.1:8318681-8331624 GCF_000313985.2 Echinops telfairi
AAGAAAAGAAAACAAAAAACTAATGACAGAAGCAAAAAAGAGAAAAGCCTGTAAATAGTTCAAGGTCTGTTTGTTGACCTTTAGGAGTGTTTTCCAGTCCAGTCTGATGGGGTGCCATGCCTAGGAGAGGGAGTCCTGGGGGAGGCAGTCAAAAGCAGTCGTGGGAAGGAGATCCCAGGTGGTGCTTGCGCTCACGAAGGACGAAAAATCGAAACAGCTTGTGCTGCTTAAGAAGAGCAGGGTTTAGTCGAAACCACTGTCGAATAAATGCTGCAACAAAACTGACTGGTGGAAAGAAAGGGTCCCCTTGAGGTCCCGGCGTCAGTGTCCTTTGTCTGGTTCCACACGGGGCGAACGGCTCATCACCCCAGCTCTGCGCCACTTGTTTGTAGAAGCGATGCAGCCCCCAGCTCATCTCCACGGCGAGTCCTCTGGCCCACGTTCTCAGAGTCAACAACGGAGCCTGGCATTGATGCTCTGCCATGTGGCTCTGCGTCCTGGACCACGGGAAGGATGATGGCGGGATTCAGCTGGTCCCACCGGTTCCACAGACGTGATACCTCATCTTTCGGTTGAGTTTGGTGAACCGGTTGTTAACATGGCACCTGTCATCAGAGTTCTGTCTCAGGTGGGTGGCTGGGTGGCTGCTCATTGTGGAAACCACCCATTGAGCAGTGGGGCATTGGGGGGTGGGGGCCACTATGAGTCAGCGTTGCCTCCATGGCAGCGAGTTTGCCTTTTTTTTGAGGAGGGGGTTAACGTCTCCAAAGCGTCTGCATCCTCCCATTTACATAGTGCCGGAAGTTCATTCTCTGAGCATTCAATCAAATCGTATTTCTTCTACATTGTGAGTTTGGGTAACAACAAGCGTTCTTCAGGAAGAACATCAGACCTGTCGGGTGGGTGGGGGGGAGGTTTGCCAACCAAATTCTGGTAGGACAGTCCTTGCGACCCTCAGAGTCTGAGCAGCTGCGTTGTCTCGTTGGAGACTCCTTCCTCGGGGTACCCTCGCTGGCCTTTCGCTCCTCCACGCAGCTTTCCATTTGTGTCGCACTTCTTCAGAACCAGCCCTCGTGGGCACCCCGGGTCCTTCAAGAAAATCTGTCTGCACGCTCCTTTGGAACCTCCAGAAACCAGTCACCGTGACCTGAGCTGACGTCTCGGCCCTGTGTGTGAATGGTCCGGCTGATCCCTGCAAAAACCACTGTTTGGATGGAATCTTTTTGGAAAGCCATCCAATGCCTCTGAGATGATATTACTGAGCCGTGTCTGCAGTCACCCACCGATTGCCCAGGTTTTGCTTGGAATAGACCCGTGCCTTCTGACCAGGAACCCTGGTTTGTTTATGTGAGTGTGTCTGTGTGCGCGGTGTACAGATGTACAGATTTCTGTCAAAAATTACCTCTCTGGGTCGGTTCAATTTCGACTTCTCTTATAATGAGAGACGGAGAATCTTTTCCTCCTCACTTTTCTGCCTCTCTGTAATTTTCTATTGGTGTATTGGAGCTGTTCTTCTGTAATAGCAATTTTAGCCTTTTGCTGCGATAAGAGCTGCAAGAATGTAGCTTCTGATTTTTCTCATGGAAAGTCTTGTGCTTCGAATATTTCTGTAGTCAAACTTCCTGTGTCTTCTTGTTATAGCTAGAGTTACAGTTAGCAGGGATTTTCCAACTCAGGCGTCATAAAGAAATTACCCTTTGTTCTTTATGAAGACATACACAATTTCATTTCTTATATTTAAGCTTTGATTCATTTGCCTTTGTCCTGGTATATGATAGGAGATATGGATTAAAAACCACCTTTATCCAAAGGTGCCTCAAACCTTTCACAAATCCATCAGCCCCCTTCACTGATGCTATATGTTGTCATGTGCTGTCAATTCCAGTGCAGAGCAGCCTTATATATGTTTATGCATTTCTTGTTCTGTGTCATTTCACATTACTTTAATAATTAGATTTTATGGTAGTTTTAATGATGAGATAGCCTCTCATTTTTAAAGAGGTTTTCTGTTGTTTTTTTCCCTATGTAATTTTATTAGATCATGACGTACTAAGCCTAGTGCTAGAAAACAAATACTTATTATTAATATTTCCATCGATTGCATCACGTTTATACAATAAATCAGGGAGAACTGACATGTCTACAATTTCTCAGTCTTCCTTTGCAAGAACACGATATGCCTCTGAATTAGTTCAACAGTATTTTATGTCCTTCGGGGAGCGTTTTAAAACTCCCCTCAGACAGCGTTCGGCACTTCTTCTTCTTTCTTCTATTTTAAATATAGTTGTGTTGACATGTGATTCACATAACATACACTTCCATAGTTCAGCTGCATTACAAAGAGTTGCCCAGTCACCACTACAATCAGTTCCAGAACATTTTACTCCCTCTTGTATTCAGTATTAGCTCCTCATTTCCTCCGTCCTCCTGCATCCCTGCCCCTGGGTCCCCAATAAGCCACGAATCTAGTTACTGTCTCTATACCTTCTCCCATCCTGGAAGACATACCCCCACCCCAATCAAAGACCACCACCACCAACAAAAAAACCCTAGAGCAAAAACCAAAATCAGCAGAAAAGCAGGGCGTGTTAATAACTAGAACAAATTTAAAATGGGTCACAAGGGAGAGCAAATGATCAGGTGTCACATTTTAACCTAGTTACCTCTGCCATGGTAACATTTATGATGTTCTCTGTCGGAAAGCAAGGCTGTTCACATCCCTCAACTATGGTCAGAGGGAATTAATCAGTGGCTTAATCCATGTTGGGGCTCTGCAAATGGAGTTGGGGCTCCCACTGCCATCCATTGCTTTCTGCACATTGGGGGCTCACAATCTAAGCTCTGATACCATTCTTTTCATTGGTTTTGGATTTTATTATTTATCATCCTTGGATCACACGAGCTAGTGGGCTTCTTCCATGTGGACTTAGTTGATGCCGCAGGATGATGGCTGCTTGTCTACAGACAAGCCTTTGGTACCCCAGACACTATTCTTTCAATAGCCAGGCACCATTTGCTTTCTTCACCACACTTTGCCGTGGCACCTTTATCTTCAGTGATCTCTTCGTGAGGGTAAGCATCGAGCAGGGCCATGTCATAAGAACCAAGGGTTCCTAGATTGGGGCTAGAACCAAACGTGAGCTCCAAATCCATTCACACTGTTAGGTGCCATCGAGTCGGTTCCAGCCAATAGCAACCCTACGCACATCAGAGCAACACACTGCCTGGTTCTGAGCCATCTCGTCATTGTGCCCATGCCTGAGCCCACTGTTGCAGCCACGGTGTCCATCCATCTCTCTAAGGGCCTTCCCTCTTTATTGTTGCCCCTCCAATTTACCAACCACGATGTCCTTCTCCAGGGACTGGACTCTCCTGACAACATGTCCAAAGTATGAAAGACGCGTCTCACCTTTCTTGCCTCCAAGAAGCACGCTGGCCATACTGCTTCCAAAACAGACGAGTTTGTCTGTTTAGCAGTCCATGGTACTTTCAGTAGTCTTCTCCGGCACCGCAATTAAAATGCATAGGTTCTTCTTGGGTCTTCTTTATTCAATGTCCAACTTTCACATGCATATGATGTGATTGAAAATACCATGGGTTATTTAGGTCAGGCGCATCTTAGTCTTCAAAGTAACATCCTTGCTTTTAGATACTCCAAAGGTCTTGTGTAGCAGATTTACTTAATGTCACTCTTTTTTTGATCTCTTGACTGCTGCATCCAAGAGCATGGATTGTGGATCCAAGGAAGGCAAAACCCTTGGCAACATCACCCTTTGCTCCATTTATCATGATGCTCCCTATTCGGCCAGTTGTGAGGATTGTAGTCTCCTTTACATGGAGCTGTGATCCATTCTGAAGGCTGCAATCCTTGCGCCTCATCAGCAAGGGCTTCACATCTTCACTTTCAGCAAGCCAGGGGTGTCATCTGCCTATCTCAGGTGGTTAATAAGCCTTCCTCCAATCCTGATGCCACGCTCTTCTTTGTATAACCTAGCTTCTCTGATGATTTGCTCGCCATGCAGATCCAATAGATATGATGGTGAGAGGATACAACCGTCTCACACGTCCTGAGTTTAAACCACGCAGTAGCCCCTTGTTTTGCTTGTACAACTTCTCAAGAGATGAGCTACATCTAAATATGGCACAACTCTTTTTTTTTTTTTGGAGGGGTGTGTGTAGGGAACGTCTGTACAGTTGATGAGGCCGGAAGGGTGGCTTCCCCGTTTAAAGGGGCCCCGGTGGTGTAGTGCTTATGCAGTGGGCTGCCAGCTGCAAGGCCAGCTGTCACCAGGAGCGGGCATTGACTCGATGGCAGTGACTTGAGTCGGTGGTGTAATGGAATATGAGTCGGGCTACAGACTCAAAGGTCAGCAGTTTGAAACCACGGCCCTTCCTCAGAAGAAAGAAGAGGCTTTCCATTTCTATGGAGGTTTGCAGCCTCAGAAACCCACAGGGGTCCCCCTAACCTGCCCTCCTGGCTCACGATGAGTCCTGCGTCCGAGTCAACTGGATGGCGGTGAGTTTTGAGAGTGAGTGGTTTGTGACAGGGAGGATGGCCCCGGAGGAGGTGTGGGCTAGGGCAACCACAGTGTCCAGCCATTTTCCCTGCACACCACTCACGCAGCTCCAATCATATGAATCCTGGAGGGGGCAGGATTCCGTCCCTTCAGCATTCCTTTGTGCTCAGACATCCCAGGAAGAGGCCATGATTTGGAAAAGGCATTTACTGCTCAGTGGCTACAAGAGAAGGACTCCTCCCTCCCAGGCTCTTCTCTACAGAGCAGAGGGGATGGGCTGGCTCCAGCACCTCCTGCCTGGGCAGCCACTGGGCTCCGGGCTCCTCTGGGTGCACTTTATGATCCAATACATTGGCAAGTTTTGGACAAAGTGTAATTGGTCTTGTTGGCTGGGGGGTGGGGGGTGTGCAGTCACGAGCAGAGGCTGAGCTGCTTGGGCCATGCCTGCCTTGGGGTCTCTGGCACCTAGAAGTGGGTCCCACTGAGATAATGGGCTTCAAAGGTTGTGAGCCTGGGTGGCTGGTTTTGATGAATTCTGGGGCTGGGGTATGTGTGTGTGTGTGTGTGTGTGTGTGTGTGTGTGTGTGTGTTTGGGGGGAGAGGGGGATTTGCCAGTATTTGAGTTTTGGACAATTCTGCTCAGAAATAAAGTGTTCTGTTCAGATGAAAAGGGAGGTCAGAGCTCCTAATGTGCTGAGCAGAAGGTTCTAATCTAGAGGAAGGAAGAGGCAGTCGTTCTTTCTGTTTGAAGTCCTGGGATGATGATCGTTTATGGTTTGCTGCCCTCTTGTGGCCCCGCGTGAAAAGAAGCCCCCTTGTTCCCCTTTCAGAAAGGACCTTTTCTCATCATCCCTTCTTCCAAAGGGGGTCCTGATCCAGCTTAGGGGGCTAGTGGAGCTGCTTTTATGTGTGTTTCTTTGTTTCCAGCACTGAGGTCTCGGAGCAGGAACACACCCCTGGCTTTGCACAAAGGGGCTGAAGCCTCAGCCTGGCGGCCAAAGAGGTCAAGTGGCCACAGCTGAGCCCGCAGTGTCTTTGAGAACTGGACGTCCTGCCTCTGTGAATGGCACACTCAAAACAAAACAACCCTCTCTCACTGTCATCGAGCTGATTCGGACGCACAGGGACCCTAGAGGGCAGAGTAGACGCTGCCCTCCGTGACTTTCCAAGCCGGCCAGTCGTTACGGGAGTGGAAAGCCTGGTCTTTCTCCCGAGGAGCAGCCGGTGGGAATCGTGAGCTTAGCAGCCCAACTATGCTACCAGGGCAAACCCAAAGCAAGCGCTCGGCCATCGAGGCGTTTCTGACTCACAGTGGGTTTCTGAGAATGCAGACAGCTTTGCCGTTCTCCTGCAGAGACAGCGTGGTTAGCCGCACAACGTGTAACCGCTGCACCACCCCCGGGGCTCCTGCCCTACCAGCGCGCAGCTATGCAATCAACCAACTGGCCTTGCAAGTGTGCCCTCCCGCTGTCCCGTCTCCGGTTCTCCTCCATGGTTTGCATCTTCACTTCCTTTGACATGACTGTCCGGACATGACTCTGTCCCACGTCTCCTTTAGTGGGGGCAGTTAGGATATACCGAAGTTTTGTCTTTTTTCTCTCTCCTGTTTGACGCTGAAAAAGAATTTAAATTGTGCACTCGGGGAAGGTTTACAGAGCAGATTGTCAGCTTTACGTCCAACATTTCCGCTTCAGCTCCTCCACTGCAGCCTCTCAATCTACCATCACTTCTCCCACACCCGCCCAGTGTTTTGTTTCCATCTCTCCCTCTTTCCTACCCCTCCGAATGTTGTCCTTCAGTAAATCTTAAGTGGGTGGATTAGTCTAACACGGGGGTGGGCGAGTTCAGTTCCAGTCCTGACGGGTGGCTAAGGACCATAGGCTCGGGGGCAGAGGTGAGGGGCCACCACTTTTTATTCCATGACCAGTAAGCTTGGTCTCCTTTATGATGTCGAGTCCACTTCCACATTTTCCTCTCCCACTCTGTCCAGGACTTCCTAATGGGGTCCTCTTCAGAGCAGCTGGGAGTGGTAGCAGGGGACCATCTAGTTCTTCTGGTCTCGGGGTTGTTCTTGGAGGCTGCTCTTTGCGTGGCCCATTAGTTCACTGGACTCGATGCTTCAGGGGCCCTGGGGTTTTCCTTCCTATTCTTTTCCTCTAGGTGGGGAGAGACCGGTAGCTGCACCTTAGATGGCTGTTCACGGCTTTCAAGACCCCAGTCACTGCTCACCAAAGCAGGATGTCTAACATTATTTTTGTGAACTATGGGATACCAATTAACCTTGTGCACGGAGATAAGGACATAAACAAGCATGTAGTCCCTCTCCTGGGTCTGGCCACAGTTTCTATAGTTGCCAGGTGCACGTGGTGACCCGGCTTCTCCCCACCCCAGCTCAGAACAAGAGCCCGGTTCAGAAACACGCTTCCCTCTGCTCTGCTGGGCAGGAGGTGTGCACCTTTGTCAGAAAAGGCCTCTGACAGTAACTGGATTCGTGTTTTTTTTGGGGGTGGTGGTGGCAGGGGACGTTGTGGGGGAGGGGGGGGGCGCAATATGAGGAGCTAATAACACTGAGAACAAGAAGGAAGAAAATGCTCTAAATTTGGCTGCAGTGACCAGTATACAATTCTCCTGAACGTGACTGAACGATTGAGTTGTGTGACACATATTTGAATTTTGTGCCATTAAACCTTTTTTTTTTTTGGGGGGGGGGGGGTTGTTGTTTTTTAAAGGCCTCTTTCCCGAGGGAACCCATCTGCCCCGAGACCTGGGGGAGCTTGTGCACCTTCTAAGAAGGCCGTGGCCAACAGTGACTCCCGACCACACCGCTGTTCTTTCAAAAGACATTTTATTCGTGGCGATGGCTTTCCGGAGGGAGGTGAGGCCTGGCAGACCAGAACGCCGAGCAGAGGGGACCAGGACGGAGCAGCGCGGGCTCCACCAAGGAAACGGGCTGCGCAGAGGGCGGGTTGACCTTGGGGCCCGGCCACGAGCGAGCGCGTTACGCCGACGACGTAGGACTTACGACGTGACGTGGGACGTGGGACGTGGACGTGACGGCCGCTCCCGCCTCTCGGCAGCTGGAGGCTGGAGAGGTGCCTCTCTCGGTGGGGTCCCGGAGGGAGGGTCGGCGCCGCCGGGACCCTCGGAGGCTGCCTCTGCTCCGCTGTGCTGGCTGGAGGGGGACAAGGACACGAGGGAGTCGGCTCATCGGGGGACCCCGGGACCCCAGCCTGCAGGTCTGCGAGGTCGTCCCCCTGCTCCCAGACAGGGGGGCTCCTGGCTTCCCAGAGGGTCTTTCTCTGACGTCCGGAAACGTGTCCCTCGTAGAAGGTTCGAGAAGCGCTAACCGATTCAACTCAAAAGTCTCCACACCAGCAAACTGGGCTTCGGCTCCGCCCGGGCTCTGCTTTCCCAAGGAGGGCCGTCTCCCTCCCTCGGCGGCCCACCCTCGCCCCACCCACGGCCCTGCCAGGCTAAGGCCCAGGGGCCTGCGCCCACGACCTCCCCTGGGTCGAACCACCTGGCTACCTTCACCGACAGTGACTCAGGGCGCCCCGGTCTCGTGGGGGGAGTCCAGAGCTCTGTCACTGTCACTGCCCCCAGTCCACAGGCAGCAGCGGCCCTGCCAACCCACCTGTTCCCCAAGCCCTTCCTCCTTTCCAACCCACCACCACCTGCCCTGCCCGTGGAGGCCGGCTAGAGGGAGGGCTCCCTCGTCCTCGCCTGGCAGTTCCCTCCTGGCTGTCGCCCAGGGTCCAGCCGGATCCCCTTTCCCAAGGCAACCCAAGGCTGCAGCTTCCCCCCTATTTCCACTACATCTCCGTGCAGGGCGCAACGGGGTTACCTCCAAGCTAGCATCCAGGGCACACTTGCACGGCTCAGAGCAGGTCCACGGTATTGACTTCGCCCAGCTCAATCCCCGAGTGCAGCTTGCCGGCCTTAGCAGCCGCCCAGGGCATACTGGTGGAAGTCCACTTCACCACCCAGCCTCCGGCCTTGTCCACCAGGATGATACCGCCCAAGCCCCTCAGCCTCGACTTCATGTAGCCCAAGGACAGCGTGGCAGCCTCTTCTAACGACTTCCCTGAAAACAAACGAAAGGTGGTGAACTAGCCCTGGGTACCCCGGAAGGATCAGGAGCCAGAAACATTCTTTTTCTCAGTGCCATCTGATTGGACTCCTGGCAGCCCTGCAGGACAGGGTAGAACTGCCCCTGTAAATTTCTGAGACTGGAACTCTTTAGGGGACTCGGAAGTCCTATCTTTCTCCCTTGGAGCAGCTGGTGGTTTCAAACTGCTGACCTTGCAGTTTGCAGCCCAATAAGAAACCAAAGCCAAGGAAACCAGGACTTCAGTCACACTTCTCCTGGATGGTTAACAGTTCCGGTGGGAGGCTGAGTCCGTTCAGAGGTGTCTTGGAAAAAAGGACTGGTGTTCGACTCCCCCCAAACCAGCCAGTGAAAACCTTGGGGAGTATTTCTACTCCGACCCGCATGGGACCCCAGGAGGTGGCGTCAACTCAGTGGCAGGTGTTTGTCCGTTTGGATGGCTTAAAACTACGAGAGAGGAGTCCCAGTGGGCCCGGTGGTTAGGAGCTCGGCTGCGAACCCCAAAGACCATCTGTCCCAACCCATCGGCTGCTCTTGGTTTCTGTGAAGATGAATCAAACGAATCAAACCCGCTGCCGTCCTGTCAACTCTGGCTCATTAAAGACTAACCCTACCAGACAGCAGAACTGACCTATAAGGTTTCTAAGGCTCCAGTCTGAATGGCAGCAGGCTGCCACATCTTTCTTCCGCCGAGTGGCTGGTGGGTTTGAATCGCTGACCCCAGGGTTCACAGCCACACTCTGAGCCACTGTGCCACCTGGGCTCCGTTCTGTAAAGATGATGCCCTTGGCAGCCCTGTGGGCAGTTATACTCTGCCCTAGAGGCTTGCTGTGAGTCAAAAGGGCCCGGATGACAACTGTTGGCGTTTCTTTGGGATTGCTTCCAAAGAAGCATATTCCCTAGATGAGGCCGGGATGACAGAATGGGTTATGTTAACTGCAAGCTCAATAGTTTGAACCCAGTAGCTGCTCCGAGAGACAAAGATGAGGCTGTCTGCTCCTGTAAAGATAAAGCCTCCGAAACCCAGGTGCGCAGCTCTACCCTGCCCTTGAGGGGCACTGTGATGACCGTGCCTTTCAGTCAGGGAGCAGCAGGTCAAGCAGACTGTTTCCCCAGACCCGCGCTCGCAGCCTCCCGAGGTGGGACAGACAAATAGGCCAATGAAGAAGGTGCTTCCTCATCTGTCCACCCCAGCACAACGTCGGACCCTGCCCTGTGCGTTCCACACCTTGTTCGAGGTGGAAGAGTGTCAGCCGGGCCAGATTCACCTTCAGGATGCTCTCCCCGTGCCCCGTAGTTGACACAGCGCCTATGTTGTTGTCAGCATAGCCTCCGGATCCTGCTCGAGAAAGAAGGGGTGAATTAGTCCGCACGGGTCAGCACTGAGACGGGCCGGCATACGTGACAAGCCTCAAGCTCTGCAAACATCAAGTTCCAAGCTCGGGCTACGGTATGGACCCGCGTCAGATCAGCGGCCGGCCATGGCCCTGTGGGTACTGCATGCCCTGAAATCCAGTCAGCCGAGGAAGGGGCCTCAGGCGGTGGTGGAGGGGGACTTGACCTCCCATGAATGGCTTCTCCTCTGCTCCAATGCCCATCTTCCCCTCTTGCTCAGGGTAAGCCACTTCGGAAGGAAATCCATTGTGTTTGTGGGTTGCTAGGAAGATGGCCACATTCCCATCGTTCTGGGACATGGGGTGCTCACCTGACACCCCTATGTTCTGCCCCCAGGCCTTTCCCTTTGTTGGGGGTGGGGGTGGCTTTTGGACATGAGGGAACCACACCTCCCGCATCTAAGTTGGGGGTCTGTGTCTGGGGCTAAAGCTGCTGGGTAGGTTTTTCTTTCTTCTTTTCGTCCAGGATGAAGCACCCTCTTGTCCTCCATCCCTCTAGCTGCGGACACAGGGCTACCATGTAAGGAGGGGCCTTTGCCCTCCCCTAGTCGATAGACGGGCCTAGTGGTTGACGTGGGCTGGACCTGGGGAACAGACGCATGCACGGGAGCCCTGGGCCCAGTGTCCAAACCCAAGGCTCCCCACAAGCTGAGAAGCCCCTGTGTCTGGCTCTGGCTTTGCTGGGAGCTGAGACCGGGTGGTGAATGGGAAGACCGCAGGGGGCAGTGCGGCTCCTCGTTCCTGTTGGCAGCGCCGTGGGAACAGGCTACTGTGGGTTTGAAAGCAGACCCAGAACGAGTCTTCTCTCCAGTCACCGCAGGGCTTGAACAGCTAAGGGCTGTGGAGGTGCCTGCCCACACACCTGCTGTGCAGAAGAGGCAACTGAACCGGCTCGAGACAGCTGCCCTCAGGAAGGCCTGCTTACAAGGCCGGAGACTAAGTTTTTCAGGAGTGTCCCGGGTAGACAACATGCAGGGTTCATGGCCTGTTGCTGGAGTCTCTATGTGTGACCTCTCTGACCCCATCAAGAGAGGATTGTGGCCCTGGCCCCTGGTTTCCTTCTGGACTTCGCCTCAAGAGCCTTCACCCTTTGCTGATATTTGCCTTGGTGGAGTAGTGTTTACCTATGCGTTGGGCTGCTAACCCCAAGGCCAGCAGTTTGAAACCACCACTCGTTCTTTGAGAGGAAGATGAGGCTCTCTACTCCCGCAATGAGTTACAGTCGTGGAAGCCCACAGGGGCACTTCTAGCCTGTCCTCTAGCCTTGCTATGAGTTGGAATCGACACATGCATTTGCCAAGATGACCACGTGGTGTCAGAGGGGAATACTGCCACCTGCTGTCCATGTAGTCGGGTTCATCTGCAGCCACGCAGAGCCAGCTGGGGCTGGGCTGCCAGGGCAGAGTCAGGGCAGGCACACGGGGCACTCAGAACCAAGACCAGGCCTTCTGAGGCTCTCAGTGGTGCCTTCCCTCCCTCCAGACTTAACCATCACAGGTCCGACGTGGACGTGAGTGTCTAGGATCTGACTCAGGATGGCCCGATAGCCTCATTTGGACGCAGCTGGCTGTCAGTGGTGGTGGGGGTGGGGTGGAGAGGTGGGCATGTGTCAACTTGTGCTGTCTCTGGAGAGAGTGAAATATCTCAACTCTGAAACGAAGCATCAAGCATCTTAAGTTGGTGACACAATCAAAGGCCATCAAGGGTCTGCCTCTAGCCCCGCCCCTAACACTTCCCTATCCCTGGGGCTCAGAGGGCATTTCTGCTTGTATGCCACTTGGGGTGTCTACCCCAGGCCACTCCAAACTTCTAACAGTACCCTTATATTCTCAGCCTTCTAGGTGGTTCACTCAAACCCACGTCTGCACACGAGTTTTCGTGGGCGCAAGTCTCTTGGTTCCAAACCTGGGGTTACAGGGAAGCAGAAGGTGCTGTAGGGTAGCTTAAGGGGCAGCTTTAGGATCCCTTATCTTTTCCCCCAAAGAGAAGCCATTTGGCAAAAGCAGAGATGTTGGCTACAAATGGCCTCTTTCACGGTAGCACTGAAACCACTTCTTCCAGCCCAGTCGCCACTCCTGGGAATTCCGAGGCAGCCACCGGGAAGAGAAGGGAAATGGAATCAAGGAGAGGAACGGTTGAGAATGAGGAGAACTCGGTGACAAGGGATGCAAGGGACAAAGGGCCAGGCACCCCCATCCGTCCTACCTACACATGGTGAGTCCCCAACTCGGCCGACCATTTTATTAATGATGCCCCCAGTGGAGGTGGCGTAAGCTACGTTCCCTTTGCAGTCCAAGGCAACAGCACCTACGGTTCCCATATTTCTGTCGGAGATAAACACAAAGAGGGGACAGATTTAAAATGACACACTGCGCCACGTGTAACGGTGTAGCTGCGTACCCTCCTTTAAGTTCCCATGCTGTGAGTGGCAATAGGATTCATGCCGATTCCAACATCACTCACACACACACACACACACACACACACACACACACACGAGAAAGCCTCTTTTCAGTTTTATTCTACAGTTAAAACAGTTCCAGCTAGGTGACTAGCATTTCTTTGGGAATTCTCATTTCCCCACTCAAAGCAGTGGGACTTGGTGAAGCCGAACATAGGCATGTTCCATGACCAAGCAGTTTTACTCCTGGACATACAGCTAACAGCAACGTGGGCACATAGTTCCCAGTAGATGTATGCATACATGTACACAGCAGCACTGTTGCGGTCAGAGGGAGGGATGCCAGCCCCCCCCCTCCCACTAATCATGGGTCGATAGGCACAGTTGTATGGTTGAGATATATAAATATTATATTAAAGTCATCGAGAGCATGAGAGATAAAAGAGATATTAAAATAATGGAGTCAGACACATTTCATGGCAGCATTGCTCACCTCAGCCCCGCTTGGTGGTCCCACATGGAG
>NW_022111317.1:8332849-8334278 GCF_000313985.2 Echinops telfairi
GTTTTGAACTGATGCCCTCGTGGTTACCAGCCCAATGCACAACTCATTAAAGCTCCAGGGCCCCTAGCCCCTCAAAGCAAATGTGATCTACTTCCATTTAAATACAGTGAAAACCCAGACCAGACCTATCTATGGTGTTAGAAGTCGGTGGTTACCCTGGGAGGAGTGGTGAGCACAGGCGAGGGGCATGAGGGAGACCTGTGGCAGTGTGCTTGCTGCTCCTCTGTCTGGGTGCTGGTTACACAGGCGTGTGCACGCTTGTGAAAATAAGTGCACATCAACTAAAAAGGAGGGGGGGAAAGAAAAAAGAAATGGGTAGCGGGGGCACAGGGCACTGACCCACCCAAAGGGAGGGTATTGATTATATCTCCACAGGGAAAGAGGGACCAGACTTCAACCCAGTGCTCCAAGATGTGAATGCAACATACCAGCATGAAGCAGGGAACCAGCAGAGAGGTCTGAGAGGCCAGCTCCAATCCCAGCTACGTGGGCACACACCCCTCGCCCCCACTGCATCCGAAGAATTTACTTCAGAGGACAGTCCTGAAGCTACAGCTCAGGGAGAGGGACATGTCTGATCAGAGCACACGGGAGCAAATGAAGAGGGAGGAAGAGAGAGTGGAGCACATCCTGGCCCACCAAGCCATGAGGACGATATTCCTGCTCAGAGCAGCCAATGCACAGAGAGGACTATATGGTTGGCCCCACTACGAGACACGACATCCCTCACTAGCCCTACAGGGGACAACATGGAGACACAGTGTGGGAATTGTGCCTGATCTGACCCCACAACACTGAGGCAAAACACTGAGGGTGTGCAACAGAATAGCAAGGGGATCAGAGCAATGAAGTCCTGAGGGAGTACCAAATATAGACTTTGGGGCCAGGGTGTGGCATCCCATCAGACTTGACCAGAAAGCACTCCTAAAGGTCAACAAACAGACCTTGAACTATTTACAGACTTTTTTGGGTCATTGGTTGTTTTGGGTTGTTGTTTTCTTTTGTTGCTTTGTTTCGCTCTGTCTTGTTTTTGTGCATATTATTATCTCTGCAGGTCTATCTAGATAAGATAGGCAGGATAAACAATCTGGGGCAAAAACAAGGGGACCGATGATTGGGGGGGGGGTATGGGAGAGGGGCAGGTGGGGGAAAAAGTGGTGTTAACAAATCCAGAGACAATAGAACAACAAGTGATCCAAAACCGGTGGTGAGGAGGGTGTAAAGGGCCTGGTAGGGCTTGATCAAGGGCAATGTAACCGAGAGGAATTACTGAAACCCAAATGTAGGTTGAAAATGATAGTGGGACAAGAGGAAAGTAAAAGGAAACAGAGGAAAGAATTAGGAGGCAAAGGGCATTTATAGAGGTCTAAATACAGGCATGTACATATGTAAATATATTTATATGATGATGGGGAACTAGATCTGTGTG
>NW_022111317.1:8336560-8337716 GCF_000313985.2 Echinops telfairi
CAAGGCAGTGCCATCTGCATGCGAAAGGTTGTTAACAAGTCTTCCTTCAATCCTGATGCCCAATCGTCTTCATAGAAGCCAGCTTCTCTTAGGGTTTGCCCAGCATGCGGGTCGAATAAGTGTGGTGGCAGGACATGACTGTGGCACACCTTTCGTGAAGTGAAACCATGCAGTGTCCCCTCGTTCAGTTCACACAACTGCCTTCTGATGCACGTACACGTTCCACAAGAGCACAATGACGTGTCCTGAAATCCCCATTCTTCTCAAGGCTGTCCGGTTTGTTAGGACGCACAGAGTCGAATGCATTTGCATCGTCAATGAGACACAAGTAATGTCTTTATGGTACTCTCAGCTGACATCAGCAAGGATCTGCCTTGCTCCACGTTCCCTGCTCAATGTGGCCTGAACCTCTGTAGCTCCCTGACAAGGTGCTGCAGCCACCCACAGTCCCTACTAAGCATGTGTGGACAACAGAAATTCAACATGAATTTCACTTTTAATCAGTCCCTGGTTTTCTTTTGGTGGGGTGTGGCATATAAAAAGACTTTCCCCAGCTTCGTCTGCTCCCAAGATATGCCAAGCATTAGAGACTGTTTGCCAGCACATGGTGGGCGGTCAGATGCTTAGAGATATTCTCCCTGAAAGCCTTCAGCCTTCAGACTACTGTCTGGTCCACTGTGGGTGGGGCTCACACCCTACTGATAAGGATGGTAATTGTTTCCACGGAGAGCCAGAGAAGTGGTCAAACCTGCTCAGTGACATCCAAAGTTAGGCTGCCATCCTGAATCTAGGATCCACCCATTTTATCACGTGTGTACCCCCAATTCCTCCCCTTCCTATTGTGTGTATACCCTTAGATCGACCCCCTCTCATTACTGTATTACCTATAGTACTATAGTACAACCCCTTCCTGTGATGTATGTCTTTACCTGTAATCAGGAGGCTTGCAGGCCCCTGAAGGTACATAAGCCTTAGTTAGAAATAAAGAGCTCTCTCTCCCTGGTCCTCTCTCCCCCTCCAGTCCTCGCTCTCCTGCCCCCTCTCCCCTTGTCCTCCTGCCCCTCCCCCCTCTCCTGCTCTCTCTCCTGCCCTGTACCGCCAAGAGGAGCTGAGGTGAGCATGCTACCATGAAATGGGTCTGACTCCATTATTTCAA
>NW_022111317.1:8337929-8339090 GCF_000313985.2 Echinops telfairi
TGTTATATGGTTAAATATGACGAACGAAGGGCATCCAGCTTCGGGGGGATCCACAAAATGCTGCTCTGCCTCTCCCCATTGTTCCAGAGCCATCGTCATTGGCACAGCTACAGTGTGCCTTTGGAAATAAACTCACATCCAGCACCATGCATGCCTGCTACGTAGAACAGCATTCTTGGATTGTCGGTCAAACGTCTTGCGCTTGGTATCTTTCACTTGCCATTCAATTGGTTTCCTTCTTATAGGCGTGCCTTGGACAATCTTGTATGCCAATGTCTATAATTGAAAGCTTATTTAGATTCTTCACTTAAGACAAGACCCGTCCTTTTAAGAGCTGGCATAAAGCCCATGAAGCACATGCTTGCTTAGATATGAAGCACACGCTGGCGTGGACATGAAGCGCACGCTGGCTTAGACATGAAGCGCAGGCTGGCGGAGACATGAAGCGCACGCTGGCGGAGACATGAAGCACATGCTTGCTTAGATATGAAGCACACGCTGGCGTGGACATGAAACACACGCTGGCAGAGACATGAAGCGCAGGCTGGCGGAGACATGAAGCGCACGCTGGCTTAGACTTGAGTCGCTTCTCTGGGCAGAGCAATGAATGACGCCGATGCAAAATCTTAGTAACTCAACAAGTCTTCTGACCAGGGTCCCTTCTGGTTACACCGAGTAATCATTTTATTTTTCAAAATCGATGCATGCTTTAATTTCATTCTGTCACCTGCTAATCATCTTCGTTTGGATTCACCAGCCAGACGACAACAAACAAAGCTTATTGCGATCCGGTTCACCCCGACTCCTGGTGGACCCACACGTGGCAGTGCTCTCCGTGGGGTTTTCTTGGCTCTACTCAGTACGGGAGCAGTTGGCCAGGCCTCTCTTCTGCAGGGCTGCTTAGGGGGTTTGAGAAGCCAACCTTCAGCTGAGTAGATGAGTGTGACTCTTTGGTGTCACACTGGGACCTACAACCTTGGAGGAGGATTGCGTCCACAAAAGGGGAGTTTGAACTGACATGTGCGATGGAGCACTGGTGGTGTGGTGGTTATGATCCATGGTCGGCAGTTAAAACCAGTAGCAGCTCCTTGGGAGAAAGATTGGGATTTCTACTTCCGTCACCAGTTACACTCTGGAAATCCCAGAGGGTCGCTGAGTCAG
>NW_022111317.1:8339991-8340955 GCF_000313985.2 Echinops telfairi
TGATGGATGCTCGCTTTCCATAATCTAAGACAGTGGTTCTCAACCTGTAGGTTGCGACCCCTTTGGGGGTCGAACGACCCTTTCACAGGGGTTGCTTAAGACCAACGGAAAACACATAAATATTTCACAATATATAATTTCACATTGTTTTTGTGATTAATCACTATGATTTAATTATGTTGAATCTGTAACAATGAAAATGCACCCTGCATTTCAGATATTTACATGATGATTCATAATGGTAGCAAAATTACAGTTATGAAGTAGCAATGAAAATAATGTTATGGTTGGGGGTCACTACAACATGAGGAACTGTATTAAAGGGCATTAGGAAGGTTGAGAACCACTGATCTAAGAGACTGAAAAAGAATATAGCCATTTTACCACATGAAAGGATATGGTCATTCAGTAAAAAGCAAATTCAATAGAGAGATTTAAAAACCCTGAAAAAGTAAAAAAAAAGAATGAAAAAATTATTTGCAGATATGATTTTAGAGTTTTCTTCTGAAATATATAAGTATTAACACGGAAGGTCTTAGTTTGCATTTTCATTAAGGTATATAATATGTCAGATGAAAATGATGTATAAGGAGAAATTTTCACTAGTATAATTTTGAAAAAAGGAGTCAAGTCTTTATAGTTTAGGAAAAGCATCCATATCATCCTAGCATCGAGTGTCCATTTAGCTGTCAAGGTAAAGAGTTGGCCCTTCACACGTTGTGTCTGGGACACTGGGGTCCTGGGCATGAAAACGTAGGGAATTTGAATTGAGGTGTGGTATGTCCAACACAAGGTGCCCCAGGGGTGTAATGGCTATGCGTTGGGGGCTGCTAACTGCAAAGTCAGTAGTTTGAAACCACGACAGAAAGACGCGACTCTGTACTCCTGTAAAGAGTTGCAGTCAAGTCTGGCTGGACCAGAGGAGGTACACTGGTACAGACAGGAACTGGAAACACAAGGAATC
>NW_022111317.1:8341560-8353744 GCF_000313985.2 Echinops telfairi
TCTCACAAGTGCTTTCTTATTTTATGACACTGAGATGTGGTGTGTCTAAACCATTATTGGGCTAGGTCAAATACATTATTCAAGTCAGCAGTTTTGTTTTTTTACGTTTTTTAAATGTGGCGACTAGCAGAATCTAAAGTGCATAGGTGGCCCTCATTACGTTCCTACTGAACATTGCTGGTCTTGTTTGGTGTATTTGCAAATTTACAAGCAAAACTCCAAAACCCACTGCCACCGAGTTGACCCTGAGTCATCGTGACTCTGTAGGGCAGAGCTGAACTGCTCCTTCGGGGTTCTGCTACTGTTGGCCTTGAACAGCCAACCTCATGGTTAGCAGCCCAAAGCTTAAACCACTGTACCCCCAGGGCTCCTTTAAGAATAAAGGGGATCATTTAATTCATGGCTGCAGGTTCCTCAGCCTGTCCTTCCAACTTTATAAATGTGGCACCAATTCACAAATCCTTCCAGAACCACGATTTCAGTGTGCAAACCCAAATCGACCTCACTGCCACTGAGCCGATTCTGACTCATCACGACCCTTCAGGACAGAGTTGAACTGCCCCAGTGGGTTTCCAAAATTGTAACTCTTCACGGGAGCAGAAAGCCTAGCCTTTCTCCCTCATGTATAAAGGCGCCAGAAAACGGACAGTGGGCACCACTCAGAGGAAACATGAACCTATCTCACAAACTCAAGGATCCATCTCTTTCTTTAACTAAAGTCCTCCTGCTGCTCCAATCTTCCACACGGTCCAGGGCAGCGTCCATTCTGACGTCAGCGGTGGTACAGACCCACAAGGCACTGCAGTCAGGTGGCTTCCAGAGGGTTATTGAGCAAGAGCTGCACAGAAGGGCTTCTTGGATGATGCTGCTGAGCGCGGGGGGGCTGAAGGGGGTGGTGCTCACATGCTCTGCCACATGGCCCTTGTTCTGTTTGCGATACGGGGTCCTTCTAAAGGTGTCCCTGATGCTGATGTCTAAGAGCGGGGCTGGGTGGTGGGGATGCGCTACTGCAGAACTTAGGGGAAGCACCCTGACATGTGCTCATGCCACCTGTTGCGAGAGCAGCCCCCTGGCCTCAACTGCGGGCTAGCAATACAATTCCCCCTGAGGGAATCACAAAGTGGCCAACCTCGTATGGCAGATTCTCACACTGGGCTGTATATACATCAGACTTACCTGTGAGGCTTTTGCATAATGGACCTGCCTGGCCAGGTCACTTGTGAGAAAGCGGGTGGTGGAGGTGCCTGACCGTCTCAGAGAGAGACAAACCCCACTTAGCTTCCCCTCAAGGCTGGTTGCTATGAAGCGGGGAAGTCAGACACACCTCTTGTTTCCAACTTTTGACCCATGCAGACACCAGCTGGGCCTCCCGAGGCACTCTGTCACTTCTCTGCTGGGCTCAGCACACCTGGTGGTGATGGCCACGCAGAATCCACAGACAACACTAGTGATTGTGGGCTTTGTTATGGAAGCAGCAGCTTGCATTCAGGATCAGGAATGACTCTGGATACCGTTCTTCCATCAGGACAGCATCCTCTCAACGGTGCCCACAAGCAGGCCTCTCTCTGGTCCTTTGCCCTGTGGATCTCTCGGTTCAGCTCCATTTCTCCCTGGCTCAGGTGAATGTCACAAAGTTCTTTGGCTCCAAGAAGTGCTCAAAGGCATTCAGCTCTGCCATACGTCTCGGCTTGAAGGTGCTCACCACACTGACCAATCCCCTCCTCAGAGTTCTAGATACCTTATTTATATGACCCCACCCCACCAGGCTGTCGTTTTATTAGCAAGCTAGCTAAGCCCCTTGGTGGGCCACAAGCCCCTCGGTCACACAGTCCCACCCCGTCATTTGCTGGGAGAGAACACAGACTATGGCTGCTAGGGCCATGCTTCGTTCTCTACACGGCACCATCTCAGAGCCATTACATTCAACTAAAAACAAAAAACCCCACCTTTTTTACATTACATTTTTAAGGGATGGGGCCCAAGCAGGAGGATTTTTAAAAGTGTCCCCAGGTGGCTGAATAGTTCTACAATAAAAAGTAAGCAGAGTGTCATGGGCTGAATTGTGTCCCCTAAGAATATGTGCCAACGTGGCTGGGGCATAATTCTCAGCGGTCTGGCAGTTGTGCAATGATATAATTTGGCAGTTTTCGCCCCTCTCACTGCCCCCCTTCCCCCATGATGTAATCGCATGTGACCTGCCATTCAGTTGTACGACAATTAAGATGGGATTCAACGCCCCACCTCAGATCATAGCCCCGATCTGATGCTTTCCTGGGTATGTCCTGGACCGCCTTCTGTCACTCAAGAGATAAAAGGTGACAGCAATGCACAGAGGAGGAGGGACCTTAGTACAACCAAGAAGAGCCGGGAGTAGAACCGTCCTTTGGTCTTGGCTGAGACCCTACGCTGAGAACCTGCTAGACCCCGGGCAAGATGGATGTTAAGATACACTAGCATGTCCAAGGAACACCAGGCCCACAGCTGTTGAAAAAAGACAAGGACCTTCCCTTAGGGCTGACGGAGGAAGTAAGCCTTCCCCCAAGAGCTAGTGTCTTGAATTTAGACTTCGGGCTTTCAAAAGTGTGAGCGCAAACACCTACGAGTTAAACGCCTACTCGTTCTGATATTCGTTCTAACAGCCCTAGATATCTAAGACAAAAAGTTAACTGACTGAACTGCACTATAACAACAGGCTATTTTCAACACAGAAAACCTAATTTCAGAACAGATGGATGCTAGGCGTTAAAAAAGCTATTTGAGTTCTCTGTACTATGAAAGAGGATTTGGACAAGCAGCTCACAAGGCAGTTAAGACCATAGAGGACTGTCGGGTCGCCTACCTAACACTGACTAGGAAGCATCCAGATGGCCTGTCCATTGAACACTGGATCAGATTTGAAAAGGAACTCTGGTTTGTTGAATTTGAATCATTAGTCACAGGAGTAATTGATGAGCTAAACTGAAGAATCAATCGAGTTTTCCCCCCACGTTTTAGATGGATCTATTTGGTGCAAACGACCTTTGACTTTGATATGTGTACACAGGTATTTTCCTTTTATGTTTGGGAGACACCCCCCACCCCCCCACCCCCACACACACAAGAAGCGTGAGCGTGAGCCGATACTTACTTTTTACAGTCCGCTTTCTGAGCCCCTTTCTCACGCTTCTCCTTTTCCAGGTGCTTCCGGCTTCTCTCGGTGACCAGCTGCTCTCCAGGAATCTGTGGGACCCCCATGGATGCTGCAAATTTCTCCGCCCCTCGGTCAGTCAGAAAGCAGTGAGGTGTCTGAGCCAGAAAGAAGCACCACAACGGTTACCACGTGGAACCACCACATCAAACCGGGCCAAACCTTCCCTCCCTCGTTCGAATTGTTCTAATTATGAGCAAGGATTTGAAGTGGACGATCCCATTGGCTTACTTTTCTGAATGCCGCAAAAAGAACCCCAAGAGTCTGGACTCTCTGAGTTCCCGTATTTTAGAATCAGAAAAAAGATGGGATATTAGGAGGGATGTGACTGACGTGTGCTCTTCAGTTTGGAAGACTCAACCCACTTTTCTTTAAGGCATGCTATTAAAGCAGCCCCTTTGAGGGACTTAGGTGCGCCTGGCCCAAGTCATGGTCTTTTCGGTTGCCTCATAGACATGTCAAAGCTGACACATGGCTACGAAAGACTGAGGAATTGACGTCTTTGAGTTCTGGTGTTGGTGAAGAAGATTGACTACGCCGTGAGAGGCCAGAGAAATGAACAAGTCTCTCTTGGAAGCAGAGCCGGAACGCTTCTTAGAAGAGAGGGTGGTAAGGCTGTGCCACGCGGACTTTGGACACGTCCACAGAAGACGCTCCTGTCCCTGGAGAAGGACACCCCATGCTGGGTCAAGCAGAGGGTCAGTGACAAAGAGGAAGGACCTCGATGAGATGGACTGACACGGTGGCTGCAACCATGGTAACACAGCAGTGAGGATGAGGATGGTGCAGGAGCACAGAGGGTTAAGTACTGTTGTCCGCAGGGCCACCAGGAGTCAAAATCCACTCCAGGGCACCTAACAACAACATGAGCCGGTCAGTCTGTTCAAGTCCTTTGTCCTGGATCGATGCGATGTGCTGAAAGAAGGCTAAAGAAAACATGGGAAGACCAAGGAATGAGCAGTCAAGTGTCAGTGTGAATAGATTCGACTTTTTAGTATGTCTGAGAAGCTTCACATGTTCTACTCTTCTGTGCATTCTTAGGAGCACAGTGGCTTTTAAGTACCTCCCCTCAGTCCTCTTTTGAGTCTCTGGATAATAACAGAAGCAATTCCTTAGGAAAAGGATTCTTGAGTCAGGACCTACCTTTTCCATAACCAGGCGTGCGAGTTTAATGGGGTTGGCTATGCAGCGGACTGCGGACACTGCTCCCGTGGACAGATCTCTCCCGTCCATGATACTAGCGTCCATCTCAATGTCCCCGTTTATGTTCAAGACCGATCCACAACCTAAAGCCGAAGGAAGTTGAAAAGGGAGAATTAAGCCTTGGAAAATGGCCTCAGAGTCGCCTCTAACTTGCCCCTCACCCCCTAATTCATCCTCCACGCTGTTGCCAGAGCATTTCTGAATCGTCGCCCTATGACCATTTGCCTTGACATCGATCTGACCTCTCACCCTTTGGCCTACAAACTGTAAAATCTGACGTCCTTCCTGATCTGGGCTCGGGGCCCATTTTTCCCGTTTCTTCTCCTCTCTGAGGTCACAGTCTCCTGATAACTAGGTTTCTTGGGTGGCCTCTCATTATTCTCTGCCCAGGTGGTGTAGTGGATTATACAGTGACCTGGTAACCACAAGGTCAGCGGTTGGAACCCACCAGCTGCTCCTCGGGAGAGAGCCCAGGCTGTCTACTTCTCACAGATGTAAAGGCTCGGAACCCCCCAGGAGCAGGTCGACTCTGCCCAGTGGGGTTGCCACGAGTTGGAAGCGAGGCAATGGCAGTGAGCACTGGCACACGCCGCTCCGTCGGCCACTGGCACCTTCCACCAACTTTGCCTACCCAGTGCTTTCTAGGTTAGCTGTGCTTTAAAGCCTCTTTGTAATGGCTTCCGTATTTGTAAAATGGGACAATGCCCATTAAACACTGAGAACAGTGCCTGGTCTGGGGAGGCACGTGACGAGTGTTAGTTGATCCAATTATATCCCAATTTAATAGGCGTGGAAACCAAAAGGGCAGCGTTCCCAAGATCAAAAGTCTATCAGGTAGAGTTGAGACTCCAATCCAAGGCTGTAGATTAATGACCTATCTATTTCCTTCTGCCAGAGCAGCTCACATATTCTCCACCATGCCCTGATGCTTTAGAAAACAAACTCCGCAATTCATTGAATCACTTCTAACTCTTAGCGACTCTGTGGACAGAGTAGAACAGCCCCTGTGGGTTTCCACGGCTGCACATCTTTACAGGGGAAGAAAGCCTCATCATTCTCTCTCAGAGCAGCTCCTGGGTTCGAACTGCTGACCTTACAGCTAGCAGCTCAATATGTAACTCCCTATGTCACCAGGGCTCCTTTCTGATGTAGCTGCCAAATAAACCCATTTTTATAGAAATAGTTATCTCAGGGTTAAATGATACAATTCAACCTGAAAAAAGTCTGTCAGACTGAGAATTTAAGAAAGATTTGTTTTTTAAATTAGTTTATATATATATAAAAAAAGAATAGCTCCACCAGAAATTGGTGAAACAATCTCTGCAATTTCTACAGGGCCAGGAACACTTCATGTTCACGTAGGCCAGGGGGGCAACACCTTATATTACATGGGGCATCAGGTGGAATACTCAGAAGGGTCTTTCAACGAGGATGGTAGCTGGGGGGGAATCAGGGCTAGACTCCAGTCCCATAGAACCAATGCTAAAAGGTGAACCTTCAAAAGGACTGAGTGCGTTTCCAGAAAGTTAACTGCTTCTCAGGACAAAGCTTATGCATATTTAAAGGCATACCAAAGCCATTCGGCATTTTGACATTGACAAGGTAAAATTCACAATGTCTGGCACCTAGTAAGGCACTACCAGGCGTGTAAAGAAACAGGAAAATACAACCCATAAGGAGAAAACAACAAAACAAGAACCCAGAAGGGACACACATGATGGTGTTCTCACACAAGGGCAGTGAGGTGGCTGCTGTAACTGGGTGGCATATGATCTAGAACAGGCGCCACCAACTGGCTGGGGAGCTGTGTGCGGCGGCCGCTCTTTCAGGACAGCCATGTGACCCTGCAGTAAAATTGAAAATGAAAATAAAACGATCACAGTTTCAGTTAAAGGCTATTACTGAGCTCATGGTGATTCCATTTGTGTGTTAAAAATGTATTCCTGGCTCTTGAATAATTTTTAAACGGTGGTGAGGGATAGGATTGGCGCTTCCATCTCAAAAGTGTGCCGCCTCCCCTGATCTAGAACATGGGGGAAACATGAACATATGAAGGAGAAATATGGACGATCGAAAAAGGACCAAACAGAACTTTGGGAGATGAAAAACCAACGAACAAAACGGAGCCCTTGTGGGGACCCAGACTCCCACTCCAGCAAAGCAGTCCTGAGGTGGCCCTCCCTCTGTCAGGGCATCAGTGAAGGTTGGCGGGGAAATCTGGACTTCCACATCCACAGGAATCGGGCTGGCAACCTGCCTTCTCCCAGCGGCACAGGGTCAGAGAAGGTTTCTAAAGTAGAAGATTGTATAACATATAGCCCCAAATGCCCACCACAAAGCAAAAAGAAAAAAAAAAGAAAGAAAGAAAGGAAATCCCTCATCAGTATGCTAAGAAAACCAGCGGATGCCAGCACTGAGATGAGCCCAGACTTTGGAATGAGCAGCCACGAGTTTAAATATAGCCCTCACAGAAATGCTTCAACGAGCGGGGAGCTGGCAGCAAATGGGAGGGGGGGGAGAGAAAAGAAAGGCACAGCAAAGAAATAGAAGATTAATAGGGGAGGGGGAAAAAAAGGAAAATGAGCTGATTCCGGGAACCCAAGAGGCAAGCGAATTTTGGGAATAATGAGGGCAACAAATGTATAGATGTGTTTTATACAATTGATCTATGTATTGTGATGAATTGTATGAGCCCCAATAAATTGATTAAAAAAAAAAAGAAATAGAAGATTAATAAAAGAAAAAGACAATCCAAGTGGGAAATTTATAACTGAAAAATATAATAATGGAAATGAAAGCACTTGGTGGGCTCAATGGCAGGAAACAGAGGAAAGAGGTAGTGACTTCCAGAGAACACAGATGGGGGGGGCACAGAGGGGGTGGCGTGGCTCTGGAGCCGGTGGGACCACAGCAAAGAGCCAACCTTCAGGTCATCAGCGTCCCAGGAGGAGAGGGGAAAGCGGGAGAGCCTGAAAACTCTGAGAAGATATCATGGCGCGAAATGAGGCAATTTTGTCAAAAGACACAAACTACAGATTCCAGAACCTGAGTGAACCCCACATGGAATTAAATCCAAAGAAATTCATACCAAGATACAGCATCGTCAAACTGCTTGCTAAACGCTAAAGACAAACAAAATCGTAAAAGCAGCCAAGGGGTAAGCACCCACGCCCGATAGAGGAAAAACCAATGATCACGGTCATGGGTGTCTCACCGGAAACCCAAGGGGCCCGAAGGAGGAAGCAGCATCACATTTTTCTGAGTGCTGACAGAAAAGAACGAATCAATCCCAAATTCTATCTAGGGTGAAAATATCTTTCCATCCACCCCAAATTCTATCTAGAGTGGAAAAGTCTCTCATCAATCCCCAATTCTACACAAAGTGAAAATGTCTCTGATCAAGCCCCCATTTTTTTTGGACAAAGAACAAATTAAAACACAACAAGAAAGAAAAGATTGTAGTTAGTTCAAGGATCGCTGGCCTTTAGAGAGTGTTTTCCAGTCCAGTCTGTTGGGGCACCACGCCCTGGCCCCAAAGTCCACCTTCAGCATTCCCTGGGGAACTTGCTGTTCCGCTGCACTCCCCCAGTGCTTTGCCTCAGTGTGGCGGGATCAGATCGGGTGCAGTTCCCACACTGTGTCTCTGGTGCTGTCCCCGCAGGGCCGTGGGTCAGTGACGGGATCAAGCCCCAGCTCTATACACCAGGGAAGATATCTTTTAGGAATGAAGGAGAAATCACGACACTTTTCAGTTGAAGAGAAACAGAGGATTTAGAGCCAACAGGTTACCCTAACAGAACGGCTGAAGGAAGTTGTTGAGCCAAAAAAGAGAGAAAAGAACAAGAAATGGTTAAAGAAGAAATCTTGGAACATCAGGAAGGAAGACAGACCACCCAAACCTGAAACTTCACACCTGAGACAATTCTGACTCACTGGCAGTCCAACAGGACACAGTGGAACCGCCCCCCAGGTTTCCAAGACTGTACATCTTTATGGAAGCAGGCCACCACGTATTTCTCCCACCGAAGGGCTGGAGGGTTTGAAACACTGGTATTTTGGTTAGCAGCCAATCACTTAACCACTGAGCCACCAGGGCTCTTTGAAAGAACAAAGAAAAAGTGAAAATATGGGCAAAGACAAGGCTTTCTTTCTCTCTCATTTTCTAAATATGTTTGATAGTTAAGGCCAAAATTATGACGCTGCCTTATGTGGTTCCTGAAGTCTCCTTTCTCTCACTTCCAATGAGCCAATTCTGACCCCCAATGACCTTATAGGTCAGGGTAGAACTACCTCTGTGAGTTTCTGAGACTCTAACTCTACCTGAGTAGAAAGCTCCGTTTTGAATCGCTGACTTTAGGATTAGCTGCTATGGCACTTACATCATCTCCTGTCAGTTTGAGTGAAGGGGTGGAGTTTAGCCTGTCAATCAGGTTGCAGCTTAATGACCTTATTTGGAAGTGCAGTGGAGAAAAATGACTCACTGGAGGCCAGACACATGCTCTCTTTGCTTCATAAGCCACATGGAGACACACTGATGCAGCCAGAGCCCTGGAGCTGGAACAGCCAGCCCTGAGATGCTTCCACCGCCACTGGATCTACAAGACTTTCCTCCCAGTGGCCTGTGATCTTGCTGCATTTGGCATCCTTGCATGTGCTGCGTCAGTCTAAAGAGGAATTGATGGACCAGTATTGGACAGATGGTCTGGACTGGACTGGACTGGGATGCTTTCTCAAGACGCAATTACTCGTTAATAGAAAGCTCTCTCTTACACACATATGAGTTCTTAGATTTGTTTCTCTAGTCTATCCAGACTAACACTCAGCCCAACTTGTAACCATGGCACCACCAGGATTCCTCTCTGAATACAGAGGAGCGGAAATACTTAAGACCAATATAAATGGAAGGATAAAGGAACTCGAAGGTAAGTCCACTACCCTTCATGTGAACTGGTAAAATGTCAAGACCAAGACTATGATAAATTATGTATACATAATGAAATACTAGAGAAGACCCTGTTCCGAATGTATTCAAAGAGATTCATACTGAAAAACCACTCGGCTGTGGTTAACTGTCACCGAGTCGGTTGGACTCACAGAGGCCTATTTACCATAGAACAAAACACTGCCGGACCTATGCCAGCCTCGCTATGTCTGAGCCCATTCTCACAAACACTGCGTCAATGGACTCTGAGGGTCCATTTCTCTTTTCCCCCGACCCTCTACCATGCATGATGCGCTTCTGCAGGGACTGGTCCCTCCTGATAACACGCATGTGAGATCACATGGATGATAGCACACATGTGGCACGTGCGATGAATTCTCGCCATCCTTGCTGTACTTTTTCCAAGGTTTGTCTGCCTAGCAATCCATGCCACAGTCGATAGTCTCCACCAACACAATTCAAGTGCACCAACTCTCGTACAGTCTTCTGCGTTGTCCCCCTCACACATGCACATTAGGTGACTGGAAACGACAAGGCTCGGTCCAGGCGCACCTTCGTTCTCAAAATGGCACCTTTGCTCTTGTCATTAGATTTGTAGCAGATGTTCCCAAAGAAAAATGTCACTTGCTTTCTTGACTGCTGCTGCCATGAATGTTCGTTGTAGATCCACAGAAAATCAAACCCTTGACCAGCGGAATCTTGACCGTGTTGTTTATTGGCTCATCTGGCTTATGAAGGGCTGTTTTCTTTACACTGAGTGACAATCCATACCGAAGGCTGTACTCTTTGATCTTCACCAGGAAGTGCTTCAAGTTCTCTTTGCTTTCAGTAAGCAAGGCTGTGCCATTTGCACACTAGAAACTGTCAATAAGCCTTCCTATCCGGATGATACGTTCTTCTTCTTATAGCCCAGCTTGCCAGATCTTTTGCTCAACACATAAATTGAATAAGTATGGTGAGAGGATAGAACCCTGATGCACATCTTTCCTGATTTTAGACCACTCACTGTCCTCTTGTTCTGGAACAACTGCCTCTTCATCTATATACAGGTTTTGCACGAGCATGGTGCTCTGGAATTCCCATTCTTTGAAACGTTCTCCGTAGTGATGATCCACACATTCGAATGCACTTGATTACTCAATAAAGGACAAGTAAACTGTGCGGGTCCGGGTAGATTAGAGAAACAGATGCATAGACACTCATGTGTATAAGAAAGAGGTTTCTAGACAAGAGCAATTGACCATTGAGAAAACACCCCAGCCCAGTCCAGATTGAGCCCATAACTCTGAGATTAACCCCTATGTCTGATACCAATCTATAAAGTCTTCAGATTCACGAAACACATGCAATGACACCAAATGCAGGAAGATCACAGGCCAGTGGGTGCAAAGTCTTGTGGATCCAGAGGCGGGTAGAAGCATCTCAGCGCTGGCAGCGTGGCTCCTCCAGTTCCCAGGGCATGGGGTCTATCAGTGTGGTGCCATGTGTCTTATCAATAAAGCATCTCTCAGGGAGTGAGTTTTGAGTCTTGTCAGGAGAGTCTCCAAGGGAGTTGGTAGAGAGTGTGCCTCCTACCTCCAAAGAAGAAATATAGGAATTTCCGGAATTCTCGGGAAGGCCATGCCCATACAGAGGCCTCTTTGGTGATACAAGGATTGACAGGCTAGACTCCATCCCCTCATTCGTAATCCTCTCAAACGGATTATATAACTACCATGTAAACATCTTTCTTGTATTCTCCCTTGTTAGCCAAGATTCATCTGATTTCAGTAATGATATCCCTCATATCACATCCTCCTCTGAACCCAGCTTGAATTTCTGGCAGCTCCTTGTAGATGCACTCCTGTGACCATTTTTCAATGATCTTTAGCAAAATTTCACGTTCATGTGATATGGTATCACTCAATGATTTTCAGATCCTGTTGGATTATCTTTCTTTACAGTGGGCACAAGTATGGGTCTCTTCTAGTGGGTGGCTAAGTAGCTGTCTTCCAAATTTCTTGGCATCGGCAAGTGAATGCTTCCAGTGTTGCATCAGGTTGTTGAAACATTTCAGTGGACATTCAGCCAGTTCCTGGAGCTTTATTATTATTTCTTCCAACTGCCTGAATTCAGGGCACCTTGGACTTCTTTCAATATCATGGGCCCTTGTTCATAGAGGCTACTTGTGGAAATGGTTGAATGCCAAGCAGTTCTTTTTGGCATGAAACATTGTATGTTCTTTCCATGTTCTAGGTGCTTCCTGCCTTGTTCAACATTTTGACCACAGAATCTTTTTTTTTTATAAGAAAGAACTTTATATAAAAGAGGAACTGTATATTAAGAAAACATCCCAGCCTAGTCCAGATCAAGTCTATAAGTCCAATATTAGCCCATACGTCTGAAATCAATCTATAAATTCCTCTTCAGATTCATGCAACACAGGCAATGATGCCAAATGCAGGAAGGTTAAAGGCCAATGGGTGAAAAATCTTGTGGATCCAGTGGCAGTGGAATCATCTCAGTACTGGGGTGGGTCTCCATGTGGCTCCTCCAGCTCCAGGGCTCTGGCTCTATCAGTTCCATGTAGCTTGTCAACAAGAATGTGTAGCAGAGAGAATGTGTCTGGCCTCCTGTGAGTTATTTATCTCCATCGTGCCTCCAAATGAGGTCATCAAGCTGCGACCTGATTGACAGTCTAGACTCCACCCCTTCACCAAGTTGACAGTAGATTAAGTAACTGCCACAAGTTCTACATGTTGGAGTATAAAAGGATCTGTGTATGCCAATTCACTGTGCTGTATTGGCTGTGCCACTGGGATTTTTCTGGGCCTGTTGTTGCTAATTCTGCTGCTGAGCCCCTCTGGGCCTCT
>NW_022111317.1:8354340-8361866 GCF_000313985.2 Echinops telfairi
TGTCCAATTGTCTACAGATGGGCTTTGGGTCTCCACTTCACCCCCCTCCTCATTCACATTGATATGATTCTTTGCTCTGGGTTTTTGATGCCTGATACCTGATCCCATTGACAGTTCATGATGATACAAACTCGTGTGTTTCTTCCATATGGGCTTGTTGCTTCTCAGCTAGATGGCCACTTGTTTTTCTTCAAGCATCAAAGACACCCAAGATGCTGTATGTTTTGATAGCTGGACACCATCCGCTTTCTTCACCACATTTGCTTATGCACCCATCTTATCTTCAGTGATTATGTTGGGAAGGTGAGCATCACAGAATGCCGGGTTATTAGAACAAAGTGTTTGTGCGGTGAGGGCGCACTTGAGTAGAGGAGGCCCAATGTCTATCTGCTGCCTTAATAGTTAACATATAAATATATGAACATAGATGTATTTCCCTATAATTTAAATATATTTATATATGTCACAGAATCTTTCAATACACAACTTGAGGCTTGACATTTTTCCAGCTTGAAAAATGCCGTGTCCTTCCCTTTGGGTCTTCTAACTCCAAGTCTTTGCATGCATTTCCTTATAATGCGTTACCTTGTCTTCACCAGCTGTCCTTTGAAATGGCCTGTTGAGTTCTTCATTTCTTTCATCACTTTAGCTTCTCTGCCTTCAAGAGTTAAGTGTCAGAGCTCCCTCTGACGTCCACGTTGGGCCTTTCTTTCTTTCTTTCTTTCTTTCTTTCTTTCTTTCTTTCTTTCTTTCTTGTATTTTTAACAACTGTTTGCTTTTCTTAATGTCACACCACAATTTTTCCCGCCTTCGGGGTTGTGTGTCAAATTTGTTCCTGAGAGGCTCTCTAAATTCTATTTTGAGGAGCTAGCTCTTCACCAGCCCTATTTTGAGTTCCTTCCAGCCTGAGGGGCTCAACTTCCGGCACTGTATCAAATAAAGTGTGGGATACAAAAAGGTTTTTTTCCCCAGGTGGTTCCCCATACTGCATACCCGGCCTAGGACTTGCTAGCCCATTTTGCGAGGTCAGCTGGGAGGGGAAAAAATGAGGAGCTAATACCAAGGGCTCAAGTAGAAAGAAAATGTTTTGTGAATGATGATGGCAATAAAAGTACAAATGTGCTTGACGTAATGTATGTATGTATGGATTGTGATTAAGAGTTGTATGAACACCACAATAAAATGAGTTAATTAAAAAAAAAAAAGAAGTCATCTCCCTGAGGGCATCAGCCATGTAGACTAGACAATCAGACACACTCTGCCCCACCATAGGTGGGGCCCACACCCTGCTGATAAGGATAGTGATTGATTGCTTCCCTGATGCAGAGCCCAGAGACGTGGTCAAGCCAACTCAAGGAGGATCAACATTAGACTGCCATCTTGAATCTAGGATCTGCCCATCTTGTCACATGTGTACCCCTAGTCCCTCCCCTTCCTATGGTGTGTACACACCTAGATCATTCCCCTCCCATTGAATGTATTGCCTATGGTATAACCCCTTCCTGTTACATATGTGGTTACTTGTAACAGGGCGGCTTGAACGCCCCCTAAGTATATATAAGCCTCGGTTAGAAATATATTCTCTATCTTCTCTCTCTCCTCCTGTCTCCCACCTCCACGTGGACCACCAAGAGGGGCTGAGGTGAGTATGCTGCCATAATATGTGTCTGACTCCTTTATCTTCTCTCCTACCTTCTCTGACTTTACTATAATCTTTATATATACTTGCCGTACAGGTGTGCTACAGACCCTGCAGTTTTCGGAGGCGGGCTTACTCTAACACGCTGGTATTCATAAGGTTTTCAGTGGCTACGTTTTTTGTGTAACGGAGGGGTAAGTTAAAGAGACATCAGATAAGATAAAGCATGCAAGGGCTCGTGTCTTTCAGATGAACTGGAACCAGAAGGAGAGAGTAATTGAAGGGAAGAAATTAAGAGACAGACAAAAGTTTTGGGGTGCTCACCTCTGCCATTGCTTCAGGAACCAGGCCCATGCAGCGAGAGGGTGTGATGTATTCTTTTCCGAGCATATGCAATCTCAGGCACAAGAAGGGTTTGTATCAGGGCAGTGGTTTTCAACCTTCCTAATGCCACGACGCTTTAATACAGGTCCTCATGTTGTGGTGACACCAACCATAAAATGATTTTCATTACTACGGTACTTCATAACAGTAATTTTGCTACTATTATGAATCAGGTGAACCCTATCAAAGGATTGTTCAACCCCCAAAGAGGTCATGACCTACAGGTTGAGAAATCTCTGTATTAGAGGCATACGCATAACAGAAAGGGGACAAGCCAGGGATATACACACAATAGAAAGGGGAGGCACTGGAGGCATACAGGTGACAGGAGGTACATATGTAACAAGATGGATGGTTCTAGAGTTGAGATGACAGCCTAACCTTGGTCGTCCTGGAATTGGCTTGACTTTTGAGCTCTTCTCCAGGGAAACAATCTATGATCCTCATCAGAAGGGAGTGGGTCCTACTTAAGGGTTAGATGGTCTGACTGATTTTGATGGCAGATAACCTTTAGGCAGATAGCCTTGAAGCAGTTGACCTTCAAGCATATGTAGTAGCAACCATGTGCTCACAAGAAGCACCTTAAAATTGGCAATTTTATGGGGGGACATTATGGGGAATGACTTTTACTTAGGAGAATGTGACGTTGGAATGCATCTCCAACTTACAAACATGAAGGCCCTCCTCCATGGGGAGCCCCGGCCTCCCAGACTCCTGAACGTATAGCGTTTAGAGTTTGTCCACATACACTTTCTTCTGGGTTCTGTTTCCCACTCATTTTCCAGAAATACCCTGTTCCATTTTCCTTGTCTGTCATAATCAATCTACGAGCTCTGCTGAAACCTGCCTACCATGAGTGATCCTGCTGGGATTTGAAATGTATATTGCTTAGCTTCCAACATCACAGCAGCATGCAAACCACCACAGTAGGGCAAATGGACACACGAGTGGTGACCAAATAAAAATGGTAAATAAAAATGGAATTCTAAAAAATGTTGGAATTGCCAAAAGGCAGGAAAATCCCAACCAGCGCGCAACAGAAAATAAAAGGCGGCCTACACTAATATATCACTAATAACGTTAAATATAACTGGTCTAAAGACACTAAAAGACAATGGCAGATTAGCCCCCAGGTGGGACAGTGGGTTAAGCATGGAGCTACGGATGCAGAGGTTAGCAGTTTATACCCAACATATTGTTGAGAACGAGGGAGCCTGGAGCAGAGACCCAGAACCTATCTGTAGACAATGGGACATCCCCTCACAGAAGGGTCACAAGGAAGGGGTCACAATCAGGGTGCAGTAAAGCACCGATGAAACACAATATTCCTCTGGTTCCTTGAGGCTTCCTCACCCCCCACTATCACGACCCCAATCCTGCCTTTCACTTGGGGCTAGAACGGAGGCTGTACACTGATCCGGATAAGTGCTCACAACACACGGAATCCAGGTCAGACAAACCCCTCAGGAACAGAAATGGGAGTAGTGGTACTAGGAGGGTAGGGGTAAGGTGGGGACAGGAGGGGAGTGTTGGGTCAGGTACTGATCAGGGGACATTAGAAAAGGCCTGCCTAGCCCTATTGGACTAATACGGCTGACTTCAAAGGACCCCAGATGAATGAGCCATCTGCTTGGCATCAGGCAGAATCACCAAAACACCACCCTACCTTGTAATTTTTATAGATGGGGCCTTTTAGAGCCCCTGTAGCTGTAACTCCTACCCCTTTTCTCCTTGCTTGCCTACCTGCGGTTTCTACCCCCTCCCTTATTGTTTAGCCTTCTCCACCACAGATAAGCACGACTTCTTGGGGCGTGGAGCTCGCCCTGGATGTTTCTCTCCTCTCTGCTCCTCCCTCCCTCCCTCCTGAGCAGCAAGACTTCCGTGAATCTCACCCCGGAAGTGCAGAATAAACTTCCTCCTTGTCCTTCTCTCTGGCCTGGCCTTGTTTTATCTTTTTGGTGAACTTAGTAGGGAGGAAGGGGGAACAGATTACAATGATCAATGCACACCATCCCCCCCACCCCCCACACAGAGGGGGACAAACAACAGAAATCATGGGGGAAGGGAGACAGAGGTTGGTGTAAGATATGAAAATAATTAATAGTTTATCAAGGGGTCTCGAGGGTGGGAGCCGGAAAGGGAGGGGAGGGGAAAAAAGGAGCTGATACCAAGGGCTCAAATAGAAAAAACGCTTAAAGATTGATGGCAACATATGTACAAATATGCATGATACAATGGTTGGACGGATTGTTATAAGAGCTGTAAGAGCCCCCGATAAAATGATCTTTAAAAAAAAAAAAAAGATTTGCTCTAGGCTAGGTTGTCGCCATCCTTCAACTTGTGAAAAACAAAACCAGCAACAAAGCAAAAACAGTCCTGCGGGCTCAGCACCCTCGATCAAGGTATGGTTGTATTTACTCGCTGCATGGTAATCTACCTGCGTTGAACTCTGGATCGTTTTCGAGGACCACCACGGCTCCTTCCACAGCGTCCACAGCGCTGCCTCCCGCCTTGAGGATGTTGTAACCCACGGTGGCGGCGCTCAAGATGCCCTGGCGCACACACTCTCTGCGTTCCTTGGTGATTCCACTGGCTCCTCCTCCGTGGACCACCACCACAGGGTCCATGTCCTCAGAGACAGATCCTAGGGAGGGATCAGGAAGGTCAGAGCATCATTCCAGTGCGGGCCTAGAAAGCCGCCTGGGGCCTAACGGCCTTGGGAGAGATTCCGTTTCTATTCCAGCAGTTTTGAGTCAGAGCTGCAACTGAGACGGGATGGGGGCGGGCCTCGGTTTGAACTTGGCACTAAAAGCTCAGGGAACCCCAGACAGGTGTCTCCCTCCACGCTCCCGTGGCTGTCTACCTGGGTCGGGGGCATCTAGGTGGGCGGCAGGGAGCCCGGGGCAGAGCTCAAGCCCCTCCTCCGGGGCTCCTGGTTTCCCCAGGCAGGAGTCCCCGTCCCCCCCAATATTCCCCTCTCAAGGCCCAGGATGGCCCGAGGGCTGGATTTCCGCAGTGGTCTCCCGCCTCCAGCCCTGGCCCTGGGGGAAAGTCAGGCTTGTGCCAAGGTAAAGGGCGGGTGCTAGGGGTCACACCTGGGCGCCCTCCGGATTCCGCTCCGGCAAACCGCTGTGCCCGCAACCGCTCAGCCGCAACGGTTCGTGCGCCTGCGCGCGCGGGCGGGGCCGGCGCGCCTCGGACCTCGGGGGAGTGGCCGTGGACGTCGGACTCGCGGCTGCGCGCACTCTCCGCTCACGCGCTGTGCTCTGCGCCCCGCTCGGCGGCCGATCGCCTCCCGCGAGCCTCCTAGCTGGTTGCAGGGGCACCTTCCCCCTTTGAGACGGGGCATGGGGCGGGGACGAGATCGGAGGAGGGCTGTGCCAGGGTTTCGTCCCTCGCCGAGCTCTGTTGTCTCCCTTCAGCCGCGCAAAGGGAGAAGGCCGAAGCTTTCTGCTCGCAGACAGAGGGGCCACGTTGGAGACCCCCGAGCGCGGTCAGAGTCCGCTCAAGGGCAGCGAGTTTGGACCGGAGTCCTTCAGGACGAGGGCAGCGCCGTTGGGCCCACGCAGTTGTCATTAGCGGCCTGGAACCGCCTCGGAAGAACAGGGTCTATTCCAACCTGTAGCCACTTTCACCCAAAGGGAAACATTTCTCTACAGTAAATGGGAACAAGGTGCCCTGGAAACGATGCTTTCCACCTTCCCATAGTGTTGTAGCCTACTGTCCGTTCCCAGGAAGAAAACTACCCAGACCGCCGACAACTTCAAAAGAAAAAGTTTTATTTCCTAAGCAGGGACTGTCAGCCCTCTTTGAGAGGAGACTGAGCGGTGGCCTGTTTAATTTTCCAAAGGTTTTTATACTTTTGCAATGTGCAGGTTTGCAAGCAAGCAGAGTGCAGAAGCGGGATATTGCAGTTAGCCATTCTTAGTTGAACAATAACTGCTCTTATTTCTTCCGAGCCTTCTGGACATACATTTCCTTCAGTCCGTTGTGCTTGTCAGCACAGCCCCCCTCCCTAATATCAGCTAGTTTATTTATAGTTCATAGCTAGTTCATTTATCGTTCATAATGGCTTCTGTCAGCTCAGAATGGCTTCACTCTTGTCAGGCTGTTTAAGCTTTTCCTAGAGCTACTACAATAGAAATGGAGAGATGGTGTTTATCTTCCTTGACTTGGTCTCTGTGCGTCAGAATTCACTCGGTGACTGTGAGTTTGGTCTGGCTATCTTTCTCAATGGTTACATTCCAGAGAGAGGGCTCCCTGGTCCTTGGAGAAAAACACTAAGCAGCCAACGCGCTGTCTAGAATTTCTTGACTATAAACGAGGCCTTTCTTCAGAACCTCTGCTGAGTGGGCTCCAACTGCGAACCTTTAGGTTATTGTTTTTGTTTGGGGGAGCCATGGAGTCAGTAAAATTTCCCCTCACAGTCACTCCATGTTAAAATCCCCCCCTCTCCCCACTGTCTTAATCTTTACAGATGTAAATCATGATACCCTTTTTTCTGCAAAGCCTCTGGGCAGGTTTGAACTGTCAACCTTTCTGTTAGCAACCAAGCTCTGAACTGTCCCGCCAGCTGGGCTCCCTTTATGATTGGTAGGCCAGCACTGAGGCGTCCCGGTGACAAAATGGTGAAGAGCTTGTGTGGGAAACAGATTTCTCCCAGGTTGTCTCCCCCAAATGTATCCCAAACTTAGCTGCTTGCTACACGAGGAGAATGACTATACAATTGGAGGTCAACAGAAGTAGGTCAGGGGTTATTCTCCCTAAGGGTTATCAACCATCTAGAGCAAGCGGACACCACTGTTTACAACAAGGCCCACTCCCTTTTGTTAAGGATAGTAGTAGATTGTTTCCCTGAAGGAGAGCCCAAGGAGGTCAAGCCCTCTCAGGGGTGACCAAGGTTAGGCAGTCATCATGAATCTAGGGTCCGCCCATCTTGTCACATGTATACCTCTAGTCCCTCCCCTTCCTGCGTGCACACCCCTAGCTCATCCCCTTCCTGTCACGCTTACGCCTATTGTACACCCCCTTCCTATGATGTGTATGTCTATTGTACTGCCCCTTCCTGTGACGTGTGGTTACCTGTAATCACGCCCCCTTAAGTAGTTATAAAGTTGGCTCCTGCTCTCACTCTTGAGGTCTCCCCATGAGGACCACCAAGCGGGGCTAGGTGAGCATGCTACCATGAAATGTGTCTGACTCCATTATTTCAGTCTCTCTTCTATCTCTCATGCTCTCCATGACTTCACTATAATCTTTACTGATTATCGCCGTAAACTTGCGCCTACCGGACCTGTGATGATTTGTTGGGGGCCATCTGCCCTCCCTGCCCCCCCCTCTGCCCCACAAGCTTGGGTACTGTAGGGCTTCATGGGAGAAAAGTGCTAGCAAGTTGATCCTTGAAAAGATGACAGATGGGGGCAGTTTTACTCTGTCCTACAGTAATTGCTCTGTGGGGTTAAGGGGAAGAGGGAACCCCACAAAACATCACAGGTTCGGTAGG
>NW_022111317.1:8363293-8368228 GCF_000313985.2 Echinops telfairi
GGAGTGAGTCTGTGTCCTACTTCCAGCAAGCCATTTATCTCCTTAGCACCTTAAGCCGCGACCTGATTGACAGGCTAAATCCACCCCTTCACTCTTAAGTCTCAAATTGACAACAGATTATGTAATGACCACACGTTTGTATTTGCCTTCTCATGCCTCCTATGCACGAGAAACTTGGATATTGCATATGGAAGGCTGAAGAAAAATCTATGCGTTTGAATTGTGGTGCTGGAGCAGAACATCGAATGTACCATGGACTGCTGAAAGGACAAACACATTTGTCTTGGAAGAAGTACTGTCAGATGCTCCTTGGAGGCAAGAATGGTGAGATCTTGTCTCGCACGCTTTGGACATGTCAGGAGAGACCAGTTTCTAGAGAAGGACCTTATGCCTGGTAAAGTGGAGGGGCAGCAAAAAAGACGAAGGTCCTCCAGGAGATGGACTGACTCTGTGGCTGCAACAATGGGCTCACGCACAGGGACGTTTGTAAGGAAGGCCCAGGACTGAGCAGTGTTTTGTTCTATTGTGCGTAATGTCACTGTGGGTTGGAACCGACTCTATGGCACCTCACAACAACAACAACAACAACAACAACAACAACAACAACAACAAGTCTGAATTGACTGGACAGCACACAACAGTCAAATATAAACTGTTTTTGTCTCACAGAGCCCTGAGCAAACTCCTACTGAGTTGTAAGACTGGCCAAGAGGTTTATTTGGTGGTTGCTTTTGTGGTTGTTGCTTTCTGCCACTGATTGGCTCCAACCCGGTGCACAACAGAATTAAACACTGCACGGTCCTGCACCATCCTCACAATGTTGCCATGGGTGAGCCCGTTGATGCAGCCACGGTGTCCATCCATCTTGTTGAGGGTCTTCCTCTTTTTTGCCACCCTTCCACTTTACCAAACACGATGCCCTTCTCCAGGGATTGGTCTCACCTGCTAACCCATCCAAAGTATTAAGGTGAATTCTTGCCATCCATTGTCTCTAAGGAGCACTCTGGCCTTACTGCTTCCGTTACAGATTGGTTTGAACTTTCCACAGTTCATGGTACTTTCAAAATTCTCCAGCACCATAATTCAAATTCATAGATTCGTCTGTTCTTGATTCACCGTCCAACTTTCACATGCATGTGATGCATGGAGAATACCATGGATTGGGTCAGGCACACCCTAGTCCTCCAAGTAGCCTACTTGCTTTTCAATACTCTAAAGAGGTCTTTTGTGGGATCCAGCCCCACATCAGGATGGGTCCAAAGGGGTGGTTGTGTAATTGAGGGTACATTAAAGAGATATCAGACAAGATAAATCATGCAAGGGCTCACCTCTTCCATGTGGACCAGAACCAGATTGAGGCAGTAATATATTCTCTCATGAGTTTACATAATCTGAGGCATGCAAGCCACAGTAAGCTCATACATTACAGGAAGGGGTTATAGTAGAGGCATACACATAACAGGAGGGGGATGAGCTAGGGGTATGCACACAATGGAAGGGGAGGTACTAGAGGCATACATGTGACAGGAAGGTACATATGGGCGGGTTCTAGAGTCAGGAAGGCATCCTAACCTTGGTTGTCTCTGAGCTGGCTTGACCTTGGGTGTCTATGAGCTCTTCTCTAGGGGAACAATTTATGATCCTTATCAGAAGGGAGTGGGCTATATTTAGGGTGGGTTGGACAATAGGGTCTGTTTGCTCTTCATGGCAGACAACCTTCAGGCAAGAAGCCTTCAAGCAGTTGACCTTCAAGCATATATAGTAGCAACCATGTGCTTGCTAGTAGCACCTTAAAATAGGCATTATTAGTGGGGAGGGACTTGGTGGGGATAACTTTTACTTAGGAGAATGTGACTGGAACGCATCTCCAACCTATGGACATGAAGGTCTCCCGCCACAGGAGCACCAGCCTCCCAGACTCCTTGACATATGAACACAGAGAATTTTTCTGCATATACTCTCTTCCCGGTTCTGTTTCCCACAGTCTTGTGCAGAGAGATTTACCTAATGCAATACACCTGTTGATCTCTTGACTGCTTTTTCTATGAGCATAGATTATGGATTCAAACAAGGCAAAATCCTTGACAAGTTCAACCTTTTCTCCATTTATCATGATGTTACCTATTGGTTCAGTTGTGAGGATTTTGGTCTTCTTTACATTGAGCTGTAATCCATACTGAAGGCTATAATCCTTGATCTTCCATCAGCAAGTATTTAAATTCATCCTCAATTTCAACAAGCAAGGCTGTGTCATCTGCATATTGCAGTTCATTAATAAACCTGCCTCCAATCCTGAAGCCACACTCTTCTTCATATAATTCAGCTTCTCTGATGATCTGCTCAGCATAGAGATTGACTAAGTATGATGAGAAGATGCAACCCTGGTGCAAACCTTTCCTGGTTTGAAACTGTGTTAGGCAGGGTTCTCTAGAGAAACAAAAGCAGGACACTTATGATTATATATACATGGAAGGATAGGTTTATATAGCAAGAAGGAATATAACTGCTTATTAGTCCATGGAGCAATATAGAGGGCTCAGTTCAACTCATTTTTTTGGTGGCACAGTTAATTTACTGAAGGTCCTTCAACTCATGCATGAAGCAGGTGCAAGGTCAAGGAAGCAGACAGCCAAACCTGCCCTCAGGCAAGACAGGCAGAGTCAGCCTGTAGACAGCAGACAGCAGGGTGGGACATCAACAGTCAGTAACTAGGGAGCATAGCGAAGCAAGCCCCAGTGGGGGTCTCAAGGCCTCTTGATGTGCACACGATGACACAATCCACCAGCAGTGTGGTGAAGCAGGTCTTGAAGGAGCCTCAAGCTCTAGCGATCCACAGGTTGGCTGTGCCCAAAGGGAGTACAGCACACAGTTGAGTCAAAGGACTAGATCAAACAGCTGCACACTGGTCTGATCACCAGGGAGCAAAAGAGACAGGAAGCTGACTCTGGAAAGCATTGACCTTGGTCCTCCTCCAGTCAAACAGTGACCTGATTAAACTTTGTCTACATGTTCCTACGGAGGCCTAATTGGCACAATAAATTGAACTATCACAGAAACCATGCAGTATTCCTTTGTTCTGTTTGTACAACGGTCTCTTGGTCCATGTACAAGTTTTGAATGAGCACAATGAAGTGTTCCGGAATTCCCATTTTTCTCAAGGTTATCCATCGTTTATTATGGTGTACACAGTTGAATGCCTTTGCATAATCAATGAAACACAAGTAAACATCATTCTGGTATTCTTTTCTTTGAGCCAAGATCCAACTAACATCAGCAGCGATATCCCTTGTTCCCTGTCCTCTTTTAAATCTGGCCTGAACTTCTGGCAGCTCCCTGTCCATGTATTGCTGCAACCATTGTTGAATGATCTTAAGCAAAATTTTACTTGTGTGAGATATCAATGATACTCTTTAGCTTGAGCATTCTTCTGGGTCACCTTTCTTTGGAATGGGCACAAATATGGATCTTTTCTAGTCAGTTGGCCAATTAGCTGTCTTCCAAATTTCCTGGCATAGACATATGAAGGCTCCCAGGGCTGCTTTAGCTTTCTGAAACATTTCAATGAGTATCCCATAAATTCTTGGGGCCTTATTTTTAGCTAATGCACTGAGTGCAGTTTGGTCTTCTTCCTTCAGCACCCTTGGTTCTTGCTTATATGCTACCCACTGACACGGTGGAATCTCGACCAACTCTTTTTGGTAAAGTGACTATGTAATCTTTCTCCCTTCTCTTGATGCTCCCCGCATCAGAACTCTGTTTTCTAAAGGAAATGGTGCAAGAAAAGAGAGAGGGGAATCTCAGTTGCTTTCCCTTCTCAAGCTAGGGAAAATTAAGTCTTGATTTGTACTTACTCTTAAGCTAGTATTAGCCGTCTTAAATAGGCTCAAATCTTTTCTCTTGCTTAACTGTGTAGTCCTTTAACATTTTCTAAAGAACAGAAAGATGACCTGTAGAGACATCTCTGGATGGTCTGCCTCTGTGCCTGCAGAAGACTGAGAGTTTGAAACCTTCAGGTTTACTTCCTCCTCTTACAGCTTTGTGATGCCAACCCTAAATTCCTTCACCCAAAATGTCTATATATTTTGGTGGCACTTCCCACCACCCCAACCTGCCCCTGAGTGTTCCCCAAAGGTTCTGATCCCTTCCTTCCAGGTGCTTGAACTAATACCTGGATGAGAGTCAATTATAACTCATAGCAACTGTATATGACAGGGCAGAACTGCCACGGTGGGTTTCTGAGACTGCAACTCTTTACAGGGGTAGCATGCTTTATCTTCCTCCCTTGGAGCAGCTGGTGGTCTCAAACTTGTGACTTTGTAGTTAACAGCCCAATGTGGAACCTACTATGTCACCAGAGCTCTCCTTGGAAGATATTTTTCCAGTAGTCAAGGGATGGATGTAAAGAGTATTTTTACTCAACAAGACATAGAACTGTATAAGAGAGTTTAAAACGGAGACTAGCGAAGTGGTAGCTCTTCATTTTCATGCATTCTGCCAAAGGCAACACTATTCCCATTTCCAGTCAATGGTCAAAAAGAATTCCCCCAGAGGAGTCTGAATCTATGTGGAGACTACAAAATGAATCTATGACTTTCCCTGGAAACCATGCCCTTCACCAACTTAGTGGTCTGAATTGTTGTAGGGTACAAAAGAAACCCCAAACCATGCAGACTTCCCTTGCTCTGGTCATATGACTGCTTCTTGATCCATGTGCAGGTTCTGCAGGAACACAACGAAGTGTTCTGGAAATCCTATTCTTCTCAGGGTTATCCATAGTTCATTATGATCCACACTGTCCAAACACTTATATAGTCAATAAAACACAAGTAAACAGCTTTCTGGTATTTTCTGCTTTGAGCCAAGATCCATCTATGATCAGCAATGATATCTCTTGTTCAACATTCTCTTCTGTATCCAGCCTGAACTTCTGGCAGC
>NW_022111317.1:8388019-8395399 GCF_000313985.2 Echinops telfairi
TCTGTTCTCTCCACCACACCATCTTTGTCTGGCAGCATAATGTCTTCCCTTTCACTAATGTTTACACCTGTCTACTCCCTAGCTTTACCCCCCTCTTTCCTCCTTTCCCCTCCCCACCTGGGTAACCATCAAAGCATGTTTCTTAAAATAATATTTTCTTAATTAAAAAAATATCAGTGATCTTTTACAATATTCATCCTTCACATGGCACACGGTCCTCTAAGGCTATCCAGGTCAAGAGATGTTTCACAGTTTCATCATTATCCATTAAGGATGTTGTGTTAATCTGGGCCGACTAGAGAAACAAACTCATAGACACTCAATGTGTATAAGAAATGGCTTTCTATACAAAAGCAGTTGAATATTGAGAAAACATTCCATCTCAGTCCATATCAAGGCCATAGTTCGATATTAGCACATATGTCCAATACCAATCTATAAATTCCTCTTCAGACTCATGAAACACATGCAATGACACCGAATTTAGGAAGATCACAGGCTAGTAGGTGGAAAGTCTTATGGATCCAGTGGCTGTGAAAGCATCTCAGCACTGGCCTGGGTCTCCACATGGTTCTTCCAGCTCCAGGGCGCTAGAGTTGCTCCATGTGTCTTGTCTTCAGGAACACCAAGCAGAGAGTGTGTGTGTGCCCCACCTCCATTGAGCTATTCATCTCCTTTGCACCTCCAAGTGAGGTCATCAAGCAACAACCCGATTAACAAGCTAACAAACAGTGACCCCTTCACTCTTAATAGTCTCAAGTTGGCACCAGATTATGTACCTACCTCAGATGTGTAGTATTCCATTGTGTGTATTTATCAAAGTAATTTTAGCCATTCTTCCACCAATATGCACTGAGGTGATCTTCATCTGAATGTTAGTGTGAATGATGCTCCAATGAACATGGGTGTGCATAGTTATGTTTGTGCTATGCTTTTTATTTTACAGAGCAGTGTGTTAGAATGGGTTGACTAAAGCAACAAATACAAGGACTCAGAAATTAGTAAGAGAGAGTACTATTTCAAGAAATAAGTATATATCAAGCAAACATCCCAACCCAGTCCAGATCAAGACCATTGGTTCCATAAGTCTGATACTAGTCCATATATCCCTCTTCAGATATGTGCAGCCACACCCCATGATGCAGAATGCAGATAGATCACAGGCCAGTGGGTGCAAAGTGTTATAGGTCCAATGGTGCTGGATGCATCTCCAGGGTTCTGGCTGTCATCCGTGTGGCTTGAAGTGGCTCATCAAGAGGAAGGTGAAACAGAGAGAACAGGGGAAGGTTTCCATGACTTTCCTGAGGAGGAAGTCACACACACACACGAAGGCATCATTAGACTCAGACCTGATTGGCAAGCTTGATTCACCCCTACACTTTATTTATCAAAGAGACATGATCTTATGTAACTACCGCAGGCAGATACCAAGACACAATATTGCCAGGACGTGTAGTATTTTTATTCCCAGTTGCAACTAAGCACCAGACCCCTTTCCCCAGTAGTTGTATTGTTGTAGAGTCCTCCCAGCATTGTATGAGGGTTCCAGTCTCTCTACAGCCTCTCGAGCATTTGTTGCTTTCTGCACTTTGTTTTCAATGCTGGAGTGAGGTGACATGATATTATTGTTTTGATTTGTATTTCTCAGATGGGTAGTGATGGCGAGCATTGCCTCATATATTTGTTAACCTCTCCTCTACAGGGCTACTGCTTTTTGCTGTGCTAATTTAATTTTGTTTTCCAACACTTTCATTAAAATTCCCAGATATTGCATTTAATTCACCACCCCCAAAGCTCCTGTTGCCATTGGATTTTGATTTTTTTAGAATAAAGGTAATGATGAAGTCAGCTATACCTCGCTGATAATTTTCTGAAAGCATTTCTTGATAGAAATCGCCTGCCAGAAGAGATAACCCGGCCAATTCACAATAAATGCAAACATTTCCTATCCTTTTGATCTAACCACTTCTTTTCACCTGGAGGAGGAGTTGACTGGGGGAGACACAGTAGAAGCATAAGGAAGAAGAGAAAAGAGAGTCCTTTATTTTGATGAGCGTGAACTTTTGACTATGACACAGGCCTGAGTAATTATTTTTTGAATGAAAGCATTGCGTTGTTCTTCACAAGAAAATGTGACCCATTGGATGTTTAGGCAAAGACAAAATCCAGGAGCCCTGGTGGCATAATGAGTAAATGATCAACTGTTAATTGCAAGGTTGACAGTTCAAATTCTCTAGTGCTTCCACAGGAAAAAAAGATCTAATGATCTGCTCCCATAAAGATTATCAGAAGGAATAGCATCTGGGGTCTTAAAGGCTTATCTTTAAACAAGCAGTCACTTAAGTGAGGCATCAACTAAGTCCACACAGAAGAAGCAAAGCAGCCCATGTGATCTAAGGCTCACACTGTACATAATAACTTTCAAATTCAGAAGAGGGAACAATGACAAAGCTTAAATTCTGAACACCTGGGTTGCAGAAAGCTATGGATGACAGTGTAAGCCCTACATTCATTTGCTGGTTCCCATATCCATTAAAACGCCAGTGAATCCTCTCTGACCATAGACTAGGGATAGATAGATATAGATATAGATAAAACCTTGCTATCCGACAGAGAGCATTATAATGTCAATTGTCATCACTGCAGTTAGACAACAATATAACAACTTATCATTTGATCTCCTTTTGGACCCATCTTAAAGTTGTTTCAGGTTTTTAATATTTTCTGTTCCCTTTTCAATGCAGGTTTTTCCCTAATTTGGTCATTGTTGTTGGTTTTCTCTTTGTTGTTGTTTGTTTCTCTCTTGGTATTCGTTATCTATATATCAAATGTAGGATAGATATCTGTAAGCACAGTAACTGGATTAACAATTAGATAGGGACAAAGCAAGGAAAGTTAGGGAGAATGGAAAGCTAAAAGCAATGAGTATTAGAAAGAAGAAATGTTTGAAATTCATTGTGGTAATGATTACACAACTCTTCTTAACATGATTAAGCTATTAAATTGCATGATATTTCAATTATGTGCCAATCAAACTACGAGTATTTTAAAATAATGACAGCTTAGGAAGCCCACCGGGGGCAATTCTACTCAGTGCTGTAAGTTTGCTGTGAGTTAGAATGGATTTCAGGGCACTCAATAACAGCACCGTGACAAAATCAGAGCTTTGCCTTATCTGAGGTGTAAGGTGTGTGGAGAAGATATTTCAGGAGAATCTAGGAAGAGATTGATAATTCTGTTTGGGGGAAAAAATAAAAATAGTCTTAGAACTTGCATAAGCACAGGGTCCTAAGAGAGTATCAAGGAATAAAGTCCATCAACCCTGCCTAATTAATCCTTTGAACTTGGTGAACCACAATTTGTGATTTGAAAAGAGTTTCTTTCAAATGATCGATGCATTTAAAACAGAGAAATGCAAGATATGCAATGTGATGAGAACTGACATCCAGAGATGCATTGATTGTGAGGTGCCGTCACCCCTGAGAGTAAATCCAGAGGGAATTGAATAAAAGCTTTCCCCCTCTTCACTGTTACCTTCTTGAAGTCTGTGGAGTCTTTCTGAGGCCCAACTTACACTCTTTGATGGCAGTTCAGGGGAAAAGTTATATTGATTATGACTGAGCTGGAATGTGTTTTACAACCGTGACACTGCGACCGGCGGCAACAGGAACCTAACACAATAGAACCTAACACAGGAACCTAACACAATAGAACCTAACACAGGAACCTAACACAATAGAACCTAACACAGGTAGGCAGTGCTAGCTCCATGGTTCCTGGTCAGATGACTTGCAGATGAGGCTGTGGAAGCTGGAATGGGGGATCATGAAAGGAAGCATGGGTTCCAGCCATGCAGTATATTCAAAGTTTACAGGTTGCTTCAGAAATGTCCGTGGACTGCTTGAACCGAGTTGACGAGATGGCACCTGGATACTTGTTTCTGCAGCTCATGCAAGAAGTTGAGTAAATAATAGCCCAAGATGTTGGTTCCTGGCACAGACATGGATGAGCCCACCAGGAAGTAAAGTTAAAAATAAAAAATAGGAAGAAAAAGGTTAGCAGAATGTTGAACCCTTGTGGTGGTTGTATAAGTTCATTTCAACTTGAAGATTTGTAAAAGTATAGAAGTGGAGCTAAGCCTATCAAAGAAGTCACAGCCTGATGGTGACTCCTTGTGTGTGGCCTTCTAATAAGTAGGTTCCTGGGAACCTGTCCCCCTCTGTCTGCCTCACCTTCCTGCTGACCTACTTTGGTTGCTGCCAGAACCCTGGAGATGTATCCACTGCGATTGGATCCCAAAGACTTTACACCTACCAGCCTGTGATACTCCTGTATTTTGGATCATGGCAGGTGGCTGTGTGAGTCTGAAGAGGGCCATATGGATTAGTATCAGACTTATAGACATGAGTTAGATTGGACTGGAACTGTACTAGAATTAGTGCTTGATATAAAGCTCTTTCTTACACGTATAGGTGTGTCAAGGGTTTTGTTTCTCTAGACAACCTGGCCTAACACAACCCTAGAGAATCTCTAAAATTTAGAAGGAGGTCAAATATAATTGATATTGGACAAGCCATACAAGTGCATTGAAAGAGTGAGAATCAAGCAGATGGATCATGGTATGATGAAAGCATTCCAAATCACAGCAGTGCTATTGTTTGTGAAAGGTAATTGGATACAATCACAGTTAGGTTTTTTTTATGTTTGTAAGGTACAGCAATCACAGAAATATTTAATTGATTTTTATCTTCAACCATTGTTTTTACTCGTGGCTGTACTACTGTAGAGTCCTGTAAAGTAGTATGAGAAGATTCCACATCAAATATCTTCTCTTGTGTACCCTGAATCACTAGAAGCGATTGGGAATAGAACTTTGATTCTATGAAATTTCCTCATGACCACAATCAACTGAAGCCTTACAGAAGCCAAATGGAAAATCAACTCAAGGCCGCATGCTGTTGGATAACAAGACAAGCGGAGAATTGTGCTGCAAGTAATTTATTGAAGCAAGACGTTGAAACCTTTACATTTTCCAGTGAAGATCAAGTAGGTGGGAAGAAATGTTGTATCCAACACAGTTTTCATCTAGACAGCACAATCCAAAAGGATTTTGTTCTGATATAGCAAAAAAAAAAAAAAAAAACCCAACCAAAAACAGGTGAGATCAGTCATGTTACCCTGAAGATGTTTGTGAATACCAACAATTATTTACAATCAAGATGTCAGTGGAATTCCTACCAATGGGGAGGGCTCAGGACAAACACCAGTGTTCTTGGGAATCCAGGGAAATGACCTGGTATCAGGACCACCAACAGTTACAAGTTAGGACACACGTTTCCAAGCTAAGCAAATAAACCCAGAGTTGATCTCACAGAATGGACCAAGTTACCAATGCCTACAGAAGACTGAAGACTTGCTTGGGGCAGCCCAGGAATTATTTTCTCTGATCTCTTAGAGTCTAGACTAGTGATCTCTTCCTTTCCGTGGACCCAGGGAGAACGGGATTGGTGAGTGTTTGGGAAGAGTACTAATTTCAGAACCTCCCCAACCTCCAAGTCTGGGAATTGTTAGATTCCTAGCACTAGGAATCTAACTCCTTTGGACATTTGTAGCTGTTCTTCACAGACTAAGTCCAGGGAGAAAAGGGCTGAGCCACCCTTTTGTAATAACCTGATTTCCTGGTAAAGACATAATGGCTTGGCTTTAGATTCACATGTGCTTCAGGAGGTGACTAGGGAGGGCCTGTGCCCTCTGGCCTTAATGAAGCAGAGTTGACTGGGTGGATGGGAACATGGAGCAAAGGGGCAAAGGCTCTGCAGAAGATGGCAGCGACATCCAGACAGTCATCCTTCACCTCTGACCAAACCAGCAAACCAAACTCACTCCCAAGGAGTCAATGCTGATTCACAGGAACCCACTTTGTGGCTTTCTGAGACTATAAGTATTCACGGGAGTAGAAAGCTCAGTATTTCCCTCTGAAGAGCTGCTGATGGTTTAGAACTGTCAAGCATGTGGGTCAAAACCCAAAGCAAAATCAACAAACTACCAGGACTCTAATTCTCCTGACTCCCATCTGTTTTACCATCCCCCACCCCAACACTTCCCAGGTGGGCCTAACAGTGAAGGAGTCCCCACTGGGTGGTAGGCTCCATTCCAGTAAAGCTCCTGTGCTGGTGGATGACTGTGTTTCGCCCTTCTGGGTCACTGCATGGGGCCCTGCTTGTTCTCCTTCCCAGAACACTGGGAAACATGGTTTCCAGGGAGGTGACCTAAAGAGGAGACATGTGTCCCAGATGCTCTGTGGGGCTTTCTTTTCATTTAACAGGTTGAAAGGAGGCACCTACCCCATGGCCCTGGGATCCTCTCCAGATGTGAGCAGCTTAGCAGGTACCGACACCTTCTGTGCATCTTACAGAGAAACGCGTGGACCTCTTTGCTGGCTGATAGCTGATCAGAGGGCATTATGCACAACAAAAGAGGGAACTTACCACTACTCTCTCAATATGTTTTCTATCAACAGAGGGCATTTCGTCTATACACGGCTTCACTTTAATGATGGCTTCAATATCTTTAGGAGGTGGATTAAAGAAAGCAAGTGTTAATTTCATCATCTCTGGTGTCCCAAGGAAGTAAACTGATGCCACCACAGCCATTGTTGGGCAAGGGATGTCAATAACTGGACAAGAATAAAAAGAGACAATTTGTTTAATAAAAAGGCAATATCTTTTTAAAGGTTCCTAAAACGTCAGAGAAAGCACAGGATCTCATGATCCAATACCAGAATTGGACTGATGACCAAGGACAATCTGCAGTTTCTGATTTTCTCAGGATCACACAACAAGGGGCAGAGCTAGAAGCAGATCTGATTTTCTCAGGATCACACAACAAGGGCAGAGCGAGACGCAGAGCACGGTCCTCTCAACACCTAGTGCAGTGCTTTTGGATTGGGAAAGCATGCCCCCACTGCTCTCCCAGAAGGCCAAGGTTTACAGTCGTTCACAAAGTAAGACGGTAAATGCATTGTTTTTCTTGGAGACTGGGAAAGAGGGGACTTGAGATCATAAACAATGGAAGTTAATAGTAGAGCCAAATCTTATGAGAGACCAGGGAAAGGAAATTAAATCCAAAGAGTAATACATAAAATGATTGAAAGTTTGAAACGTACTAATTTGAGACTGTGCTATTGGCTGTGGGGAAAAAAAACAACTGTGTGGAAAGGAGGCTTAGAGAGGTGAGCTATTTTGCTAGGGTTTCCATTGCTGGCAAGTAGCAGATCCATGATAGAAACCCAGATGGTTCCATTCAATCACCTACCTCCTAAACACAGATCACAGAAGAGGAACCAGCCTGCAGAGGAGAACCTGCCTAACATGGGCCTGA
>NW_022111317.1:8396314-8398726 GCF_000313985.2 Echinops telfairi
TCCTTGTCATGTGACACCTGGTTCTCTGCTCTGTTCAGGCCCATGTTACAAAGCTCCTTTAATGCTCTTAAATGCTCAAAGCATAGCCCACTCTTCCAGCCTCTTGTCTGAAGATGCTCAACATCACTTAACCTGTGGGCTGAGAATTTTTAATTTTGTTCTATCTTCTTCCTTAGCTCTATCTGGGACCTTTTAATGTGACCTCTTTCAGAGCCATTGGTCATGTAGCCAGCACCATCTAGTTGCCAGGCTCAGAATCATGAATAATAATGGTCCCATGGCCCATTAGTCTATTGGACTAATTGTTTCCATGTATCTTCAATGTTCAGCCCTCTTATGTCCTCCAAATGGATACCAAAATGTCACTTCAAGAACTTTTGAGTCCTCACTTGCTACTCACCAAAATAGGATGTGGACTTCATGGACTCTGTTATGCCTGTTGACTTTGATATGGCTGTCAATCATCATGTGAACAGACAGCCTCCTCTTCCTCCTCTGGAGCAGCTGGTGGGTTCCAATTGCCAATCTTTCAGATAGCACTGAACCCTCTGAACACCGTTCAACATAAAAATAGATAATATATAAAGGAATCAAACAGAAATTCTTAAGAAAAGGCCACTATTGAGGTCTAGTAGCATATATTAGGCACAAGAATTGATCAGCTGAAGATGACCCTTCCATCTGAGGAGCAGTAAAGAAAAGAGTGGCGCAAAATGAAGAGAAACAAAGGGATCTTTGGATCCCATCAAGTGAATCAGCATGCACAACATAGCAACCGAATATACTGACAGATTCTCTGTACTTCCTCTTCCCTGACTTCCTTTCTATTTTGGAGAGCATTTAAATTAGTTTTATATTTTTTGACATTACTTTTATTTGTTTTTCTAGTGATTGAATGTCTTAACTTTTCTAAGTCTACTTTGATAAAATACATTATTAAAAATATATTATTTTATGTGACAATGTGGAATGTTGCAACAGTATAGGTCTGTCTCCTATTGCCACTCACTGCCTATCTTGCATGATAAAATTTTCATATGTGTTACAAATGTTCTTGTGTCATACTGAGTATGCTCTTCTGTACGATCATCCTTATTGGTTTTCACATTTTTCTCTGTGTTTGAATAAAGCTGGACTTGGGAAAATGTATGGGAGTTCTTGATCAGCTGTCTTCAGCTTGTAATTTCTACACCTAAAGAAGGAAAGCAAGACCAAGCTAAGGTTTCCTTCAGGTTCATTATTTCATGGCAAGGTTTTGGGGGGTTAAATAAGAACATTAAAACCAATTGCCATTGAGTTGGTTCCAAGAGCAGTCCTCTATGACAGAGTGGAACTGTCTCACAGGGCCATAAATCTTTCTGGAAGCAGACCACCACATCTTTCTCTGAAGGAGTGGGACAGCAAGTTCAATAACAGACCTTACACTTAGCAAGTGAACACTTAAACACTGTGACACCATGGCTCCTGGTGTATGAATATTCAGAAATGTGATCAAATATTAGATTAAAGTTTAAATGTTAATTTAAAAGTTATCCTTAGTTGGAGAGCTCAAAATACCTAATATTATATTTGTTTGTACACATTGGTAAGTGCTAGACTCACTCAAATGTTGGCAAGTTGGACAGTTACCCCCAACCCACTCTGTCTTGTGTCTTAGCAGAAAAGGATAATGGAATTTATATCATCTCCTCGGGGTTTGGCTTGAAGAGTATGGAGTGGTTCTACTCTGCTCATATCTGGTCTCCATGAGTCAAAATGTACTCAACATCAGTGGGTTTTTGGTTTAGTTTTGTTTTAAAATATTGCTTGTTTTGTATTTTAAAAAGTTACAAGGAGAGAGAATAGTTTTAAGAACATAATAAAGTATTACTCTAGTTTTAGCAATGCCCCATATTTACCAATCAATTCTTAGACTCACCAATGGTGAATGCTTTGTGACCTTCATTCATCTCTTCTATCTCCCTTAGAACATAGGCTTTGGGGAAAGTCGTTTGAAATATTTGGATCCATCAGAATACTTTATCCCTAAATAATTCAGCATGCACACCGACATTGTCCTACAAAATCATGATACTATGACCTCACTGAAGAAAATCAGCTTCTTTTGCATGTCACCAGCTGGGCCTCCAAAGTTCTTGTAGATTTAAAAAAATTGGGGGAATACAGTCAAGTTTCACAAATGCATTTGACTGCTGATAATCTTTTGATAATCTTTCAATTATGGCAGTTATTGTGAACAAGTAATAAATATGTTTTTAGGGTATTTTTATGTCTTTGAGACTTTATCTTTTTCTCCAATTGGCAACTCGTCAAACCAGTAGGTCTTTATGTTCCAGGAGCAGATTTCTCTTTCACTTCCAACCCCAGAATCAGTTGACTGAACAATGAGTGGCTCCTGGTGGCATTCAGAGT
>NW_022111317.1:8399351-8408230 GCF_000313985.2 Echinops telfairi
ATTTTATTGGGGCTCATACAATTCATCACAATACATAGATCAATTGTGTAAAACACACCTATACATTTGTTGCCCTCATCATTCCCAAAATTCGCTTTCTTCTTGGGTTCCTGGAATCAGTTCATTTTCCTTTTCCCCCCTCCCTCTCCCTCCCGTCTCCCCCATGAACCCTTAATAATTTATAAATTATTATTATATCTTATCTTACACTGCCCAGCGTCTCCCTTTAAAGGAAGTCAGGTTCTTCTTCTTGTCCCCATCACTCAAGGAGCCAACTATTCCTTTTGTCCCTTAAATGCTGGATAGTTATCATGAAGTGTTCCCCTAAAGAGCTCAGGATGTCCAAGATTCACACTGGGCCCATTCTATTGAGTGTGTGTGCCCTAGAGGCTTGCAGGCCTATTTACAATATAACCCCATTGTTGAATAGACTCAGGCTCTCATTCCAACATTGAAGATGAGGCTCCTGTGCCCTGTCTTTTTGGTCTCCTTATTTCTTTAATTGCTCATGTTGCTCCTAAGGACCTACTTGAGTGTCGGGGTAGATCCCATAGTCTTGGGATGCACATGTCTTAATTTTAGTAGGTCATCTAAATAGTCATCTATTTTTTCTTCTACTGTGTGTGCTTGCTTTGTTATATATGATAATCTGTCCATGCCCTCTATTGGTACTTACAGTTGTCCACATTTTTTCATAGATGGGCTTGAAAACTCTGGAATTTACATTTAGGTCGTTGACAGTTCATGAACTTGTGTTTGTATATGGGATGAGGTATGAGTCCTGTTTCTGTCTTCTGCGGATGGGGATGCAATTTTTACAGCACCATTTGGTGAGAAGATTCTGTTTCCCTTATAATAGTGAGAGTTTCACTTCTTTGTCATTTTGCATTCTGTCAATTTGTTGTTGAGTGCTGTTGTTTTAGTCTGTTTTTGTCTTTATGTCTACGATGTGTAAGTGTTTCCATTTTTTTTCAAGTTTCATTGACACATAATTTACATATCATACCATTGAACAGCTCAATCGTATCAAGGAGGATTTGTACAATCACCAGCACATCCATCCTGGAGCATTCCTTCACTGCATGGTCGAGGGAGCCCCTAAATAAGCTGTGCAATCATGATCAGCTCCAGTGCTCCGTCCCCCTCCGGCCTTCATTATTTATGCCAAACCCTGCATTCCCTATAACACCTTGTACCCGTTATCATCATCACACCTCCACTGCTCCTGTGCTTCCCAGCCGGGAAACACAACAGACGACAGTGATAAAAAATCGTACTAAGATGGTAAGGGTAAGATTATATTAGTATTAAAACCAACATACAAATAGTGCACCCGTGGAAGAAGACCCTCATCAATATTTTAAAACCCAGGGAAGAAATTTCCATCATGGAACAACTAAGAGATGCTTGGATACAGTAAAAACCAGGTCCTGTCTATTGGGATGTGGACTTTCCAAGTACTGAGTTTGGTCCAGCACAATTGAAGGTACAATGGTCGCTGTGGCTAGTACGGTTCTTCTGCACTCTTGTCTTTGCTTAGAGCAGACTGCCAGAGGCTCGGTGGGACTGTGTACTGTGCAAATGGGTTTTGAACTCCCACTGTCCTCCATAGCCTTCTACAAATTGAGTTTTCATAATTTTAGCTCCAATACATTTCTCTTCGCCATATTCCAACATTGTAATTGTCATCTTTGGATCACACAACCTGGTGTGCTTTTTCTGTGTGGAATAGGATGGCTCGCTTAGACGGCTGCTTGTTTGCAGACCAGTCTTTAAGACCTCAGTCACTATATGTGTGTTTCTTGTAGTCAGCAGATTGATGGGGTTTGTTCTTTTATTCAGTTGTTTACTCTCTGTCTCCAGACTGGTGCATTTAATTCAGGAACATTCAGTGTTGTCACTGACTTGCATGGGTTTGCTGCTGGTTTTTTGTTGGGTTTTGTTCTCTGTGTGTGTGTGTGTGTGTGTGTGTTCTTGTTGTGGGTTTCTTTAATCTTCCTATATTTCTATTTTGAATACTGTTTTTTTAGTGCATTGTTTTCTGAGTGGTGGTGTCTTGTTTGTTGGTGTCAGTTTTGCCTACTGATTCTCTGCCCAAAGAATTTCCGCTAGTCTTTTCTGTAATGCTGGTGTTGTTTATAAAAATCACTTTCTTTTCTCCTTGTCTGAAAACACCCTTCTTTCTCATTCCTATTTGAAGGATAATTCTGTTGGATGTAAGATTTTTGTTTGGCAGTATTTTTCTTTCAGAGTTTTATGTATGCCATTCCATTGTCTTCCTGCCTGCATGGTTTCTGCTGGAAAATCACTGGTTTTCTTTGTGCAGGGTTGTTCTTTTCCCCCCTGGCTGCCCTCAGGATTCTCTTTGTCCTTGATATTGAAGAGTTTGACAAGGATTTGTTGCAATGTTTTTCACTTAGGGTCTAGCCTATTTTGGGATCTCTCCATTTCTTAAATCTTTACTTTTCTCGACTTTTATGTTGTTTAAGAATGCTTCCTTCCAGGATTTTTATACTATTTTTTTTGTAGGTATGTTTGCTTCTTCCTGCTGCAGTATTCAAATGGGAGGCTAGTTATTCCACTGATTGTGTCACTCATAATTCTTAGGCTTCCTTTGGGAGTTTTTTTTGGTTGATTATGTTTCTTGTCGGTCATTGGGGTCTGCTCAAAGTACTCCCTCAATGCAAGAACACTTGGTTCTATTAAACTGGCATTCCATGATGCTCACCTTCCCAACATAATCACTGAAGACAAAGTGGGTGCATAAGAAAATGAGAAGAAAACTGATGGTGCGCACCTATCATAAGAATAGCATCTAGGGTCTTAAAGGCAAAATTAATTAATTAATTGATTGCTTTTCTGTCAGTATGTCTCCAGAGATTTGTCTTCAATTCACTAATTTAGCCTTCACTATCTTTGATTCAATCACTCTGTTCTTTTATGATGTTGTTTACTTTTGTTATCTTAGTATGCATCTTCTGGATTTCTGTTAGTTTCCTTTCATGAAAGTTTCTAGTTTTCTGCTTAATGTTGCCCCCTTTCCATAGCCTTTTGATCTCTTTCTCTATTCACTGGATTATTATAACTCTGGATTCTTTTTTCTGGTCATTCCAGAGCCTTTTCTTCTTCAGAAAATTCCTTTTCATTTGGGTAATGTTCACTTGTCTGTGTCTGCTTATCTCTTTTCTTTCCTTTTGGTCTCACTTGTGCTGATGTTTTTGCTGCCTCTATGACACTGTGATATAACCATTGGGGTGGGAGGGAGGTTGGGTAATACATGAGTTTTTGACTCTTCAGTAGTGAAGGAGAGGTTTTATAGGAACCACAGAACAGAACAACAAGGAAATAGAAAAAGAGAAGAGAGAGAATGGAAAAAAGAAGAAAGAAAAGCGGGGGGCGGGGGCGGGAGGTAATAAAATCCATACAATATATATTTAAGGGGTATTGATATTAATAGACTTAATAAAATATCTTAAAGAGTACAAGAAAATAGATGAAATGGGATCAGGTGGGAAATAAAAAAAGACAGTACAATTTGCTTTGGATTTCCTCTCCACCCAGGAGCCTTGCAGCTGTAGTAAGCTTGAGAAAGGCAGGGCACTGGGATAGATTTGGGTTGTGTGCTGTTAGAGCATGCAGATAAGCATGAGTACAGTGGCCTACAATAGAGTAGGATGCAACTGTGATTGCACACTATAGTGAGAGTACATGTGGCCTCATGGCAGTGGCAGTGGCCTGCTTCAGGGGAAGTCATAAAACTGGTGACACCCTGATTATGGGAGCTTGTAGTTGCTGCAGCATCAGCAATAGGCTGTGTTCATGAAGGGGTTAGCTGCAGTAGCACTCTGGGGTGGTAGTGTGATGAACCATGATGCCTCAGGGTCTGTGGCACCTGAGGTAGCAACTCCAACCTGCAGTGGCAGGGGAGCATGTGGTGGGGCAGCATGCATTGGTGGACTTGGTTAGTGGTGAAGCAATGTGAAATGGAAGTTGTCAGCTGTGGGAGACAGGGTGGGTCACATGACAGTAGTTCCCAGTGGGTAAATGCACAGCAGCAGAAGCAAGCAGTTGTGTAAGAGAACTGAGCTATTGATGTGTCATTTTGATCCTTTCCTGTGTTCTGTCCACTCCCCCTTCCCAATTCTCTGGGGTATCCGAAGCCCTTAAAAGCCCCTGGTTTTCAAGTTGCTCTCTGACTCTCCAGGGTGTCTTTTTACCATTTTGTTTTTCCCTGCATTGATCTTCTCTTGATTGCTGTATAACAGATCCTCTTGTGCGTGTGACTTAAGGGGCCATATTGCCCAGAAGTCGTCTCAATTTATTCAATTCTACACAAAAACCAACAAACAAAAATAAAGGATGAACAAAGGGGCAGAATTACCAATATAGTGAGCATAACACTAAAGATGAACAAAGAGTTACAATGATCAAGACATCTTGGTGTTGAAATAATGCAAGATGGTGAACTAGACAAACCCACTAAACAGACCCTCTATAACAAAGACCGAATTAAACAAATGTCGATGATAATCGTGGAACCCTGAGCTTCACAGGAGCTGTGGATTAAAGGCAGAGATGGAGAAGAAGCTGAACCAAAGCACTGAGTTAGGTAAACTGTTGACTGATGCATTGTGACCAATTTCAACTTTTGCAAACAGCCACTGACTTTTGAGATAGTGGTCTGACAACAAAAATGTATTCTCATGACTGGCACCCAGAAATGGGAGAATCCTTCTTTGTTCCCCACATCCTCCTAGTCACCACCAGGTGGATGGTGATGCTTCCCACCCCTGATTAGTCCCTGATTCCTGAGACTGGAGCTTTACATTGTGGATTCACCTTTTGGTGCATCACCTGTGTCTGTAGGCATGTGAACGCTGCATCATAGACCAAGAGAACAATCAGTACCTCTTGCCTGAGAGGAACTCTTTCCATCACCAGCTGCCCCAGTGCCAGATGCCCTCTAGGTCTGAAATGGTTCCTGTCTGGAACAACTAGCAGGACCTCAAACACTCTCTGAGTCAGCTTGTTCCATGACCTGAGAAAATAGTTAAGCTGGCATGAGGTCCATTTGGCCCAGATGTAACACCCCAACCTTCTTCCCCCAAACTTCAAGTGCCTTGGCTGACAGAGTGGGCTGACCTGTATTGGGTACCTTCCAACACAGTTTTTTCCACTCTGAGTCCTGCCTCTGCCAGGATTTTAGGATTTCCTACTTTTCTTTCATTCCCTTCCTTCACTTTTGCCTCTTTTTCTGCTTTCCTCTTTCCTTTCATTTTCTTCTCCTCTCATTTTTTCCTTCCATTGTTTTTCTGCCTTTTCCCCTTTTTCTCTTAGTGTTTTTTCTTTACTAACATCTTTTCTCTGCACTACAGTTTTGTTTATTGTACTTCTTCATTCCAGATAGGTGGTTGAATGCCTAAGCCTATATGGCATACAATCACCGACAGAATATAAAAAGAACACCAGAATTCCTCAGAGTCAGATCCTTTTAGTTCACAAGAAGAAAAAAGAGAGGGGCTCAAAGAAGTGACCACAATTAAAAGCCAGAGCCCTGTATGAGGAAGAAATGGCATTGGGACAACCTCATAAGTAATTCAAAACAATATTTCACTACATTCAGTGAACTGAGAGAAAAATCGAGAAAACTGCAGACAAAAATGAAGGAACACATGAAAAATATTAGAAAACTCAGGAAAAGACTGAGTAGTTGAAATGACTGGATAAATTAGAAATCTCATAAACATAGCAAACAGAAGTGCGTAAGAACAATGCCAAAAGTTCAGAAACAGACAATTAATTGACAGGTCAAAAGAGTAGAACTGAGTCGATGGAGGTAAAGTCAGTGAGCTGGAAAAGAATTTTCTCACTGGTAATCTGTTTGAGGAACAACAGAGAATTCCAAAAATATCTTAAGAATTATGTAGAACCCTACGAAGGGGAACAACATATGTGCGATCTGAATTCCAGACCAGGAAGAGACAATACCAACTAAAGAAACAAAAAAAAAAAGCACAGAGAAAATTATTGCAGAGCTACCAGAAGAGTCCTTCTCTAACATGAAGGATCAAAAGATACGCATTCAGGAAGATAAATGAACCCCAAACACAATAGTCCCCCGAGAAAACCACCAAGACACGTCACAATCAAATTTTCCAAACTGGCTGGTGATTTTGACCTGCTGACCTTGGAGTTTTCTGCCCATCACATAACCACTTCACCACGAGGGATTCTTTCAAAGCAATGAACAAAAGTAGTTAGTAGAAGCCATTTGGAAAATGTAACACTATAAATATTTTAGAATATAGAAGAGTTGGACATCTAGGGGCATCTTGTGTTTGATTGTTTGTTTATAGATACAATGCCAAGTGTGAAATCCATGAAAGGAGTTGGGGGTGGGGGGGAGTTGAATTCAGCATCATTAAAATTAAAATAATCTACTCCACAAAGACATGGTTGAAAGACCGAAAAGATAAATCACATACTTGCAAAATACGTATCTGAGAAAGACTGGTATGTAAAACACATAAAGAATGGTTAAAAGTGAAAATAAGCAAACCAACAACCTAAAAATGAGTATAACGCAGGAACAGTTCAACATGGACACCTTCCCAAAGAAATGTGCAGATGACAAGTACTTGGAAACATTGTTGTTGCTGTTGGGAGCTGTTAAATCCCACATGACTCATAGCGACCCCGTGAAAAAAAGAAAGAACCCCTACCCGATCCTAGACATTCCTTACCACTGTTCTTATGTGCAAGCCCATCATGGCAGCCACTCTGTTATTCCATCCTTTTTGCTGTTCCTCGACTTTACTGAGAATTGGGTCCTTCTCCAAAGTCTCTCCCGACAACATGTCTAAAGTACACGAGACAAAGGCTCCCGTTCCTTGTCTCTAAAGAACACTCCAGTCACACTTTTTCCAAGACAATCTGTCTCTCTTTTTTGACAGGCCATGTAAATACTGTTTGCCAGCACTATAATTAAAATTTCTCCATTATACTTCCATCTCCCTTAATAAAAGACTAATATGCACAAGCCATTGAAAATACTAAGGCTTGAGTCGAGTGCACCTTAATGTTATGGTCTTATCGTCATTGCATTTAGAAATAGTTCAGATTCCTGCATGACTTAAAAAAAAATTCTATCTTTTAAAACATTTTCTTCTCCAAGTCTTTTCATAGTCTGAACGCTCATTTCCTCCTTTCTATCTAAACATATACCATTTAACAGATATACAACCACTTGTTTCTCCACTCACTTGACTTAATGACTTCATTGTTGCTTCTTGTTTGGGATAATTAGGAATAAATTTGTTATAAACATTTGTGTGCAGGTTTTGCCTCAATGTAAATTTTCACCTCACCTGAATATATACTGAGCAGTAGAGCTGGATTGCATAGGGAGCCTGGTTTTAGCTTAGTAACAAACTTTGAGACTGACATTTAAAGTTGCTATAAAATTCTGCATTTACAACATCAAATAATGAGAGTTCTTGTGGTTTCAAATTATCGTCAGCTTTTGGTGGTGGCACTTTTCTGAGTATATAGTTTTGTTTCTTTGTTCTGGCCATTCTAGTAACAATGTAGTGGTATTACATTATTGTTTTAATTTGAAAGTTCCAGATGACATTTGATGTGGATTCCCTTTTCATGTTGAATTTGGAGAAAATTAAAACAAGTCCACATGAGCCAAAATATGACCTTGAGCAGATCCCACCTGAATTTTGAGAACATCTTAAGAATAGCTTAGTTGCATTGAACGCTATTGCCAGAAGACCTGATGAGACGTGGGATTACATGGGAACATGATGCATGAAGAAGGCAAAGTGTCGTTAAAAGACAGAAAAGAAAGAAAAGATGAAAGAGAATGTCAGAAGAGCCTCTGAAATTTGTTCTTAATCTTTGGGTAGGTAAGACAAATGGAAGAAATGATAAAGTCCAAAATTTCAACAGAAAATTTCCAAAGGAATTTGGAGAAGACAAATTAATGTATCATAATGAATGTTCAAAGACCTAGAGTTAGGAAACCAAATGGGAAATCTCAGCGTATTTTAAACTGAAGAACTCAAGAAAAAAATTCAAGCCTTGAGTTGGAATACTAGAAGTTTCTGCTGAGGAAATATGGAATAATGCAGGAAGCTTTGAAAGAAGGTGGGAAGAATACACAGAGTGACTCTACTGAACAGAAGAAGGTGACATTGCACCATTACAAGAGGGAGCATATGAACAAGGGTACTAAAGGAAGAAGTTTAAGCTGCACTGAAAGCATCAGCCAAAAGAAGCCTCCAAAAATGATGGAATACCACTTGACTGGGAGATGTTTCGTTCTGTTGTACATACCTAAGGTTGCTATCAGTCGGAGCTGACTACATGCACCTAACAACAACAACAGATAACATTTGTAATAGGCAAAATTATAGGACCAGGACAAAGAGCCAGGATTGCCAGAAGCTTTGGGAGAGAAGATGGGATAAGTAGGAGGAGCAAAGGGCATTTCTGGGGTGGTGGAAATATTATTCTGCATGACCATGTAATGGTAAATATAACATAGAAGTCATTTGTCAAAAATCCATAGAACCGTACAACACAGAAGGAGCCCTCGTGGTGTGGTGGGAGACAAGCACTGCGCTGTCAATGTAACACTGGTGGTTGAAACCCCCGAGGGATCCAGTTACAAGAGCAGGTCTAAAGATTAGATAAGAACTTAAGATGGTTCATGGGGATGGGACAACTCAGAAAAGGACAATAAGAATGGTTGGAGACAGACCCCCTCCCTGCAGATGAATGCACTTCAGAGGACAGCACTGAAGCTACAGCTCAGGGAGAGGGACATGTCTGATGAGAGCACAAGGGAGCAAATGAAGGGGGAGGAAGAG
>NW_022111317.1:8409252-8412919 GCF_000313985.2 Echinops telfairi
GTTCTGGTGTTCGGTTCGGTTCAGGCTGATGATCGTATTTCCACCATGGTCAAACTAATAACAAACAGGTCATGTTCAGCATGAGTTTTCTTCATGAAGTGCTATCAGAGAGGGTAAGTTGGGTTCCAGCAAGACTCCACAGGTTTCAAGAAGGTAACAGTGAAGAAGGAGAAACTTGTACTCCACTGTCACTGGATTTACTCTCAGGGATGATGGCACCTCACAGTCAGCACATCTCCGGATGTCAGTTCTCATCATGATTCATATCGGGATTTCCTCAGTTTTTAAAGATATCAATCACTTTAAAGAAACTCTTCAAATCACAAATTGAAGTTCACCAAGTTCAAAAGATTAATTGGGCAGGGTCTATGGATTTTATGCCTTGACACTCTCTTAGGAGCCCTGCACTTACCCAGGTCCTAAGAACATTTTGTGTGTGTGTGTCCAGAACAGAAATATCAATCTCTTCCTAGATTCTCCTTCTGAAATCTCTTCTCCACACCTACTCCTCTGCCCAGGTAAAGCTCTGATCTTGCCACCGTGTTATTACTGAGTGCCAGAAAATCCATTCCCACTCACAGACAACTTCCAACACAGAGTAGAATTGCCCCCTTGGGGCTTCCTGTGCTGTCATCATTTTTTTAAGTCCTATTGACACATAATGGACATATCATGCTGTTTAATAGTTTAATCATCTTAAGAAGAATTGTGTTATCATCACCACAATTAATTTCAGAACATTTCTTCTTTCTAATACTAGCTGGTTTTTGCTTCCCATTCTCCCTAACCTCCCCTGCCATGCCCCTAGCTAATTGTTATTACCTTTACGATCTTTATAGATGTCTATCCTGGATTTCATATATAGAAAAATGGTACGAAAAAGAAGCAAACAACAAAAAGAAAATCAACAATGACAAAATAAGACAGAGAAAAACCGCAATTGAAAAGCAAGCAGAAAAAAGAAAGAAAAGCAAGCAGAAAATATAAAAATCTGAAACAACTTTAAAATAGGCCAAAAAGGAGATTAAATGATCAGTTGTTGCATTGTATTCTAACTGCACCTGCCATAATTGATTTTATAGTGCTCTCTGTCTTATAGCAAAGTTATATACATCCCTAGTCTATGGTTAGAGAGGACTCTCTGGAGGTTTAATGCATGTGAGAACCCTGAAATGGATTGGGGGCTTCCACTGTCATCCATAACTTTCTGAAACCCAGGTGTTCAAAATGTAAGCTTTGTTACCATTCCCTCTTCTGAATTTGGAGTTTGTTATTTATAGTGATATCCTTGGATCACACAGGCTGATTTGCTTCTTCTGTGTGGATTAACTGACTCCTCAATTAGATAGCTGCTTGTTTGAAGACAAGCCTTTAAGATCCCTGATGCTCTTCCTTCTGAAAATTTATGCTGTAATCTCTATGAGGACAGATCACTGCTCTTTATGAGAGCAGATTTTTTTTTCATGTGGACGCACTAGAAAATTAAAACTGTCAACCTTTTGATCAACAGTTGATAATTTCATCATTATGCTGCCAAGGCCTTGGATTTGGTCTTTGGCTAAACATCTAATGGTTCATACTTTCTTGTGGAATACAGCGCAATGTCTTCACTCAAAAATTAATTACTCAGGCCTGTGTCATAGTCAAAAGTTCACGCTCATCAAAATTAAGGGCTCTCTTTTCTCTTGTTCCTTATGCTTCTACTGTGTCTCCCCCAGTCAACCCCTCCAGGTGATAAGAAGTGTTGATATAAAGGATAGGGAACTTTTCCATTATATTGTGAATTGGCCAGGTTCTCTGGCCTGGCAGGCAATTTCTGTCAAGGAATGCATTCAGAAAATTTTCAGCAAGGTAAAGCTGACTTCATCATTGCCTTTATTCCTAAAACATCAAAATCTAACTGCAACAAGGAGTTTTGGGAGGGTGGGGAATTAAATGCAATATCTGGGAATTTTAATGAAAGTGTTGGAAGACAAATTGAAATTAGCACAACAAAAAGCAGTAACCCTGTAGAGGAGAGGTTAACAAATATATGAGGCAATGCTCGCCATCACTAGCCATCTGAGAAATGCGAATCAAAACAATAATGGCATGCCACCTCACTCCAGCATTGAAAACAACGTTCAAAAAAGCAGAAAGCAGCAAATGCTGGAGAGGGTGTAGAGAGACTGGAACCCTCACACAATCCTGGGAGGACTCTAAAGCAATACAACTACTGGGGAAATGGATCTGATGCTTAGTTGCAACTGGAAATTGAAATACTACACGTCCTGGCAATATTGTGTCTTGGTATCTGCCTGTGGTAGTTACATAAGATCATGTCTCTTTGATAAATAAAGTGTAGGGGTGAATCAAGCTTGCCAATCAGGTCTGAGTCTAATGATGTCTTCTTGTGTGTGTGACTTCCTCCTCAGGAAGGTCATGGAAACCTTCCCCTGTTCTCTCTGTTTCACCTTCCTCTTGATGAGCCACTTCAAGCTACGTGGATGACAGGCAGAACCCTGGATGTGCATCCAGCACCATTGGATCTGTAAGACTTTGCACCCACTGGCCTGTGATCTATCTGCATTCTGCATCATGGGGTGTGGCTGCACATATCTGAAGAGGGATATATGGACTAGTATCAGACTTATGGAGTACTATGGGACCAATGGACTTGATCTGGACTGGGTTGGGATGTTCACTTGATATATAATTATTTCTTGAAATGGTATTCTCTTTTACACATTTGTGAGTCCCAGGATTTGTTTCTCTAGTCAACCCAGTCCAGCACACTACCCTATAAAATAAAAAGCATAGCACAAACATAAATATGCAAACCTGTGTTCATTGTAGCATTATTCACACTAACATTCAGATGAAGACCACCTCAGAGCATATCGGTGGAAGAATGGATAAAATAACTTTGGTACATACACACAATGGAACACTACACATCTGTGGTAGCTACATAATCTGGTGCCAACTTGAGACTATTAAGAGTGAAGGGGTGGAGGTTAGCTTGTCAATCAGGCTGTTGCTTGATGACCTCACTTGGAGGTGCTAAGGAGATAAATAGCTCATTGGAGGTGGGACACACACACACTCTGTCTGCTTGGTATTCCTGATGACAAGACACATGGAGCTATGCTGGAGCCCTGGAGCTATAGAAACCACGTGGAGACCCACACCAGCGCTGAGATGGTTACACTGCCACTGGATCCATAAGACTTTCCACCCACTGGCCTGTGATCTTCCTGTATTCGGTGTCATTGCATGTGGTTCATGAGTTTGAAGAGGAATTCATATCGGACATATGGGCTAATTTCGAACTTATGGACTTTATCTGAACTGCACTGGAATGTTTTCTCAATATTCAACTGCTCTTGTTTAGAAAGCTCTTTCTTATACATATATGAGTGTCTATGAATGTGTTTCTCTAGTGAACCCAGACTAACAAAACAGCCTTAATGGATAATGATGAAGCTGTGGAGCATCTCTTGACATGGATGGCCTTAGAGGACCATGTGCCAAGTAAAGATGGAAAATGCATGAGATCACTGTTATTTTTTTTAATCAAGAAAAATTATCATAAGAAACATGTTTTGATAGTTACCAAGGGAAAGGGAAGAAAGAGGGGGTAAAAGCTAGAGAGTAGACGGGTGTAAACTTTAGTGAAAGGGAAGCT
>NW_022111317.1:8414348-8416160 GCF_000313985.2 Echinops telfairi
AAAATGAACTCATATTTGTTTGTAAATATAAAATTCTGGAAATTCTTGTCACTCAGAAGATGTAAATGAAGAGAATAGACCACATAGGAGATAAAGGGTGAAAAAGAAGGGACATAGTTGAGAAAACGAAGTGAAGGTTCTACAAATTACCTCAGGTCAACTTGTAGCCTATATTCCATTAGTACCTAAGAGGGATTGGTAGAGCCACATTCTGTTGAACCTGTCTCTTTCCTTAAGGAGTGAAGAATTACGTGGGAGTATAAAACACTACACAGAGCACTGAAGAAAGATGTGCAGACTACTACTAAAAATGAAATTTTATCCTAAGAATGGAAGCCGTATATAAATCCCAAGAACAAAGTCCTGTGAACTGTCCATTCCCCAAGAAGAAGGAGTTGGTGGGCTGTCCTGGTGCAGTTGAAGCATGCGGATGAGGATGGCATGAAGGGGAAGCGGAGTGTTCCAGGTGGAGGAAGCACTCTGGGCAGAGAGATGGACATGAGGTTGTGCCTATTACGTTTTAAGGGAAAGACACCCAAACTCCTGCCTGCGTCTTGCCACACCTGGTACACTGCTCAATGTCTGCTGAGCATGAGGCCAGGTAGTACTACAGGTGTCTCTTCATCAGACAATTTAAATACTCTACTACTTGGCATTCTCGATCTGAGCACATTGTCATTGGAGGCTGCACAATTCTTTATTGTGTGAGAGATTCATCAGGATTAGAATGTTTAGCAGTGTCCCTGAACTCTACCCATTGGTACAAGTAGCAACTGCCACACTCAACTGTATCAACTAAATACATATCTACCCATTGACAATGTGTTGATTCTTGAGACAACAAAAATTTCCCCATAGGAACCCCTGCTCTACCAATAGGAAATACTTTATTTGATTTTTCCCATTAGGAGCTATCTAAATGTCTTTCAAGACCACAGCTCAACAACAGTGGGATGACTATGATTCACGAGGAGGATTGTGGTTAGGAGGGAAAGGTTGGCTCTGAAACAGAGGAAAAATTACGAAGTACCTGACAAATGTACTGGTGCAAACACCTAATGAACCAACTCAAACTGTCCCATGTGGACAAAGATCCCATGTTTTTAACCACACATTGTAGAGAAATGTCCGGTTGTGTACTGTGCAGGATTTAGGTGAATGAGCCAAGGAGGACTAGCCGGTGGCTACCACCTGACCTTGCTTCTGCTTCCAATATCCGGCTCCTGCTTTCAACTCCATAGCTAGATCCGGGTTAGACTGGCTCATGGTACTGGTTACTTCTGGCAAAAGGGAAAGCTGTGGTGGCTCTGGCACTGGATGGCATGTGTTGCAACTAACTCCTGTCTTTACCTGACCTCTTAATGTTACAACCTCAATCTCTTTATCCTGCAAAGTACAAAACCTGGTATTACACCCAGAATGTCAGGCTGCTGTGTGATTATAGTACTGGATCTGAAATCTGCCTTCATAAATGTTTAAATTTTGACTCGCCAACATTCCAAGCTGCTGCAGGGACCTCCTCCACCCAACCTCCGCAGTCATCTACCTGGCCAGGGAAATTCCCCCCACCATTTGTGGTATTCTGCACCAAAGCAGGCAACCCACCAGCCTTCTGAGGCACTCCTCTTGAGAGTGAAGCCACAGGAGGATAAAGTGGTAAGCTAATTCCATAGTGAAATTTTCTGTGGGCAGTTTGAAAAGGCATTCCAACGAATCTCCCAAAGAGAGCCAGTGCTCTTCAACTCCCTGGAAAATGGCACCCAGGAAAATGGCACCAAGCTCTTCTAAAAGTACACAATGCAAACAGCAATT
>NW_022111317.1:8416513-8420185 GCF_000313985.2 Echinops telfairi
AAAAAAAAAAAAAAATCGAATAAGATCATCAGAGAAGCTGAAGAAAACATAAGAGCTATGACTGATGCTATGAAGAGGAACAACAGCAGAATAATTGGATTCCCGGAGGAAGACACAACAAAGAAGTCATCTGCAACAATTGTGAGAGAATTCTTGGAGGCAAACTTCCTCAGCTTAAGGAATGAAAACCAGGCAATCATTCAGGAGGTTGAAAGAACACCAGCTAGACTGAGTCCCAAGAAGAAGTCACCAAGGCACATAATAGTTAAAGTATCATCATACTTTGAGGAAAGGAGAAAATCATGAGAGCAGCTATGGAAAAACAAACAATCACATATGAAGGTTCCCAAGTAAGAATATGCTCAGATCTATCAGCAGAAACTATGAAGAAATGGAGAGCATGGAGTAACACATTCCAATAATTGAAGGAAAACAATGCAAACCCAAGAATACTCTACCCAGCCAATTTATCAATCAAGATAGATGGAGAAGTAAGACTCTTCCCAGCAAAGGAAAAACTCAAAGAATACGTTAGGAGAAACCCAGCCCTACATACTATCCTCGACCCTGTATGGGCCAAAGAACAACATTTACTAAGCATAAATAAGAGACCACCTCTGCAGAGGACAACAAAGAGAAAACAGACGACAAGATAGCATTGGCCTACGGATGGAAAGAAGTCAAGATTGATATACACACACGCACAACACACTGATAAGAAAGGAAGACAGGAAAACACTCAACATAAAAGGTTTAAGATGACATCACATAGTACACAGATGGAGATAATAACCCTGAATATCAATGAACTCAGGCCTGAACTCAGGCATTAAAAGACTGAGACTAACAAACAGTCTTAAAAAATACAACCAATCAATCTGCTGCCTACAGCATACACATCTCAAGGCTATAGACAATAATTTAAATTTAAATGCATTATACTTGTAAGTAAATCCAATCATTAAGCTCTAATATGTCTTGTGAATTCTGTAAAAATGCTCAATTCTTCTCCAGAAATCAATTATGCAGTTGTTAAGTCCACACTCACGATTATTTTTCTACAAAGACAGGAAGTACATGGGACTTGTCTCCATGAACACAGTAAGGGAAGATAGGGCCAGGAAAGGGTTCCAGAAGAGGGCTACCCTGGAGTGGATCTGGGAATGAACAAGCTGTTTCACCTCAGAGAGAGATGAGTCAAGGGCAATGGAGGCGGTATGTTCACAGCCCTAAGGAGAAAGCATTGGACAGGTTCAGAAATCACCTCAGAGCCCACATGATTCAGGAATGTGAGCCAGAGTCACAAGACTCATCTGAGCCCTAATGGGAAGGTCCTTGAGAGTAAAGGTAGGAAAGTAAATAGAGTTGAGAGCAGTCTCCAGAGGCTGAGCACCTGATGCATTTGTGGCTCTGCCTCAAGACAGTTGTGTGCCCTTCAGCATCACTTCTGTGTAACATGTCCTGTAGCTGGTGTGAAAAATGTCCCCTTCATAGGTAGGGTGACTACATGTCACAATGTGCTCAGGGAAGCATGGCTTAGGTTTTTGTCTTGCCATCCTTTCACGCGAATGCCTCTTTCACTCTTAGAAGTACACCAGTTTGAGCAATAAATACTATGGCATTGCTTCCCAAAGGGCAAACCCAGTCTTCAGGTCATTCTATCAAAGATGAAACAGTCTTTCGACGTGCCTATCACATGTGGTTGATGTTGTTGGGTGCCATCAAGTTGATTCTGACCCGGAGGCACAAAAGAAGGACGCACTGCCCTTCCTCACAACTGTTCCTATGCTTGAGTGCATGGTTGCAGTCACGGTGGCAATCCATGTCCATGAGGGCCTTCCACATTTTCGCTACCCCTCTACTTTACCAAGCATGATGTCCTTATCCAGGATTACTGTGTCCTGAAAATATGTCCAAAGTATGTGAGACTAAGTCTCGCCATCCTTGCCTCTAAAGAGCATTCTGGCCATACTTCTTCCAAAGCAGATTGGGTTGTCCTTTTAACAGTCCGTGGTACTTTCAACAATCTTCTCCAGCATCACAATTCAAAGGCATTGATTCTTTTTAGCTCTTTTCAAGGTGCAACTTTCACAGGCAGATGAGACGCTTGAAACACCATGGCTTGGATCAGGTGCACCTTAGCCCTCAAAGTGACACCCTTGCTTTTCATCTGTGTCTATCATATAGTAAATACTGTACAATAATTTGTCATTAATGTTTCACTAAATTATTTTGCCTCCATGCTCTCATATTATAGGTGCTGAATAAAGATTTGCTTTCACTACACAAATACCAAATTCTACACACCGCATATACTTGAGTACAAACTAACATGAAATTTTCAAAGTAAAATCCATATATACTCAAGTATATACGGTAACACCTCAATTTTGAAACTAAATGGCCAATCTAGAAAAAGTTGAGGGAGGGAAAATGTTATACCATCAATGTGAGCTTTCTGAACTTTTGCATTCTCTAGTTTCTACTTGTAAATGTTGGCTTCCAAATCACTCTTTTCTGAGCTGAGTTATTATTTGTTTCACCAGAAATCATCATCTGATACGTAGCTAAAACCTGAGGTAAAGGAAACACAGCTCGTTTCAGACTGGCACAGTGACCATAATGTGGGGTGTTTTGTTGTTCTTCTTGTTGTAAATATATATATATATCATCACACCCCATATGTTCTTCAGTGTTCTTTGTGTGTACAATGTAGTGTCACCAATTTTCTTCAGTGGTTTGGTTTTTCTTGTTGTTCGTTTGCTTTTAATGAATGAATAAGAAACTGCTGAGGAGCCTCTGTCCCGGCAGGTGACAGGACAGGTTTACAATGACTGGAGATCAAGCAGTGCCTCACTGCATCCTAAGCAAGGAGACAGTCTCCATTGCATTATTAAAGCTGTTCATTGACTTCACAAAAGGAATGCCTGCCATCTACCACTGCATGGAAGCATACATGGGAATAGACACACTTCTCCGTTTCTAGCCACTTCCAAAGTGAGCCTGCTGTCAACAACTCATGAATGATAGAAAGATGTCATAAATAATCCAGAGAACAAATAATACAACCACAGGTCACTAAGAATTGGCTCACCTCTCTGGCTCTCTCATATAGTCCTAAACCATGTTTTTTTGTTTGTTTTTAACCTGAGTCAAAGTTGTTTTCCTGTTCTTGTTTCTAATCATACCGCAGTGGCCTTTCTATCAGGCGAGACTGATTTATGTGTCTCTGTTATACTCTAACTGCTCTCTTGTTTGTTTGTTTGTTGTTCCTGATCCCTTCAGACACCATTTTTCTCAAAGCCTCCGCGGTAGCTGTTTCCTCTGTAAAACAGAGATGGGCTCATCCTCAGATGTCCCCTTAGACGTCATTGCCAACTCATCTCACCTCAGCTAAAGCAGCACTTCACCCAGCAATCTCTCTTGACCATTCCCACCAAACAGGGCCCCAACTCTCGTCAATCTCTATCACATCCCTCTGCTTTTTGGTCCTGGTGTTATTCTTTGTGGAAATCACCACTCGCCAATATAACTCAATTACCCATGGGTCAGTCCATTGCCTCTTTCATTAGAAGACAAGCTCCACATGAGCTAGGTTCTGCATTCAATAAAGTTCTTATGCCTGAATCTCTAAGCTACAAAGCACAAAGCCTAGATCACAGGAGAACTACT
>NW_022111317.1:8422404-8426264 GCF_000313985.2 Echinops telfairi
GATTCAGTGCCATCCTTTGAAATAACTTCTTCTCAGGGGAGGGGCAGGCATCAACTTAGTATTTGGGACTGGGGCCAGCCCCCCAGAGCTCTCCACTGGTTCCCTACTCCGCACCAGCATGTTGTATTCACACCTTGGACCACTGGGTTGAAGTCTGGTCCCTCTTTTCCTGTGGAGATATAAATAATACCCTCCCCTTAGGTGGGTTAGCGTCCCATGCCCCCGCTACCAATTTCTTCCTTATTTTCATCATTTTCTTGTTCCCTTTCCCCACCTCCTCCCCAGTTGTCTACCACGTGCATCCCTGCATTTGATCTGGTCCCTGCCATACTACCCGGTCCTCTTTGCTCTTTTAAATCAGTGTCAGACACATGCTAAAACACCAACAAAAATACAAAACTTTACAATAAAATCTAAAAGAGATTTTGGTCAAGTGAATCGTAATGTTGAAGTGACCAAGAGATTCTTTGACAATTTTTTTCTCAATGGCGCTTGGGTGTCACTAGAAACCTACTGTAGTTGAATCGGAGTCACAGCGACCCTGTAGGATGAGAGTGAAAACCAAAACCGAATTCTGCCAAGGTGTTGCTGCTGACACATAAATTTTTAGAGCACTTTACTGAAAAAGAGATGTGTACCGTGGAGGAAGCAGCGGGGAAAGACGAGGCTTTCTATTCCCATAAAGATTTATGTCTCAGAAACCTACAGGGGCAGTTTTACCCTGTCCTATAGGGTCACTAGGAGCCACAATCAAACTAGCTAGCAGTGAGCATGGGCAGGGAAGCCTGCCTCTCCTTGATGAGGGTAAACCCCGCTCAGATGTTAGTACAGTTCTGAAGCTTTTTGTACGTTAAAGAGGGGAACTGCCAGGCAAAAGAGACAAGAAGGAGAAAGTGACAGACTGATAACAGCCCAAGCAGCAATCATGACGCTAGTACTTAAAGCCATATGTCATTACTGGAGCCCCATAATTGTCTTGGATCCAAAAATCTCCTGTCTGCTTGGTCTTCCACAAACATAGCCCAAAAGTTGGCTGGGTTCTCATTGGGCCTCACTGTCATTATTTGATCTAAGGCTAAGCTTGTCATGTGACTTCTTCCCTCATTCCTGAGAGCGATTAAGGTGGCTATTGTGAGCATAAATAGAAGTATTCTGGGTGCTCATGTACACAGCAAGTTCCTTGATCCCTGCCATCTAAAGAACAGTCAACAACAGCCATGCTAACCATGAAACTGGTGATGGTTCTCATGCTGGTTGCCTTTCCCTTTTGCTGCTATGCAGGTGAGTACTGCAGAGGGAGGGCAAATGTTGGGTGGAGATTATTGACTGGGTCCCTCTGGAAGACCTCCTGTTGCTCAAACCCTAGCACAGGTCAGCTTGAACACAAATGATGTAAGTATAATCGACCTAAGGATAACCACTCATCCAGAAAAACAATGAAACATTTCCCTTGGGGGCTTTCCCTTTCTATTGGAACTACATGGAGTTTGTCTTGCTGTCATTTGGCTTATTCAAACAGAATCACAGATACCATGAACTGTGGGGGAAATCTTTGATTGGCTGTTAGAAATAGGTGTTTCAGTGAGGCAGGAGAAGATGGTTCCATGACATCTTCAACCAGATAAGTTGCCTTATAGAGCTCCTCCTGGGGTCTCCTTCAATATGGAACACCATAGGACACCACTCAGGAGAGAAGCCTTAGTCTACAATGTGTGGCAGGTCCCAGGATCCAGCCCCACCTAAGGACCACTTGACCTACATTCTTGGAGTCCATCTGAACCCTTCTTACTTGTCCCCACTCTGAGTCCCTACTGGGTCTCACACCTTCTAGAAGTCTCCTTCTAGCATTCAGAGGAAAGAGTCCTGGAAGCAGAAACTGGTCGTCAGGAGCACATCACACACAGAGTGTGTTTCTTACAATTTACAAAACTCTTTCATACACTTGACCTCCTTGTTCCCAGAGTTGGACTAGATGGGTAAAACACAGTGAGCTCAACGTCAACTAGAATGAAAGTGGACTGGGGGATGGACGGCAGAAAAGTGGGTGAAGGGAGACGTCGGAGAGTGTAAGATATGACAAAATAATAATATATAAATTATCAAGGGTTTATGAGGGAGGGGGAGGGGGGGAGGGAGGGGGAAAAATGAGGAGCTTATGCCAGGGACTTAGTGGAGAGCAACCTTTTTGAGAATTATGAGGGTAACAAATGTACAAACGTGCTTTAGACCATTGATATATGTATGGATTGTGATAAGAGTTGTATGAACCCCCAGTAAAATGATTTAAAAGAAAGAAAATGGAAGTGCCAACAGCCAAAGCAAAGCTTTCCTAAACTCAAGTCCAGGATTTATGCCCTGTGGCACATGGGTGGGCACATCAGGGCACATTATAAACAAAGATTTCTCCTCCACTTTCCCCTTCCCACTCCCCCCTTTCCCCCTTCTATTCCTGCTCCTCCTCCTTGTCCTTCTCCTCTTCCTCCTCCTTCTCCTCGTCTCCATCTCTTCCTCCTCCCTTTCCTACTTCTTTTCTCCTTTCTCATTCATCACTGTTGTGCAGAGAGTGTGCACATCAACAGAATGATTTGATAACATTCTAGAGCCATCAGCTTTCAGCCAGACAAAAACACTCTAAGACAAACTATAAGCGAGCCATCTACTCCTTCGAGGATCAGCCATAGGAGCACAGAAGGGCAGCTTTCTCCTGAGGAGGGAGTGAAATAAGGCTCAAAAGACAAGGAGGGATAGAAAGAAGGACAAGTGGAAGTGGTGAACACAGACGTATGAAGAGTACTGCTATGCTGTGGGGCTTGCAGTCAATGTCACAAAACCACGTTATATGATTTGTTGTATGGAAAATCAATGTGCTCTCTAAACTTACATCCAAATCACACACACAGAAAAAGATTTATACATATGTGTGTGTATATATGTACATATATCTGAATGAGGTTAGTGAAGCATCACATGACGTTAATTAATGAAAGATCAAATAATGTTTAAAGTGTTCTACCAAGTCAGAGGCCTTTTCATATTGTTTTCCTTTAATCATTTTATTGGGATCTTGTACAGCTCTTATCACAATTCATACATACATCCACTGTGCTGAGCACATTTGTACATTTGTTGCCATCATCATTTTCAAAACATTTTCTTTCTACTTGAACCCTTGATAACAGTTTCTCATTTCCCCCGCTCCCTCCCTCACCCTCACTCCCTCTTGAACCCTGAATTATTTGTAAATTATTATTATTTTATCATATCTTACACTGTCCGGCGTCTCCCTTCACCCATTTTTCTATTGTTCATCCCCAGGGAGAGGGTTATAGGTAGATCATTGTGATCAGTACCCCCCATCTTCCCCTTTCCCTCGTGGTATGGCTTCTCTACATATTGGTCCTGAAGGGTGTATCTGTCCTGGATTCCCTGTGTTTCCAGCTCTATCTGTACCCATTTACATGCTCCGGTTTAGCTGGATGTTTAAGGTAGGATTGGGATCATGATAGTGGGGGAGGGGAGTAAGCACTCAAGAACTAGAGGAAAGTTGTATGTTTCATTGGTGCTACACTGCACCCTGACTGTCTTGTCTCCTCCCCAGAGGCCCTTTATCATTATCATCCTTGTTTAACCAAGTGAATATGCAGTTTGGCTTCCTTGAGCTGGTTTAAGGAAGGGCCAGAGATAGGCAGATAGGACATAGAAAATCTTTTTTTTCAAATCATTTTATTAGCGGCTCATATAACTCTTATCACAATCCATACATACATCAATTGTGTAAAGCACATTTGTACATTCATTGGCCTCATCATTCTCAAAACATTTCCTCTCCACTTAAGCCCCCGGCATTTGGTCCTCATTTT
>NW_022111317.1:8427330-8429053 GCF_000313985.2 Echinops telfairi
TAGATCTATTTCCCCATCCTCATATAAATATATTTGCATATGTACATGTCTTTATCTAGACCTCTATAAATGCCCTTTGCCTACCAGTTCTTTCCTCTATTTTCCTTGGTTTTCCTCCTGTCCCACTATCATGTGCAGTTCCCACCAGGTTTTCAGCACTTCCTCTTTGCTACATTCCCCTGATCAGACATAGAAAATCTTGAGCTTACTGTCTGCGGGAAAAGGTTTCTTCCTCAGACATGAAAACTCCGGATCATGCACAAACTTCTTCTGATCTCTGTCTCTATTATGATAAATGACAAATCTCACAGGGAGACCTAAAATGGGGCTTGTGGTAATGAACACCTTTTCTGATGTTTTCTTCCCAGGTGACTGTGCCCTTCGGGATGCTATTGAAAGTACTATTAATCAAAACATGTCAACTACTGAATACGTACATTTTCTTCAGAAGTATATAAGTAATAATGAAGAAGCGACAGGCCTGACTGACCTGAAGCAGTGCTATCTCCACCAGTCCAACGAGACTATAGCCAACCTCAAAGAGATGATGGTAACGTTGCTTCCTACTTATGTGCTTTTCGTAACACTGAGAAAAGTCAAGCAGGGTCATATTTTGCTTCTGCTAATGCCACAGCAAGTGAAATGATTATATTTCATATTGAGCCTTATTGAATTGTGAGGTAAGTCTGATGACTTTGGCATCAAATAAGAGATCCGAGGCCCCAAGATTCTCTATCGAGAGAAACAACATCTGATTCTCAGAGGCCCCTCACTTACAGCACGCATCAGCAAATGAAGTTCTCTCTCCTCCATAACCTTCTTAACAAACTCTTCACAGAGTTGAGAAAGTTTTCGTTTGGCAAGATTCTAAATTCCTTACATGTAAAGGATTGTAAATGGACTTCCAAGGGATCAAGATGCATTTGCGTAAAAGATTGGAAATGAAGGACCGTTAAATTAGCCACACCATGAATTGACAGCGATCATACAATGAAATCACTCTGGATAAAATAATTCTTGAATACAAAAATCAATAGTTACAACAATGAGCATTCTAGTCTAATTATAAATATATGTTGGTTGACGTGTTCCCCAACCTTTATTCTGTATCTTACTATTCCATTTCTAAAATTCCATGGGAGAAGATAGAGAAATATATTAGAAAACATACTGACAAAAATAAGAACCACCTGTAATTTGAGATGATGTATATTTTTCATTTAAAAGAATGCCCTGTGGAATTTCTCTTTGGTTGTTTGGGTTGTAATTTAAAAAAACAAAACACAGTTTAGATGAAGTTGCAGTTAAATGATTCAACATTCTATAGGGCACAAAAGTAATGGTGGTGGTGTTAGATCGTTTCACTATTACAAGTAAAAGGCAACTAAGGCCGCCACAATGGACTCAAACAAAGGAAAAGAACAACTGTGAGGATGGCTCAGGATTTGGTAGTTTATGTTTTGTTGTACTTAGAGCTGCTTATGTACAGCTCTATGTACCTATGAGTCAGAGCTCAGTCCATGAATCATAACAAAATGATGCATACAAGGCCATATAGAAAGTACAAAATAACAGTTTTCTCTTGATTTGAGCAAAAAATTTTAACAAGTTTGTCTTAAAAAACTGATTTCAGACATGGTCCAAAGTGGTGTGTCCTTAGCAAATAATCAGCAGAGCATATTTACAAAGTACATTCTTTTCCAAAAAACTGGAATCTTGAAAA
>NW_022111317.1:8429937-8431777 GCF_000313985.2 Echinops telfairi
TACCTTGATAGTAGGCCTGGTGGCCTAATGGATTATCTGTCAGGGTTATGTGTAAGGGATATGTGTTGGGCTGCTTAGAACAGTCAGAAGAAGTTTTCTGAATTTCAAATATTTATAGGGCAAGGGAGAGTTGAAATCTAAGTGATGTCTCTGTTTTTGTTTTGCAGGAAATAATATATAATACCACAGTGTGTTCAATATGGTAACTTTCCACAAGACTGGGTGCTCAAGGAAACACAGAACTCTGGCCACAAACTGACTGACTGATGGAAGCTGGTTGAATGCCATGATTTCTCTACATTATTTTTTTCCTTTCTTCTATGAACTGCAAGACAATTGTTTAAACCTCGGTTATATTTTCCTTTCAATAAACTATCTGCAAGAAACTAATGTTTGTTGTCATTCTCCCATGAAAATATGTGCTTTGTAGGGTCTCAAGTGCCTGTAGGGCAAGTAACAGAATGAATCAGCTGAAAAGCACCTTCTTCCTTCCCATCTGAACCCCATGCATAGGGGCTCTCTGGATAGAGTTTTACCTCCCTCACCACCATCTCCTCTACACTCCACCATCTTGAAGTCCTCAGACATTCATAGTCTGGCAGTTGGTTCAGGCTCAGAATCCTTGCTCCTACTAGTTTTGATCTCCACTCCGCATCTTGTTCCCTATGCCTAGTCAACCCACTCTTCTCTCTCTCTCTCTCCTTTCCCTCCCTCCCTTCCTCCCTCCCTCCCTCCTCTCTTGCTCTTGCTTTGTATGGCATCAAAACTGTATTCAAGGAGAAGTGGCACTGGTCTTAATGACTCTGGGACCTGCCACTGGTTACATGAAGAACGCCATGGAGTCCATACTGTTGAATGGTTATCATCCCAAGGTCCTGACCTGGCATCTTGGGATGTTGGAGGTAATGGTCTACAAACCACTTTGTGACAGTGGGTAGGCCCAATACTCTGAGTGAATGGATTCATAAATACATCTTCACAAAATTTTTAATCATTTTATTGGGGACTCTTACAACTCTTACAACATTGCATACATCAATTGTACCAAATGTTGCCATCATCATTTCTAAAACATTTTTTGCTTGAACCCTTATTATAAGCTCCTCTTGTCCTCCCTCCATCCCCCAACCTCCCACCCTCATGAATCCTTGATAGCAACAATAATATGTTATTATTGCATATCTTACACTGTCCATTGTCTCCCTGCACCCAGATGTCTGCTTTTCATCCCCTTTAGGGGGTAGGGGAACTATATATCCAACCTTGTAATGGGTTCCCTCTTTCTCCCCTCCCCCCTTCCTATCCATTCCCCTACCCTCATGATATCACTACTGCCACTACTGTTACTGAGGGGTTTGACTGTCCTGAATTCCATGTGTCAAGAGATCTTATCGGTACCAATGTGTGTTCTCCAGTCTTGCCAGACTTGTAAGATAGAGCTGGGTCATGGTAGTGGTGGGGAGGAAGCATTCAGGAACTAGAGGAATGATGTGTGATTCATTGGTGCTACACTACACCATGGTTGAATCATCCCTTCCTTATAACCCTTGTATGGGGTATATCCAATTTCCTACAGATGGGCTTTGGGTCTCCACTCCAACCCCCCTCATTTGCATCAAAATAATTGCTTGTTTGGGATCTTTTGATACCTGATATCTGGTCCCAATGACACCTCATGATCACACAGGCTGGTGTTCTTCTTCCATGTGGGCTTTTTAGCTTCCCTGCTGTATGGCTACATCTTTAACGTTAAGCCTTTAAGACCACAGACACCACATTTTTTGATAACCGAACACCACCATCTCTCGTCACCACATTTGCTTTTGTGACCATTTTGTCT
>NW_022111317.1:8440946-8442643 GCF_000313985.2 Echinops telfairi
GTACTTGACTTTTGTGCTTGGCTTACTTCGCTTAGCATGAGAAAATCACAACTTTCTGTCTCTATTATGAAAAATGACAAATCTCACAGGTAGACCTCAAAAGGAGCTCACCTTTTCTGATGTTTTCTCCCCAGGTGGCTGTACCCTTCAGGATGCTGCTGAAAGTACTATTGATAAATAACATGTCTACTACTGAATATTAAATTTTCTTCAAAAGTATATAAGCAATGAAAAAGAAAAGAAAGCCATGTCTGAACTGAAGCAGTGTTATCTCTAGCAGTCCAGAGAGACTCTAGACAAACACCAAGAGATGATGGTAACTTTGCTTTCTACTTATGTGCTTTTCATAACACTGAGAAAAGTCAAGCAGGGTCATATTTTGTTTCTGCTAATGCCACAGCAAGTGAAATGATTATATTTTATATTTAGCTCTTAATTGAATTGTGTGGTGAGTCTGATGACTTTGGCATCAAATAAGAGATCCGAAGCCCCAAGTTTTTCTATCAAGAGAAACAACATCTGATTCTCAGAGGCCCCTCACTTAAAGCATGGATCAGCAATGGAAGTTCTCTCTCCTCCCACACAAAACTTCATAACCTTCTTAACAAACTCTTCACAGAGTTGAGAAAGTTTTCGTTTGGCAAGATTCTAAATGCCTTACATGTAAAGAATTGGAAATGGACTTCTAAGGGATCAAGATTCATTTGCATAAATGATTGGAATCCAAGGACCATTTAATTAACCACACCATAAATTGACAAACAGAGATCACAAAATGAAATCACCCTGGATAAAATAATTTTTGAAGACCAAAATCAATAGTTACAACAGTGAGCATTATATTCTAATTATAAATATGTGTCAGTTGAGGTGTTCCCCAACCTTTATTCTGTATCTTACTATTCCATTTCTAATATTCCATGGGAGAAGATAGAGAAATATATTAGAAAATATACTGAAAAAGAAGCAACTGTAATTGGAGATGATGGATATTTTCCTTTAAAATAATGCCCTATGGAGCTTCTCTTTGGCTTTTTGGGTTTTAATTTAAAGAAACAAAACACAGTTTAGATGACGTTTCAGTTTAACGATTCAACATTTTATAGGGCACAAAAGTAATGGTGTTGGCTTTAGATCTTTTCACTATTACAAGTGAAAGGCAACTATGGCCACCACAATGGACTCAAACAAAGGAAAAGAACAACTGTGAGGATGGCTCAGGACTAGGTAGCTTTCATTTTGTTGTACTTAGAGCTGCTTATGTACAACTATGTATACTTATGAGTCAGAGCTCAGTCCATGAGTCATAACAAAAACAATCCGTACCATGCCATATAGAAAATACAAAATAGCACTTTTCTCTTGATTTGAGCAAAGATTTTAACAAATTTGTGTTGAAAACCTGATTGCAGACATGCTCCAAAGTGGCGCGTCCTTAGCAAATAATCAGCAGAGCATATTTGCAAAGTACATTCTCTTTCCAGGAATTGGAATCTTGAAAAGAAAACTTCTGTTGAAGGTGGGAAAGATCCTGAATCACCAAGACCTCTTTGGCATCAGCAAGTGAATACTGAAAGTCAGAATGAATGAACAGATCTTTCTGCCTTCACTTCCAAGTCTAAACTGTTTCGATGCTGAATGCTTGTGTCAGTCTGGGTAGACTAGAGAAACTAATTCATAAGCACGCATATGTATAT
>NW_022111317.1:8443362-8445090 GCF_000313985.2 Echinops telfairi
TAATGGGTTATCTGTAAGGGTTATGTGTAAGGGGTATATGTTGGGCTGCTTAGAACAGTCAGAAGAAGATTTCTGAATTTCAAATATATATACGGCAAGGGAGAGTTGAAATCTAAGTGATGTCTCTGTTTTTGTTTTGCAGGAAATAATATATAATAGCTCAGCATGTTCAGTATTTTAACTTTCCACAAGACTGGTAGCTCAAGGAAACACAGAACTCTGGCCACAAACTGACTGACAAAGCTGGTTGAATACCATTATTTCTGTACATTATTCTTTTCCTTTCATCTATGAACTGCAAGACAATTGTTGAAATCTCAGTTATATTTTCATTTCAGTAAACTATCCGCAAGGAACTAATGTTTATTGTCATTCTCCCATGAAAATTTGTGCTTTTGTAGGGTCTCAAATGCTTGTAAGGCATGTAACAGAATGAATCAGCAGAAAAACACCATCTTCCTTCCCATCTGAAGCCCATGAATAGGTGCTCTCTGGATAGAGTTTTACCTCCATCACCACCATCTCCTCTCCGCACCACTATCTCTGAAGTCCTCAGACATTTATAGTCTGTAGGTTGGTTCAGGCTTAGAATCCCTGCTTCCAGTACAGTTTTGATCTCCACTCTGTATCTTATTCCCTATGCCTAGTCTTCTCTCTGTCTCTGTCTCTCTCTCCCCCTCACTCTCTTCTCTCTAGCTCTCACTCTGGCTCCTGATATGGGATCAATACTATATTGAAGTAGAAATGGCAGGGTATGAAAGACTTTGGGACCTGCCACTGGTTACATGAAGAACACCATTGAGTCCGTACCGTTGAATGGTTATCATCCCAAGGTCCTCCCTTGGCATCTTTGGATGTTGGAGGTAGTGGTCTACAAACCACTTTGTGACAGTGGGTAGGCCTAATATTTTGAGTGAATGGATTCATAAATATATCTTCACACAATTTTTAATCATTTTATTGGGGGCTCTTACAACTCTTACAACATTCCGTACATCAGTTGTCTCAATCAGATTGGTACATATGTTGCCATCATCATTTCCAAAACATTTTCTTCTTGAGCCCTTAGTATAAGCTCCTCTTTTTTCCCCTCCCTCCCCCAACCTCCTACCTTCGTGAATCCTTGATCAATTAAATATTGTTATTATTTCATAACTTACACTGTCCATTGTCTCCCTTCACCCACATGTCTGTTATTCATCCCTTTCAGGGGATAGGAGAGCTATATATCCAACCTTGTGGTAGGTTCCTCCTTTATCCCCCTTCCCCCTCCCTGACCATTCCCCTACCCTCATGATATCACTACTCCCACTACTGTTCCTGAGGGCTTTGTCTGTCCTGAAGTCCATGTGTCAAGAGCTCTTATCTGTACCAGTGTGTGTTTTCTCTCCAGTCTTGCCATATTTGTAAGGTAGAGCTGGGTCATGGTAGTGGTGTTGGTGGTGGTGGTGGTGAGGATTCAAGAACTAGAGGAATGATGTGTGATTCATCTGTGCTACACTACACCTTTGTTGAATCATCCCTTCCTTATAACCCTTCTGTGGGGGCTATCCAATTGCCTACAGAGGGGCTTTGGGTCTCCACTCCAACCCCCCTCATTTTCATCGAAATAGTTGCTTGTTTGGGATCTTTTGATACCTGATATCTGGTCCCGATGACACCTCATGATCACACAGGCTGGTGTTCTTCTTCCATGTGGGCTTTTTAGCTTCCCTGCTGTATGGCTAC
>NW_022111317.1:8445981-8449698 GCF_000313985.2 Echinops telfairi
CATACACTATATCTTTTGATAGCTGGACACCACCAACTCTCTTCATCACATTTGGTTTTGCACCCTTTTTGTCTTTAGCAATGGTGTCAGAAAGGTGAGTATCAAAAAGTGCCAGGTTATTAGAACAAAGTGTTCTTGTGTTAAGGGAGGCCTTGAGGAGAGGCCCAAAATCCGTCTACTGTCTTAATACTTAACATATAAATATATGTACTTTGGCCTCTAACATTTCATTATAAATTAGCATATTTACATATATGCATGCCTATAGCTATATCTTTATAAATAGATTTTGCCTTCTACTTCTTTGCTCTATTTCCTGTTACCTTCTTCCTATTCCAATATCATTCTCAACCTCCATTCGGCTCTCAGTAATTCCTCTCAGATACATTGTACTTGATTAAACTCCGCCAGGTATTATATGCCCTCCTCACCATCAATTTTAGATCTCTTGTTTTTCCCTTATCCCTGAGTTTGTTGACTCCCCACACCCCATCTCTATCCCCTCCTCTCTCATATCCCCCCGAACCACCAGTCCTACTGTTTTCTCCTAGGGATTGTTAATCCCGCCTATCTTATAGAGATAGACATAGGGAGAAATAAACACAAAAAGCAAAACAAGAAGAAAAAAATAGGGCGTTCCAGGTCTGTCTGCTGACCCTTATGAATGATTTCTGATCAAGTCTGAGGAGGTACCAAGCTCTGTGTCCAAAGTCAGAAGTCTATTTTCAGGATTCCCCAGGCACTTGGTTACTTTGCTCCCCTTGCTGCCCTGCTGCACTCTCTTTTCATTTTACCCTACTGTGCACAGGGCAGACATGGCACACTTTCCACACAGTGTCTCCAGTGTTGTCCCCCATAGCACTATGTGCCATTGAGGGAATGTCATGTCTCATAGTAGGGCTGCCTTATGTTCCTCTCTGTGCATTGGCTACTCTGAGAGCAGGGATGTCATCCCCAGGGATTAGTGGGCCATGATAAGGCTCTTTCTCTCTTTCTCTGCCCCCCTCCCTCTTAGTTTTCTCTCATATGGTCTGAACAGACCCTCCTTTCTCCCTGGGTTATATCTACAGTGTAGTCCTCTGTATTGCCTTCTTTTGAGGAGGGGATCAACATACCTCGGCTTGGGCCTGGCCCCATCATCCTCTTTGTTAGTTTACTGCTCCAAGCCAGTGTATTGCCCTCAAGGCTTGGTGCTCTGGAATGGGGTGTAGTCCCTCTCTCCCTTTCCTGTGAAGACATAAACAGTACCCTCCCCATGGGTGTATTAGTACCCTGTTCCCCATTACCCATTTTTCTTTCTTCCCCCTCTTTTCCCCTCCTATTTAGTTGGCTGTCATATGCATCCCTGAGTTGGGTCAGACCCCTGCCAAAGTGCCTAGGCCTCGACCCAGGATTTATGCATAAGTAGCTTATCCTCTATGCCCACTGTACTTTTTGAACATGTACCTCAGTGGACTCATGTGGTACTCGTCCCTTTGTGCTTGGTTAATTTCATGTAGCCTAATTTTCTCCAATTCTTCCCATGAGACAATATGCTTCATGCGTTTATTGCTGCTTTTTAGGACTGCACGGTAGTCCATTGTCTGCATATACCAGAGTTTTTTAATCCCTTCATCCCCTGATGGAGATTTAGATTGTTTCCAGGTCTTCGAAATTGTGAAAAGCACTGCAGTGAACACTGGAGCACTGATGTCTGATCTTGGACTATTTCTTGTTTCTTCTGGGTTTTGCTGGATCATATGGTAGCTTGATTTCCATTTGTTTTGTGGCACTCCACTGAGCTGGGGGAACCCCTGCCCATTTTCCATGCACTCCACATGGCTAGAGGATCCCCTGCCTGCCCTCCACAGCTCTTCACATGACTGAGGGAACTTCCTCTCACCTTCTGGAGTGCTTCACTTGGCCCAAGGCAGCCCTGCCAGCCCTCCCCAGTGGTCCACATGGCTACAGGAACCTCCAGCTGACCTCCCTGCTGCTCTTGACAACGAGGGAAATTCCTCCTGCCATCCACGGTGCTCTACACCAAAGCAGGCATCCCCACTCACCCTCCGCAGCACTCCCACTGCATCAGGAACCCCCGCATGCCCTCCAAGCCACTCCAAATCCCTGTGGGCCACACCGTCACAGCTTCCTGTGAGATCATCCAGTGAAGCACCATGCTCACAGGCCTACAAACACCTGACCAACTTCCTCTGAGAGGGCCATCATACTTGCCCTCCAAATAACAGAAAACTGATTGGCTATGGAGAGAGTTAAACCGCAGTGGGTAAAGTGGTAGCCCAAGGCCCCAGAGCAATTAGCTTCAGACAGTCTAAGGAAACATTCCTGCAAGTCTCCTAAAGAGAGAGCCCAGTGCTCTTCGACTCTCTGGAAAATGGCACCGAGCTCCTCTAAAACAACATGTAAACTGCAAACAGCCCTAACACAAAACCAGGAGAAACAAAAGGGAATGTTGGAAGAAGTCTAGAACTTAATGATGTACACAGAAGAAGCAGATGTGGATCTAACACAGAAAGAAATCCTCAGAATGCTGCTTAGAGTCATACATAACATAAGGGAAGCAATACAGGAAAAGGATGAAATGATAGAAGAGATAAAGGTTGCGCACCAAGGGAAATACAAAAAGTGTAAGGGATGCGCACCAAAGGGAAATACAAGAGATAAGGGATGAGGTGACAAAAGCAAATAAGTTAACAGACATCACAGACAAACTAGAAGAAGCAGTGAACCATACCAGTGACCTCGAGGAAAACCAAGCAGTCTTCAGCAAATGAGACAGTTAAATAAGTTAATCAAAGAAGCTGAAAACAATCTAAGAACAATGTCTGATGCCATGAATAGGAACAACATTTGAATAATTGTTTTACCAGAACAAGACACAACCAAGAAGTCAACTGCAAAACTAGTGAGGGAATTCCTGGAAGAAGAGTCCCTAGCTTAGTGAATGAGAATCAGGCAACCATTCAGGAAGCAGAGAGGACACCAGTTAGACTGAATCCCAGGAAGAAGTGGCCAAGGCACATAGTAGTTAAACTATCCCACTTGGACGTAAAGGAGAAAAATCATAAGAGCAGCAAGGGAAATAAAGGTAGTCACCTGTAAAGGTACACAAAAAATATTTATAAAACATTTTATTGGGAGCTCTTGCAGATATTATTACAATCCATGGTTCCATTAGATCAGGTGTGGTTGTATAATGGTTGCCATCATCCATTGACAATTTATTTGTTTTTTCTTGAACTTTGTGATATCAGCTCTCCTGATATCACCTCGTCATCCTTAATAAATTATGGTATTATTATCGGTTGCTGCGGTGGTGGTTTTTGCCATAATTTACACTGTCTAATAAATCCATTCACTAAAAATTTTTATGTTCATTCACCTTGAGTGGGCTTAAAAACTTGAGGGAGGAGGCAAAGATGTCTTTCACCCCGGTGCTGTCTGCACCTTTTCCCTTCCTTTTCTTTTCTTCTTTTTTAATGTCAAAGGCATCCTTGCCTTTGGTCGTATCCCTGTCAGAGTACCTGATCTTTAGCCCAAAACTATGTGACATGCTCATCTCCCTCTATACCCGTGGTATTATTTAAACTTACCTCAGAGGAATCATGTTGTACTTGTCCTTTTTTGCTTGATGAACTCACTCAGCATAATTTCCTCCAACTCTTTCCATGAGACTAGGTGCTTCATCTTTTCCTCACTATTTTTTAGGGAAATGTT
>NW_022111317.1:8450296-8456979 GCF_000313985.2 Echinops telfairi
GGGCTCTCTGATGACTCTCGTGGTAAATGAAGTCTTTCACTGGACACAGGTGTGTTATCTTTAGTATGTCCCACTTGTCTGTTTTAGCTTCCTCTGTGTGTCTATCATTCTCTATTTCTGGTAACCTGTTTTCCCTGTGTCAAGGTTCTTAGGTTTATGCCAATTTTCTCACTGATGATCCTAATGATTTGAGGTTTTACCTCGAGGTCCGTAATCCACCTTGAATTTATTCTTGTGTATGGAGTGAGGTAAGGGTCTTGCTTCATTTTTCTGCAGTTAGATATCCAGTTCTTTCAGCACCCTTTGTTAAAGAGGATGTTCACTTCACATGTGATGTTTTGGGGGCCCTTATGAAAGATCAATTGCCTTTAGTTTACTGATTTTATTTCTGGGTTTTCTGTTCCTTTCCATTGGTCCAAGTATCTGTCATTATACCAGTACCATGCTGTTTTGACAGCTGTGGCTGTATAGTAGGTTTTAAAGTCAGGTAATGCAAACCCCCCAAATTAATCCTTCTTGAGGTGTTCTTTGCTAATTCTGGGCTTCTTCCCTTTCCATATGAAGTTGGCAAGAATTTTGTCCATTTCTTTGAAGAAAGATGCTGGTATTTGTATCAGGATTGCATTGGACTTTTACAGTGCTTTGTGTAGGTTCGGCATCGTTACAATATTGAGTCTTCTAATCCATGAGCATGGGATATTCTTCCATTTGTGAAAGTCACTTTTGTTTTTTGGCAATAATGTCGTGCATTTTTCCTCGTACATATTTTGTTTGTTTGTTTGTTTTTGTTAGGTTTATCCTTAGATAGCTCAATGCTTCCCTAGATATTTATGCTTGGCTATAAGAAGGGTGCTTCCTTCTTGATCTCCATTTCTGTGATCTTATACAATGTATAAAGCAATCTAATTGACTTCTGTCTGCCACTCCACTAAATTCCTTTATTGCTTCCAGGACTTGCAGAGTGTAGCTTTGGGGGTTTTCAATATATAGAATCATGTCATCTGCAAATAATAATTTCACGTTTTCTTTCCCCTGATGGATACTTTTGATGCCCTTCCATTTCCTTATGTTATTAGCCAGAACTCCCAGAGGGATGTTGAATAAAGTGGGGACAAGGGGCATCCTTGTCTGGTCCCCTTTTACAGTGGGACTTTCTTCACCTTTTCTCCATCAACTATGTTGGCTGTTGGTTTTTCATATATAACTTGTATTATATTGAGGTCATTTCCATCCAATCCTATCATCTTGAGTATGTTAATTAGGAATGGATGTTGAATGTTGTCAAATGATTTTTCTGTGTCTATTGATATTATCATGTGGTTCTTGTCCTTTTTCTTTTCACTGTGATGGGTAATGTTCACACATATTTAGATGTTAAACCATTTCTGTATCCCTGGGATGAATCCCACTTGATCATGGTGAATTATTCCTTTTATATACTTCTGTATTCTATTAACCAAAATCCTGTTCTTGATGAAAAATTTGGTCTATATGGACCAAATAGACTATACCCTAGCTTGTCGTGCATTCTTTAAAAAAAATCGGGACTTTAAAAAAATGCCAAAAATTGGAACTGTCCCACCTAAAGCGGGACGTCTGGTCACCTTACCTTAAGGTCAATTTTGTCAGAGATTAGGATCACACCTCCTGCTGTTTGTAGGTTGCAATTTGCTTGGTATACTTTTCGCCAGGCTTTGACCCTCAACCTATTTTTGTCTGCCAACTTAAGATGTGTTTCTTGAAAACAGACTAATGGATTATGTTTTCTAATCCAGTCCGCTAGCCTTTGTCTTTAACAGGCGAGTTTAAACCATGGACATTTAGGGTTATTATATCCATCTGTGGATTCTTTGTTGTCCTCTTGTACCTTTTGTTTTAGATATCGTCCCTGCTTATCAGTGTGTTGCATACGTGTGAGGGCAGGGGTTCATTCTTGTCTTCTTTTCACCTTTGGGCCACTGTTATCTGGGGGGTTGTTTCTGATATGTTGACTTCTAGATGGAGTTGTGCTGTGTGGTGGTCTCCTGTGGGCACACAATAATTGTTGGTCTTAAGCCCTCAGTGAGTTGGCAAGCATTTTTTGTAGTGCTGGGTTTCTTTTGATGTATTCTATGAATTTTTCCTTGTTTGGGAAGACTCTTACCTCTCCATCTATTTGGGTGGGATAGATTCTTGGGTTGGCATTATTCTCTTTCAACTTTTGGGAAATGTTATTCCACCCTCTCCTCTTCTTCATGGTAGCTGCTGATAAATCTGAGCATCTTCTTATCTGAACACCCTTATAGCCTCTTTTCCTCTAGCTGCTCTTATGATTTTCCTGTTTACCTCAAAGTTGGATAATTTTACTGCTATGTGCCTTGGTGAATTCTCCCTGGGGTTCAGTCTAATTGGTGTCCTCTCAGCTTCTTGAATGATAGTCTGATTTTCATTCATTGTGTTGGGGAAGGTTTCTTCCTGGACTTCCCTCGCTATTTTTGCTGTTGATTTCTTCGTTGTGTCCGGTATCCCAATTATTTGAATGTTGTTCCTCTTCATAGCATTACTCATTGTCCTCAAATTTTCCTCAGCTTCTTTGTCTTGTTTGACTGCCTTTCCCGTTTGTTGATGTCTGTCTGCCTGGTTATCTTCTAGATCACTGATATGGTTCTCTGCTTTTTCTAGTCTGTTGGTGAGGTCTCATATTTTGTTCTTTGATTCTGTTACCTCTTTCCTTAGCCCTTGTATTTCCCTTTGCTATGTGGACTCTATATTCACTATGATTTCATCCGTTTTCTGAATTGATTCCTTCATATCCTGTATGATTCTAAGAAACACACTGAAGATTTCTTTTTGTGGTCTGCTTCTTCTATGAATGCTGTCAGGTTGAGAATTTCCTCTAACATTTCATTTTGTTTCTCTTGCTGTCTTGCTGAGGTTGTTGGCTCAGTTTTCTTTCTATTCATCATTTTGGAGGAGCTTTATGCCATTTTCCGGGCATCAGGAAACTGTGAGTTTTCTGTCTTGGAGGCTAGTGAGAGTTGACCTAAGGCAGTGGTTCTCAACCTTTCTAATGCCATGACCCTTCATTACATTTCCTCATGTGGTGAAGCCCCAACCATAAAATTATTTTTGTTGCTACTACATAACTGTAATTTTGCTACTGTTATGAACCGGGCAACCCCTCTGAAAGGGTTGCTCGTCCCTCAAAGGGGTCAAGGCCCAAAGGTTGAGAACCGCTGATCTTAGAGCTACCTGGAGCCAACTGCGTCGAGGGAATCATGCTACTTCTCTATCTCACTAGGGTTTTTCTCTCTCCTAGAGAGCCAGGAGTATCTACTTGGAGGACAACTCAGGTGGCCCTCTCAAGCATCATGGGCTGGGTGGTCACAGGCAGTGAGAATGGTGCTAGGCAGGCTCATCACATCGGCAGTGCAAAGCACGGGCCAGTCACGCTGGTGTGGGTGCCAGGTAGTGGCAGGAAAACATTGCTGCTCTGGTGGCCTGGGGGCTGCCAAGCAACATCAGGGAAAATCCTCCCCTGCTACAGGGTGGGGCTACTGAGCAGCACTCGGTAAATGCCTCCTCTGCCGTGGGGGTGCAGGTTGTTGTGTGGCTGAAGGAAAAGCACCGCTGCTGCAGGTGGTGGAGGCTGAGGTGGCCCAGGCACCAGACCATAGGTGGCTTCAGCTCCACGGTACATATGGGGTGGGGCAAGGACAGAGCATTTCAATACCTTGGGGTAGGTTAGCCCAGGATCTGGAAGAGAGTCCTGGGGTGCTGTGGTATTTAAAGCCTGTGTATTTACACTCATTTTTGACAGTTCAATGTATAAACTTTAGAAAGGTCTATTGGATTCTTTATATTGGTTCTTTAAGTATTTTTACTTTGTATTTCTGTCAAATTTTAATATATATTTATTACTTTATAATAGTAAGTATTTTAAAGTCTGGAAGATTCTTCCTGGACAATTATACCTTTTATCTGTTGAAAATTCTAATTTGTCCTTTCATTGCATCTTGTTGTGCAATTAGTTTTATCTGCCATTAACATTGCAACCATTCTAGATAAGGTGTATTCTGGTTTATCTTCTCTTATCCTTTTATCTACAGTCCACTTGTAGTTAGGTTTTTAGATGATTTATTATCATTGGAATTGGGCTAAATTTTCACTGTTTTAATTTGTTTACTTTTCCCTCTGAAAACCAATGTCTCCTAGACAACTTAGTAATGTGATTACTTAGTTTGTCCTCTTCTTAGGTGAACATTTAGCACCAGATTTTATTTTTCATCTACTATACTTTTTTCTTTTTAAAATGTGCTTTCTTTAGGGAAGTTTTAGGTTTAGAAATATTGCACAACATGTAGTTTCCATGCATATTCCTACTTGTTACACACAACATCACTTCATTAATATCTTGCAGAGTGTGGTCTATTTATTATTGTTAATAAATAAATGCTCCCCAAAGCCCATTAGTAGGCCACTGGAGATCCCCTTGCAGAAGGGCCTCGGGGAGGGGATGAGCCAGTCAGGGTGCGATGTAACAATGATGAAAAATACAACTTTCCTCTAGTTCTTAAATGTTTCCTCCCCGCTCCCACTACCATGACTCGAATTTGACCTTGCAAGTCTGGCTAGCCCAGAGGATGTACACTGGTACAGTTAGGAACTGAAAATCCAGGGAATCCAGGGCGGATGAGCCCTACAGGACCAGTGGTGTGAGTGGCGAAACAGGGAGGGTAGAGGGAGAGTGGGTAGGAAATAGGGAACAGATTACATGGAACTGTGTGTGACCTTCTCCCTGGGGGACGGACAACAGAAAAGTGGGTGAAGGGAGACGTCGGACAGGGCAAGATATGACAAAATAACAATTTATATACTATCAAGGGCTCATGAGGGAGTGGGGAGTGGGGAGGGAGGGGAAAAATGAGGACCTAATATCGGAGATTTAAGTGGAGAGAAAATGTTTTGAGAATGATGAAGGCAATAAATGTACAAATGCGCTTTACACAATTGATTTGTGTATGGATTGTGATAAGAGTTGTATGAGCCCCTAATAAAATGATTTTAAAAAAAATGCTCATGACCATTAATGAATAATGAATTCAAGAGAACCCATAGTTTCTACTAAGGAACTCTAGTGGACCTGTGGAATAAGTATTGGGCTGCCAGCCACTACGTACCCAGCTCAAAACTAGCAGCTGCTCTGTAGGAGAAAGATAAGGCTATCCACGCTCATAAAGATTTAGCATCTCTGGAACCAGCTATAGGGCCACTATAAATCAGTATCCACTCCATGGCCATGAGCAGACTTGCTATTATGCATATTTACGTATGAGGCAACTCTGTGCTGTTCCAAAATAAAAACTAACAACAAAATCCCTGATTCAGGTTCATAGTGACCCTGCAAAACAGTAGAAATGCTCCTTAAGGATTCTGAAAGAGTAAATATTTAGGGACATAGACAACCTCATCTTTCTCCTGCATAGCAGTTGGTGTGTTTGAATAACAACATTGCACCTAGAGCACATTGCTTGTCTCCTACAACACCACAAGAGTTCCTTCTGTGATGTACAGTTGTATTCATTTTGACTAATGCCTTGTGCATTATATTTACCTTTACATGCTCATGGAGAACAGCTTCACCACCCAAGAAATGCCCTCTGCTCCCCCCAGTCATCCCGTCCTTTCTCTGCCAAAGCTCTACAATCATGTCTCTTTGTATTGGCCCTATCATTTTGCCTATTACAAATGTAATATGCTGTTGTTATTTGGTGCATCCATTATCTCCGACTTATAGCAACCCTATGTAAGTACAATGGAATGAAACATCTCCCAGTCAATTTGTATTGCATCAATTTCTAGATCCTTCTTTTGCTGATGTTTTCAGTACAGCTTGAAATTCTTCCTTTACTACCATCGGTTTTAGCTCACAGCTAGCTCTTGAAATGGTGGAATGTCAACTAGTTCTTTGAGATAGAACGACTCTGTATTCTTTCCATCTTCCTTAGAAGCTTCCTGCATTATTCAATATTTTGTCTGTAGAAACTTAGTATTTCAACTCAAGGCTTGAACTTTTTCTTGAGTTCTTTCAGTTTAAGATATGTGAATGTGTGCTTCATTTTTGGTTTTCTTACTCTAGGTCTTTGCACATTCATTATAATTCATTATTTTGTCTTCTCCAGCTTTCCTTTGAATATTTTTGGTTGAAATTTTGAACTTCACCATTTCTTCCATTTGCCTTACCTCTTCTAATATTAAGAACAAGTTTCAGAGTCTCTTCTGACATCCTCTTTCATCTTTTCTTTCTTTAATGACCCTTTGTGTTCTTCATGCATGACGTTCCTATGTCATCAGGTCTTCTTGAATTAGTGTTCAATGCAGCTAAACTATTTTTTGAGATGTTCTCTAAATTCAGGGGGCATGAATTCAAGGTCATATTTTGGGTTATGGACTTGTTTTAATTTTCTCCAACTCCATCATGAAAAGATAGTCAACCTGAAATGTCATCCAGGAATTTCAAATTAAAATAGTAATGAAGTACCACTCTTGTGTTACTACAATGGTCAGAACAAAGAAACAAAACATCCAGAAGAATTCCACCACCAAAAGCTGGCAATAATTTGAAGCAGCAAGAACTTTAGATGTCTGATGTTCCAAATTCAGAATTTTATACTGACTTGAAAGGACAGTTTCAGAGTTTGTTA
>NW_022111317.1:8457657-8458776 GCF_000313985.2 Echinops telfairi
TGAAACTTTTCTCATGTACTTTGGATATGTTTTCAGGAGCAGCATTGGATAAGGAATTCATTCTTAGTAAAGTAGAGTGACAGCAAAACAGAGGAAGACCCTCAACAAGATGGAGTAACACAGTGCCTGTAATGAAGGGCTTAAGCATCAGAGCAATTGTAAAGATGTCCAAGGATAGGATAGTGCTTCGTTCTGTTGTACATGGGCTCTCTATGAGTCAGGTCGAATTCGACATCACCCAACAACAGCAACGACAAGATTATCATGTACTCGTCATCTTCACATTTCCTTGGTGAGGTGTCTGTGTCGAACTGTTCCCTAATTATACTCAAATTCAGGTTGTTGGCTTGCTTATTTTGAGTTTTAATGATTCTTTATGTTTTACATACGTCTTTATCAGATATGTATTTTGCAAGTAAGCGATTTGTCTTTTCAGTCTCTTAACCATCCTTGTTGAGCAGAAAATTTTAATTTTAATGAAGCTGAATTTATCATTTTTTTCTTCTTTCGTGGATTTTACATCTGGCATTGTATCTAAAGATTCATTATCACACCCATGTTGCCCCTAGATTTTCACCTCTACTATTAATAAGTATTAATCCAGAATACTTATAATGTTCCATTTCTTAAATGACTTCTACTAACTAGTTGTTTTTCTTCAAATACTTTTATTGCGGGCTCTTACATGTCTTATCACAATTCATACATTCTTCCAATGTGTAAACACATTTGAACATAGGCTGCAATCATCATTTTCTTTTTGTTGTTGTTTTTGTTTTAAATCATTTTATTGGGGGCTCATACAACTCTTATCACAATCCATCCAATTTGTCAAGCACAATTGTACAATTTTTGCCCTCATCATTCTCAAAACATTTGTTTTCAAGTTGAGCCCTTGTGATCAGCTCCTCATTTCCCCTCTTCTTTCCTCCCTCCCTCCTGAACCCTTGATAATTTATAAATTATTATTATTTTGTCATGTCTTACATTGTCCAATGTGTCCCTTTACCCGCTTTTTCTGTTCTCCATTCCCCAAGGAGGGGGTTCTATGCAGATCCTTGTAATCCGATCTCCCTTTCTACCCCTCCTTCACTCCACCCACCCTGTATCACCACTCTC
>NW_022111317.1:8461751-8477807 GCF_000313985.2 Echinops telfairi
TAATCCGTTTTTCCATTTCTTTGAAGAAGGATGAGGGTAATTGTACTGGGATTGCATTAAACTTATATAGTTCCTTGGGCAGAACTGACATCTTTACTATAATGAGTCTTCCAATCCACGAGCATGGGATATTCTTCCATTTGTTCAGGTCACTCTTGGTTTCTTTTAGTAGTGTTCTGTAATTTTCCTCATATAAATCTTTTGTTCTTTTAGTCAGGTATCTCCCAAGATATTTCAATTTGTGCTGGGCTATTGTGAAGTGCACTACCCTTTTGATATCCTCTTCTGTAGTCTTATCCATTGTGTATAGCAGTCTGATAGACTTGTATTTGTTGATTTAAATAAAGGCACGTGCATATGCAAATATATTGATATATGAGGATTGGGAAATAGATCTACGTGCATATATTTATAAGTTTAGGATTAAGATAGCAGATGGACATTTGGCCTCCGCTCAAGTACTCCCTCAATGCAAGAATACTTTGTTCTACTAAACTGGCATTCAGTGATGCTCACCTTCCCAACACAGTCACTGAAGACAAAGTGAGTGCATAAGCAAATGTGGTGAAGAAAGCTGATGGAGCCCGGCTATAAAAAATATAGCGTCTAGGATCTTAAAGACTTGAAGGTAAATAAGTGGACATCTCACTCAGAAGAAACAAAGCCCACATGGAAGCATCACACCAGCCTGTGTGATCATGAGGTGCCAAAGGGATAAGATATCAGGCATCAAAGAATATATAATCAACTCATTGTGAATGAGGGGGTGTGCAGATTGGGGAACCAAAGCCTATCTGTTGGCAACTGGACATCCGCTTACAGAAGGGTCACGGGAAGGAGATGAGCCAGTCAGGGTGCAGTATAACGATGAAGAAACATACACCTTTCCTCTAGTTCTTAAATGCGTCCTCTCTCCCTCCCCCCAACATTACGATCCCAATTCTACTTTACAAATCTGACTAGACCAGAGGATGTAAACTGGTACAGATAGGAATTGGAAACAAAGGGAATCCAGGACGGATGATCCTTCAGGACAAGTGTTGATAGTGGCGATACAGAGAGTGTGGAGAGTAAGGTGGAAAGAGGGAACTGATTACAAGGATCTACATATATTCTCCTCCCTGGGGGATGGACAACAGAAAAGTGGGTGAAGGGAGATGTCTTACAGGGTAATATATGACAAAATAATAATAGTTTATACATTATCAAAGGTTCGTGAGGGAGGGGGGGTTGGGAGGTAGGGGAAAATGCGGAGCTGATACCAAGGGCTCAAGTACAAATCAAATGTTTTAAGAATGATGATGACAAGAAATGAAAAAATGTGCTTTACACAATGGAGGTATGTATGGATTGTGATAAGTATTGTAAGAGCCCCCAATCAAATGATTTTAAAAATATATTTATAGCAGTTCTATCTGCCCTACAAATTGGAATCAGGTCAAAAGCAATTGGGTTTTTTGGGATAGTTTGTTCTGTTCTTTAAATATTGGTTTGGCACACTCTTTTATTAGTCCTTGCATCAATATATAACATTACAGTTACTTGATGCTTAACTGAGGGGTGTTGGTGCACAGGTAGGCAGTCAGTATCCAATTGGTAACTCTCAATACTACCAAGAGTCACTCATACTTCTGACAACTGATTCTGGGGTTGAATGTGAAAAAAAGAAAACTCTGCTCCTGGAACATAAAGACCTACTGGTCTGAGGAGTTGCCAATTTGAGAAAAAAATTAAAGTCCCAGAAACCTAAGGAAAAAAAAAACACTTATGTATTACATCCTCATAATTACTCTCATGGTTAAAAGACTATCAAAAGATTATCAACACTCAAACTTAAGTGTGACATTTGATTGTATTCCAAAATCTCTTGACATGGAATCAAGAAAGCATTGGCTTCATCTCACTTCCCTCCTTTAGATGTATAAATGACAAATCTAAGAGGGCTGATCAAGAACTTCCATACATTTGCCCAAATCCAGATTTTTTGAAACAGAGTAAAACATGAAAACAGATGAGGAAGATGGTACAGAAGAACATATAGAATGTAATACATATGAAAATTTCATCATACAAATGGGTGGTGTGTGGAAAAAGGAAACAGATCTATAGTGTTGCAACATTCCACATTCAAGCATAAAATAATATATATTTAAAATAATATATTGTATCAAAATTTACTGAGAACGTGAAGGATATCACTCAAAAAACAGCTAAAAGTAATGTCAAAATATAGAAAATATAGACAGTAAACAAATTAAAATGATTTCAAAACTACAAAAGGAGACAGGGAAGGAGAAATAGAAGTGATCTGTGAATTTATTCTCTTTCTATGATGTGCAATGTGCATGCTGATTCACTTGGTGTCCACAGAACCCTTTCTTTCTGTTCATTTGTTCCATTCTTTCCTTTCTCTGGTCCTCAGATGGAATAATTTCAATAGTCATCTTTAGCTGATCACTTCTGGTGTCTATTCTAATATACAGTGAACCCTCGCCACTTCGCGCTTCGACTTCCGCGGCTTCACTCTATCGCGGTTTTTGCATAACAGCGCATGCTCTGTCATTACTGCCACTGATTGGCTCATACTGTACATGCTTGATGCCATAAATAATGTAATAAATGATAATTGTAACGTCCAAAATGTTTTACTGTATTTTCCCTTTTTCGTTTAATATACTGGGTAATACGAGTGTAATGGTGACTAAAGGGTGTTTTTTCATGTCCTCTATCCTCTAACTACGAAAATATTTGATTTACAAATAAGGAATCCTACTTCGCGGAATTTCATTTATCACGGTAGGGTCTAGAACCGATTAACCGCGATAAACGAGGGTTCACTGTATGCTACTATACCTCAATACTCTATTTTTTATTGTTATTATTTTCATTAAGTTATTCCAGCTTCAGAATTTCTGTTTGATTCCTTATATATTATCTAATTTTATATTGAAAGATGGCAGGGGTAAGTGCTATGCGAAAAGTTTGCAATTGTAAGCCACCAGCTGCTCCAGAGGAGAAAGATGAGGCTGTCTGCTCACATGAAGATTTAAAGTCATATCAAAGTCAATTGGCATAACAGAGTCCACAAAGTCTACATCCCACTTTGGTGAGTAGCAGCTGAGGACTTAAAATAGTCAAGTTCAATCTGTATGTAGCTTATCTAAATCCTTATCTAAATTATTCTATTTATACAAAAATATAGGATTAGGTTTCTGAAGGCATCAAAGCAGAGCAATGCTTTGTGTCAGTCAATTTGACCTTCTGTCAGCCCTCTTCCTTCAGCAGCATGGCTCCTGAGACATTCAGGTGGTGATTTCAAGCCCTGAGCTCAAAGTATACATTAATCACATTCATTTTTGCCATTTCACACAGGAATAACAAAAGACAACAACCAAACAAAATAATCAAAAGTTTAACTTCCCATATTCTTTGGAGAAAATAACCGAGTAAACTGCATGGATATATCTGACTTCTGGCTAGACAAAGAAGAAACACTACTATGAGACAGAAGTCAAACAAACATCTACTTTCCATTTTTATGATTTGTTTCTCCAGTACCCCACTCCCAATGTACCATAATGTATTAGGCTGGATAGACTAGAGAAACAAATTCATAAACGCGCATATGTATATAAGGGAGAGGTTTATATACAAGAGCAATTGGACATTGAGAAAACATCCCAACCCAGCCCAGTCCAGTCATAAGTCTGATTTTAGCTCATATGTCTGACACCAATCCATAAAGTCCTTTTCAGACTCATGAAACACATGCAATGATGCCAAATGCAGAATGATCACAGGCCAGTGGCTGCAAAGTCCGTGGTGGTAGAAGCATCTCAATACTGGAAAGGGTCTCCACCTTGCCATTCCAGTTCCTGGGACTGCATTAGGGTAGTTCCATGTGGCATCTCTTCAGGGATGCCTTCCAGGATATTAGCCTTGGCAGTAGAGAGTCTCCAAGGCAGTAAACTGAGGAAGATAGTGTCTCTCACCTCTAAGAAGGAATTACCAGATTTCCCATAAATCTCAGGAGAAGGCCATGCCAACACAGAAGTCTCATTGGCTATCTCCAGATTGACAGCCTAAAATCCAATCCTACACTCTTAATCCTTAAATTGATACCAAATTAGGTGACTACCACAACATCCTACTTCGGTGAGTAGCAACCGAGGAATTAAAAGTTCATGAACTGACATCTTGGCATCTCTTTTGAGAAATTGAGAGTGCTGAACATTGAAGATATATGTAAACAATTATCCCAATAGACTAATGGACCATGGGAACATCAGTAGTCATGACCTTGAGCCCAACAACTAAATAGTGCTGGCTACCATGATCAATTTCTCTGAAAGAGATCACATTAGAAGTTCCTAGAAGAGTAGAGGATAAATGTAGAGCAGAATCCAAATTTTCATCCCAAAGACAAAGTGATGCTGAACATCTTCAGACAAGAGCCTGTCTTGGCAGAGTGAGATGTACTTTGGGCATTTATGAGCATCAAAGGAACTTTATAACAAGGCAGAGGACAAGATGCCACATGTCACATGACTAAGGGACGAGGACCCTAGAAAGATGTGCCTGCCAACATGTCTGAGAAGAGGCATTGTGGGCAGAAGAATAGGATCTTGCATTTTTTCTGATGCTGACTTGAAACCTGGTAACTCCCCTAAGAAGTCCTATAACCCTAAGTGTTGTCTGCGAGTCCTGTGTGTCCATTGCAAGGGATTATGGAGTCCAACAGGGAAGTAGAGTGCCCTTGGAGGATGGTTGGCGTCCAAATTTGGCAAGTAAGCTTGATGGGTGAGATACACCTGATTTCTGTTTCATAGAAATCAACCTTGGTCTGCTGTGGAGTTGGCATCTCCTCTCTTTTGTAGCCTGAAGTTGTCAGACTTGGCTCCCTTGCAATTTCCCCGTTCTGAATGACTGAATGCAAAATTGATGACCTGTTCTGTAAACCTTCCCCAATTCACACTCATACACTCAATTAATTACAGTGTTGGAAACACAAAACAGCACTTCTACTTTGTCTTCTAGGGTTTCCATTTTGCTTATGCATCATAATTCTGTTTTTTTTTTTAAGTTATTTGTCCATGATTTTCAGATCATTGACCATACTTAAGGTAGTTGATTTAATATCTTTGATTAGTAATCCCAATGTCTGAGTTTCCTCAGAGTTCTTTCCGTCTATTTTCTTCCTGTGAAAGAGCCGTGCTTTCCTATTTTGTTGTATGCTTTGCAATTTTTTGATTTGAATTGACATGCTTATTATTGATTGTGTGATCCAACCCGCATCTGGATGGGTTCTCAGGGATGGTTATATAGAGGGAAGAAATTAGGAGACAGACAAATTTTGGGGGGTGCTCACGTCAATAATGGATGCCTCTTTTATAAAGAAGCAAAGGGAAGCTCAGAGAGACTGGCAATGAATCCATGCTCTCTTAAGCATAATTCCACCCTACTTAAACACTATCGTATTATACTTACACACTTATTACACTTATACACTAGCATATTAAATTAGTGTCAGGAAAATCCTAAAACACTAACAAAAATACAAACTTTACAATAGAGTGTAAAAGATATTTCTGGTCAAGTGAATTGTAATATTGAAGTAACCAAAAGAGTCTTTGAATTTTTTTCTCAGTGGTCATTGGATGTCACTAGAGACCTACTGTCATTGAAATCACAAAGTCCCCATTCCCAGCCTCTGGGGAGGATGGATGACCAATTTAACTGTGCAGCTCCTGCCCTAACACTACAAAGAGCTTATCTCTCTAGGCTGGGTTTGTGTAGCCCCTTCCTCAGCACTCCAGGAAGCTAATTTATCTTCCCAGGCCAGTTTTGTATAGCCCCTTTCCCAGAACTCCAGAGAGCAGGGTTGCAAACAAGATTATTTCCCACGGATCGCATCCTGATTCAAGGCCCTGCAGCTGCAAGCAACCAAAAAAATCTCCCTTTCTTCTGTCATCGTATACTTCCTTAGCTCAAGCATGCTCGAGCCCTATATATGTCCCACCACCTCACCAACAAGGTGCAGATGGGGACCAGGAGTCTTCCTTCTCCTCTGCCCATACCCCCTGCTGTTTAAGATGCCATGGGAAGTGCCCTCTCTAGGCCTCCCAGGCACAGTCCTTTGGGATGCCTGCTGGGCAATCTCACTAAACCAGGCCCGGTTCCAGACATTTGCCCTTAGCATCTGGTCTTTTTCTGTAACCTAGTGTGGTCTTTTGCTGTAACTAAATTGGACAATGGGTCGCGCTGGGCAGAAAATGGTACTTTCAATTTCAATATTCTCCGCGACCTTGACCACTTCTGTCACCAAACCCAAAAATGGTCTGAGGTTTTGTATGTTCAGGCTTTCTTCTTCCTCTGCTCTCGTCCTTCTTTGTGTACCTCCTGCCACCCAGCCCAGCTCCAATTCTCCACTTCACTGTCCCTGAAGTACAACCCTTTTACACACCCCAGGAGGAAGCCACCCTCACCCAAAGGAGGGGAAAAAAAACCTCCTGAAGGGTGGATAGTCCTCCATATTCAAATATCATTACCCAGACAACAAGTCGAAGGCCTCATACATCAAATACATTCCTTTTACACATGGGGTCTCGGACCCTCTCCCATTTCCAGGAACCAATATCCTATCACCCTAAACTAACACAGCTCATCCAAAATGTTAATGCCTCCTGTTCCATATACAAAGGCATACATACCCAAGGATCCCTTAAACCAAAAATCTCCACACACCAACTACGTGGTCACCTGCCCGGCCAGGACTGGCAAGTTGCTACACTCAGATGCCTAAACACAAAACTTTTAGATTCCTCCTCACATTGGTAGATACCTTTACAGGTTGGGTCAAAGCCTTCCCCACCAAGCGAGAAACAGCAGACACAGTCATGGACACTCTACTAACCCAAATCATTCCCAGGTTTGGCCTCCCTGACTCCTTACAATCAGATAACAGGTCCTGTTTCATATTCCAGATCACACAGCAGGTCTCACTCTCCTTGAACATCGAATGGCATCTACATATCCTGTTCAGGCCTCAACCTTCTGGAAAAGTTGAGAAAATGAATGGGATTGTAAAAAAATCATTTGTCTAAGCTGTCCTTGTAAATTCTCTGCTCATGGGTGGACTTATTTCCCCTTGCCTTAACTCAAATTCGAGGCACCCCTCACTCTCCTTCCTTTTAAAGGCCCTTTGAACTTCTATACGGCAGGCCCTTTCTAAGCAATCACAATCTACCAACCCAAACACCCCTACTGGCAAACTATTTACCCTTTCTTTCTCTTTTAAGGAAACTGCTCCAGGAGCACACAAACTGATGTCTGCCTGCCCCTGATCCTACACGACCTGACTTGCTGATGATCAGCCTGAGAGACTCTGTCCTGCTGAAAGAACTTCACCCTCAACCTTTACAGCCTAAGTGGGCAGGACCATATATTGTCGTCCTCAGCACTCCCAGTGCAGTCAAAGTCCTTGGTGACCCTAACTGGCATCATCTCACCAGAGTAAAACTAACCCCCAATGCGAGTCATGGCTGGTATTCAACCCAAGTTGTGGGGCCTACTACCCTATGCTTTACTAAAGTGCCTTCTGTTTCCCATACCTAACGCCACCTGTGCCTTGTGGGATAAACAAGGAGAATTACCTTCCCCATGCCCATCTTCGACCCTACCAAGCCCAGGGTCTTATGTGTGGTAATTTGTTGCTCAAGAAACCTATCAGGGCAAAGCTCCCTTTTGTCAGCAAAGCACACTGTGGCCAGGGTGGATGTCAAGGAACAGTCTGAATCCAATTAACTGGACTGACCTCTCCTCCATAGTAGCAAGTAGAGTCGGGTATGACTTTTCAAGTAAAGCAAACCCTCTAATCCTCTGCTTTCTTTATGACCAGGCCAAAAATTCCTGTAAACAGTGGCCTGACCAGTACAAGGGGTGTCCTTACTGGTCGTGAAAACACCATGTAGACTTCTTAAGTTCAGATATTTTCTCTACTAATAAGCAAGGAAAGTATAAACTCTATATTGCAGATCCTTGGCACCCAAGATGGGAAAAAGGGTGTTTAGGGAGGTATACATTACTACCACTGAGGCAAGAAACCGATAGCCATCCTAAAAAATCCACAGACAATATATCCAGATTTCTCTCCCACCCAAGAAGCTAGATCAAGTTGCTGAAGAAATACAAAACAACAAACTTAATCTATAAACCCAAATAACAAAAAAGGACAATGACCCTCAGCCTTTCAAATGGGTGAAGCTGATCCAGAAAGCAGCCCTCTTATTAAATGCTTCTGGAATAGAAAACTCGTCCTGTTTCTCTGTGCTTCCCTCCAACGTCCATTGTTGGCAGCCGTTCTGATAAACTCCATTCCCTCTGGTAATATTAGTAACACTTGTCCTGCTCCCATTCCTAATATACCATTATTTGTCCCAGAAGACCACGTTAACTTCAGCTACCCGCTGTGCTGTTTACTATCCACAGCACAGACCTAAAGCTCACCTAGCTGCGACCACACCCAGAAGGTTACAGGATCACTCGAAGCCCCCGTAGGAGCTTATTTCTGGTACAATGGAACCTCCACAAAATGTCTCAATGCATCCCACCACTTCCCTTGCCTCCCAGTCACTGCAGTCCCACAACTTACGATGTATGGACAAGCCAAATTCCAGTAGCTGTGGGAACTACACACTCACTCTAACACTTGAATGAAATGAGCAATATTCCTGCCAGTATTAGTAGGACTCAGTTTTGCTTCCTCCTTAGCTGTAGCTGGAATGTCAGGAGAAGCAATAGGACAAACTATTATTCAAGCTCAGACCTTTAATGACAAAATACAATTTGCTATGGATTCCAATTCTAACTCTCTTGTCTCCCTCTAAAAGCAGTTAACACCCTTAGCACAAGGCACCCTACAAAACTGCCGAGCTCTTGACTTACTAACAGCAGGTAAAAAAAAAAAGTAAGTTTCTAAAGGAAGAATATTGTTATTACATTAATGAATCAAGTATAGTTGAACAAAATGTTAAAGCACTTCGCACCATAGGTGGTGAAATTAGGAAACTTCAGTGGAGCACCACCAGCTCCTCCTTGTGGTTTCAAAATCCTGTCATGGCCTGGATTATGCCCCTCATTGGGCCCCTAATACTGATCTGTGTACTTTTACTTTTAGCTCCTTGTGTGTTTAAATTTTTGGAGGAATCAATAAAAGATATCTCCAACCTGACCTTAAATCAGCTTCTTCTCCACTCTTACTGTCTGCTGCCAGCCAGCCTATGCCCCAAACCACCAACTCTTAATTCCACCCGCACTCATCACCCTATCTCAGCAGGAAGTAGTTTTAGAGAGCACGACGCCCATTATCACTATTAAGAGTTTTGAATGTTTGGTTCAGGACCAGCGTGGGCAGCCCCTAGCTTCTCTCCAGCTCCTCAGGAAGATGAAACCTCAAAGCCTCCATTCCCAGCCTCTCTGGAGGATGGATGACCTATTGAACTATGCAACTCTTGCCCCAACACTCCAAATAGCTTACCTCTCCAGCCTTGGTTTGTGTAGCCCCTTCCCCAGCACCCCAGGAAGCAATTTATCTTCCCTGGCAGGTTTGTATAGCCCCTTTCCCAGGACTCCAGAAAGCAGGGTCGCAAACAACAAGATGACTCCCATGGATCACATCCTGACTCAAGGCTCTGTAGCTGCAAGCTACAAAAAAATTTTCCCTTCCTTTTTCAATGTATACTTCCTTAGCTCGAGCCCCATATGTCTCCCACTGCCTCACCAACAAGCTGTGACTTTCCTGACCTAACTCAGGGTTGTGGAATTTTCTCACAAGTTTCTCCTAGCCTCAATGAAGCCTATCTTTTCTTTCTCAGCTGAGCACTATCTTCATTCTGTGCGTCCATTTCAAACTCACAGTTGGCTACCATATGTCCCCCTGGATTTGGTCTGGCCCCTGCCATACTACCTGGACCTCACCCCAGGAATATTTGGTTTTCCCTTTCTACCCCACCCTCTCTTCATCCTCCCCATATGGCCACTCTCGCCACTGATCCTGAGGGATTCATCTGTCCTGGATTCCTTGTGTTTCCAGTTCCTATATGTGCCAGTGTACATCTTCTGGTCTAGCCAGATTTGTAAGGTAGAATTGGGATCATGATAGTAGGGGGGAGGAAGTTTAAGGAACTAGAGGAAAGTTGTAAGTTTCATTGTTGTTACACTGCACTCTGACTGGCTTGTCTCCTCCCGGTGACCCTTCTGTAAAGGGATGTCCAGTTGCCTACAGATGGGCTTTGGCTGCCAACTCTGAAACCTCTCATTCTCAGCAATATAGTTTGGGGTTGCTTTGTTTGTTTGTTTGGAGTTTTTTGATGCCTGATAACTGATCGCATGGACACCTCATGATCACACAGACTGGTGTGCTTCTTCCATGTGGGTTTTGTTGCTTCTCAGCTAGATGGCTGCTTGTTTATCTTCAAGCCTTTAATACCCAGATGCTATATCTTTTGACCACCAGCTCTCTTCACCACATTTGCTTATGCACCTGCTTTGTCTTCAGTGGTCCTGTCAGGAAGGTGAGCATCATGGAATGCCAGTTTAATAGAACAAAGTGTTCTTGCATTGAGGAAGTACTTGAGTGGAGGCCCAATGTCCATCCACTACCTTAATACTAAGCCTATAAATATATGCACATAGATCTATTTCCCCATCGTCATATATAGATATATTTACATATGCACATGTCTGTATTTAGACCTCTAGAAATGCCCTTTGCCTCCTAGTTCTTTCCTCTATTTTCTTTTTACTTTCTTCTTGTCCCATCATCATGCTCAACCTTCATTTGGGTTTCAGTAATTCCTCTCAGTTACACTGCCCTTGATCAAGCCCTACCAGGTATCTTACACTCTCCTCACCACCGGTTTTGGACCACTTGTTCCCTTTTCTCTGGGTTTGTTAACACCCACTTCGTTTCCCCCACCTCCCCATCTCCTATGTCCCCCTGGAACCTTGGGTCCTGTTGTTTTCTCCTCCATATTGTTTATCCCACATATCTTAGCTAGATAGACTTGCAGAGATAATAATATGCACAAAAACAAGATAGAGCAAAAGAAAGAAACAAAAGAAAACAACAACAAAAAAAAATGAGAAAAAAGAGAAAAGCCTGTAAATAGTTCAAGGTCTATTTTTTGACCTTTAGGAGTGTTTTTCAGACAAGTCTGATGTGGTGCATGCCCTGACTCCAAAGTATATTTTTGGTATTCCCTCAGGGCTTCCTTCCTCTGCTCCCCTGGCTGTTCTGTTGCATGCCCTTAGTGTTTTGCCTTGGTGTGGTGGGGTCAGATCAGGCACAATTCCCCCACTGTGTCTCCAGTGTTGTCTCCCATAGGTCTATGGGCCAGTGAGGAATGTCGTGTCTCGTGCTGGGGTTGGCCATATGGTCCACTCTATGCATTTGCTGTTCTGAGCAGGGATATAGTCCTCATGGCTTGGTGGGACAAGATGTGATCCACTCTCTCTTCCTCCCCCTTCATTTGCTCCTGTGTGCTCTGATTAGATGTGTCCCTCTCCCTGAGCTGTATCTTCAGTACTGTCCTCTAAAGTAAGTTCTTCTTGGGGGAGACAAGTATTATTATATGGACAAATAATTCATCTTCTTTAACTGTGTCTTCCTTTAACATGTTCTAAAGAACAGAAAGATGACATGTAGAAACATCAGTGCCTGAAGAACTCTAAGAGTCTGAGACCTTCAGGCTTACTTCCTCCTCTTTGAGCCTCACGATTCCAACCCTAAATTCCTTCACCCACAAATGTCTATATATTTTGGTGACACTTTCCACAACCCTACCTTGCCCCTGGATGTCCCATAAATGTTCTGACACCTTACTTCCTGGTACTTTCACTAACATCTGGAAGAGTGTTAGTTCTCATGGCCATCGAGTTAATTCTAACTCATAGCGACTCCATATGACAAAGCAGAACTGCCTCTAGGTTTTTGAAATGCAACTCTTTACAGGAGTAGCATGCTTCATCTTTCTCCCTTGGAGCAGCTGATGGTTTCAGTCTGCTGACCTTGTGGTTAACAATCCATCAGGTGACCCCACATGTTACCAGAACTCTCCTTAGATGTTACTAGTCCAGGGATGGGTGGGAAGAATTTATATTTTTACTCAAGAAGACATAAAACTCTACAAGATGATTTAAAAATTGCGCTAGGAGAGTGATAGCAATTCACTTTCACACACATTCTGCCTGAAGACAAAGCTACTCCTAAGCCCATTCAATGGTCAGAAATCATTCCTCAGAGGAGATTGAATTTATGGGGAGACTCACAAAATGGATTTATGGCTTCACTGGAAACCATGTATGTCCTTCACAAACCTAGTGCTCAGAATTGCTGTAGGGTACAAAACAAACTCCAAATCAGGCAGAATTCCCTTGTTCCATACATGCAACTGCTTCTTAATCCATGTACAGGTTCATCAGGAACACAACAAAGTGTCTGGAATTCCCATTCTTTCAAGGTTATCCATAAGCTTTTATATCCACAAACTCAAATGCCTTGGTATAGTTAATAAATAAATCAAGTAAATATCTTTCAGATATTCTCTGCTTTAAGCCAAGGCCCATCTATCATCAGCCATGATATCACTTGTTCCACATTCTTTTCTGTATGCAGCCTGAACCTCTGGCAGATTCCTGTCAATTTCCTGCTCCAATCATTGTTGGATGATGTTCAGTAAAATTTTACTGGCATGTAATATCAGTGATACTGTTCTGTAGTTTGAGTATTCTGTTGGGTCACCTTTCTTTGAAATGGGTATTTATATCTTCCACTAATTTGGCCAAGTAGCTGTCTTCCAAATTTCCTAGAATTCCTGGTAAATGGTCAGAAGGACACTTGGCTGCCACCTCAAGGACTGGATGTTCCAGTCCACCCAACTAATATCTCAGAAACAGCAGACCAAAAGTCAAAGCTGTTCCCATCCAATTGGTTCTGACTCATGCTAGCGTCCTGTGGTAAGAGTAGAACTACTCCATCAGGTTTTATTGGCTGTGATCTTTACTGAAGCAGGTCACATGCTTTTGTTCCACAGAACTCTGGGTAGGTTTGAATTGCTAACATCTTAGGTCAGTAGTTGTTGTTACTCCTTGCGGTCAAGTCAGTTCCAACTCATAGTGCCTCTACGAATAACAGAGATACCAATAAAACCGGTTAGCAGCAGCTTAGTAAGGGAGCACAATGTGTTTGTGCTACCAGGGATATCCTTGGAAGAAAAGCCTGGTGATCTTGTCACACACGCAAAAACCCAGCCAATAATAGGCCTGTGCAGCACAGATCTACCAAATGAACTCTCCTTGAGTTCTAGTTGACTTGATAACAGCTGTTTGACTGGTAGCTTGGCTAAAATCAGAAAGGGAGGAAACATACTCCTGTGTCTCTTCAGACTGTCTGCAGCTAATAGTGCTGGGGCCTAGGGCTATCGCTTTATCCCCCTGTGGTTTTACTCTCTCCCTAGCCAATCAATGTTCTGTTATTTGGAGGACAAGTATGATGGCCTCTCAGAGGAAGCTGGTCAGGTGTTTTCAGGCCTGTGAGGATGGTGCTGCACTGGATAATCTCACAGGAAGCTGTGGGGTGTGGCCCACAGGGGTTTGGAGTGCCTCGGAAGGCATGCGGGGGTTCCTGTTGCAGTGTGAGTGCCGCGGAGGGTGGGTGGGGATGCCTGCTTTGGTATAGAGCACCGTGGATGGCAGAAGGAATTGCCCTAGTTGTCAAGAACAGCATGGAGGTCAGGTGGCCATTCCCATAGCATGTGGAGCACTGTGGAGGCCTGGCAGGGCTGCCTTAAGCCATGTGAAGTACTGCAGAAGGCGAGATGAAGTGGAGGGCAGGCAGGAGATCCTCTAGCCACGTGGAGTGGCGTGGAAGATGGCAGAGGTTCCCCCAGCTGAATGGAGTGCCACAAAACAAATGGAAATCGAGCTGCCATATGATCCACCAATACTCAGAAGTAAGAAACAGACCAAGATCAGACACCTGTACTCCAGCGTTCATTGTGGTGCTTTTCACAATTGTGAAGACCTGGAAATGATCTAATTTCCATCAGGTGATGAATGGATTAAAAAACTCTGGTATATACACACAAGGGAGTACGGTGTAGCCCTAAAACACAGCAATGAACATATGAACCATATGGTCTTAATGGAAGAGTTGGAGGAAATTATGCTAAGTGAAATTAACCAAGCAAAAAGGGACAAGTACACATGAATCCACTGAGGTACATGTTCAAAAAGTACAGTGGGCATAGAGGATAAGCTACTTAATGCATAAATCCTGAGTCGAGGCCCAGGCACTTTGGCAGGGGTCTGACCCAACTCAGGGATGCATGTGACAGCCAACTAAAATGGAGGGGAAAAGAGAGGGGGAAGCAAAAGAGAAAAAAAACAACGAAGGTAATGGGGAACAGGGTACTAATACACCCACGGGAGAATATTGTTTATGTCTCCACAGGAAAGGGAGAGAGGGACCAGACCCCATTCCAGAGTGCCAAGCCTTGAGGGCAATACACTGGTTTGGAGCAGCAAACTAACAAAGAGGAGGATGGGGCCAGGCCCAAGCCGAGGTATATTGACCCCCCTCCTCAAAAGAAGGCAATACAGAGGACAGCACTGGAGATATAGCCCAGGGAGAGAGGAGGGACTGTCCTGACCACATGGGATCAAACTAAAAGGGTGGGGAGAGAGAAAGAGAACCTCATCATGGCCCACCAAGCCCTCAGGATGACATCCCTGCTCTCAGAGTAGCTAATGCACAGGGAGGACCACAAGGAAGCCCTACTATGAGACATGACATTCCTTCACTGCAGAAGGTGGGAATGCTATGGGGGACAGCACTGGAAACACTATGTGGAAAATGTGACCAGTCTGCCCTATGCACAGTGGGGTAAAACACAAAGGGAGTGCAACAGGGAAGCAAGGGCAGCAAAGGAACCAAGTCCCTGAAGAATCCTGAAAATAGACTTCTGACTTGGGACACAGAGCTTGGCACCTCATCAGACTTGATCAGAAAACATACCTAAGGGTCATCAGAGAGACCTGGGAATATCTATTTTTTTCCCTTCTTGTTTCGTTTTTTGTTCCACCCTATGTCTATCTATATAAGATAGGTGACACAAACAATCCCGAGGAGAAAACAACAGGACTGTTGGTTCTGGGGGGACCTGGGAGAGCAGGGGGTGGGAAAGGGATGTGGGGAGTCAACAAACTAAGGCATAAGGGAACAAGAAGAGATCTAAAATTGATGGTGAGAAGGGCATATCATGCTTGGTGGGGGTTAATCAAGTGCAATGTATCTGAGAAGAATTACTGAGAGAATGGAGGGTGAGCATGATATTGGAACAGGAGGAAGGTGAAAGGAAATAGAAGAAAGAAATAGGAGGCAAAATCTACTTATAAAGATATAGCTATAGGCATACATATATATAAATATGCTAATTTATAATGAAATGTTAGAGGCCAATGTACTAATGTATCATGAAATGTTAGAGGCCAATGAAATGTTAGAGGCCAATTTACATGTTAAGTATTAAGTAGCAGATGGACTTTGGGTCTTTACTCAAGGCCTCCCTTAACCCAAGAACACTTTGTTCTAATAACCTGGCACTCTTTGATACTTATCTTCCTGACACCATTGCTAAAGACAAAAAGGGTACAAAAGCAAATGTGGTGAGGAGAGCTGGTGGTCTCTGGCTATCAAAAGATATAGAGTCTGGGGTCTTAAAGGCTTGACCTTAAAGAAGTAGCTATACATCAGGGAAGCAAATAAGCCCACATGGAAGAAGAACACCAGCATGTGTGATCAAGAGCTGTCACGGGGACCAGATATCAGGTATCAAATGATCCAAAACAAACAACTCCTTCGATGCTAATAAGGGGGGTTGGAGTGGAGACACAAAGCCCATCTGGGTCTGTCTGGATAGGACAGGCTGGATGAACAATCTGGAGGAGAAAACAACGGGACTGACAGTTCCAGGGGGACATGGGAGAGGGGGAGGTGGG
>NW_022111317.1:8479183-8480940 GCF_000313985.2 Echinops telfairi
GCAATGAATGTACAAATGTGCTTTACACAATTGATGTAATATATGGATTGTGATAAGAGTTGTATGAGCCCCTAATAAAATGATTTTAAAAAGCCCATCTGTAGGTAATTGGGTACCCCCCATGGAAGGGTTATAAGGAAGGGATGATTCAACCAAGGTGTAGTATAGCACCGATGAATCACCATCATTCCTCTAGTTCTTGAATGCTCTCCCCCCCACTATCATGACCTATCTCTATCTTACAAATCTGGTGGGACTGGAGAACACACACTGGTACAGATAAGAGCTCTTGACACATGGAATTCAGGACAGACGAACCCCTCAGGAACAGTAGAGCGAGTAGTGACATCATGAGGGTAGGGGAATGGTCAGGGAGGGGGAAGCGGGAGAAAGGGGGAACCCATTACAAGGTTGGATATATGGCTCCCCTACCCCCCGAAAGGGGACGAATAACAGACATGCGGGTGAAAGGAGACAATGGGTAGTGTAAGATATATTATAATATAATATATAATAATAAAATATATTATTATTGCTATTCATGAGGATTCATGAGGGTAGGAGGTTGGGGGAGGGAGGGGAAAAAAGAGGAGCTTATACTAAGGGCTCAAGCAGAAAATGTTTTGGAATTGATTATGGCAACATATGTAGATCACTACCTCCAACATCCCAAGATGCTTGGTGAGGACCTTGGGATGCTAACCATTCAATGGTACGGACTCCATGGCATTCTTCATGTAACCAGTGGCAGGTCACAAAGTCATTAAGACCAGTGCCACTTCTCTTTGAATAGAGTTTTGATCCCATACCAGGAGGGAGAGAAAGAGAGCGAGAGCAAGAGCGAGAGAGTGAGAGAGCGAGAGCGAGAGCGAGAGAGAGAAGAGAGAGGGTAGACTAGGCACAGGGAACAAGATGCGGAGTGGAGATCAAAACTGTAATAGAAGCAAGGTTTCTGAGCCTGAACAAACTCCAGACTATAAATGTCTGAGGACTTCAGAGATGGCTGTGTGGAGAGGAGATGGTGGTGATGGAGATAAAACTCTATCCAGAGAGCACCCATGCATGGGCTTCAGATGGGAAGGATGAGCATGCTTTTCTGCTGATTCATTCTGTTACTTGCCTTACAGGCATTTGAGACCCTACAAAGCACACATTTTCATGGGAGAATGACAACAAACATTAGTTTCTTGCTGATAGTTTATTGAAAGGAAAATATAACCGAGGTTTCAACAATTGTCTTGCAGTTCATAGATGAAAGGAAAAAAATAAAGTAAAGAAATCATGGTATTCAACAAACTTCAGTCAGTCAGTCAGTTTGTGGCCAGAGTTCTGTGTTTCCTTGAGCTACCCGTCTTGTGGAAAATTAAAATATTGAGCACTCTGAGCTATTATATATTATTTCCTGAAAAACAAAAACAGAAACATCACTTAGATTTCAACTCCCCCTTGCCCTATAAATATTTGAAATTTAGAAAACTTCTTACTGTTCTAAGCAGCCCAACACATATCCCTTACACATAACCCTGACAGATAAACCCTTAGGCCACCAGGCCTACTATCAAGGTATGTCTGTGGTGACCTAATGGGTTATGAGTTGTGCTGCTAATTGTAAGGTTGATGGCTCAAGATCCTCAGCTGCTCTGTGGGAGAAAGATAAGGCATTCTGCTTTCGTCAAGATTCACAGCCTCTGAAACCCAAAGGGCAGTTCTTCTCTGTCCTATAGCATCACTAAGAGTCAGAATTGACTCAGTGGCAG
>NW_022111317.1:8481287-8482876 GCF_000313985.2 Echinops telfairi
CTTTCTACCCACTGGCTTGTGATCGTCCTGCATTTGGCTTCACTGCATGTGTTTCGTTAGTCTGAAGAGGACTTTATCAGTTTGTATCGGACATATGGGCTAATATCAGACTTATGGCTTTGGACTGGATAGGGCTGGGATGTTTTCTAAATGTTCAATTCCTCTTGTATATAAACCTCTCCCTTATATACATATGTGTGCTTATGAATTTGTTTCTCTAGTCTACCCAGACTGACACAAGTGATCAGCATCAAAACAGTTTAGATTTGGGAGCGAAGGCAGAAAGATCTGCTCATTCATTCTGATTTTCAGTATTCACTTACTGATGCCAAAGAGGTCTTGGTGATTCAGTATTGTTCCCACCTTCAACAGGCTATTTTTTACGAGATTCCAGTTCTTTGGAAAAGAATGTACTTTGTAAATATGCTCTGCTGATTATATGCTAAGGACACGCCACTTTAGACCAAGCCTGAAATCAGGTTTTCAACACATACTTGTTAAAATCTTTGCTCAAATCAAGAGAAGAGTGCTATTTTTTATTTTCTGTATGGCATGGTACGGATTGTTTTTGTTATGACTCATGGACTGAGCTCTGACTCATAAGTATACATAGTTGTACATAAGCAGCTCTAAGTACAACAAAATGAAAGCTACCTAGTCCTGAGCCATCCTCACAGTTGTTCTTTTCCTTTGTTTGAGTCCATTGTGGTGGCCATAGTTGCCTTTCACTTGTAATAGTGAAAAGATCTAAAGCCAACACCATTACTTTTGTGCCCTATAAAATGTTGAATCGTTAAACTGAAACGTCATCTAAACTGTGTTTTGTTTCTTTAAATTAAAACCCAAAAAGCCAAAAAGACGCTCCACAGGGCATTATAGTAACGGAAAATATCCATCATCTCCAATTACAGTTGCTTCTTTTGTCAGTATATTTTCTAATATATTTCTCTATCTTCTCCCATGGAATTTTAGAAATGGAATAGTAAGAGAATAAAGGTTGGGGAACACCTCAACCAACATTTATTTATAATTAGATTATAATGCTCATTGTTGTAACTATTGATTTTTGTCTTCAAGAATTATTTTATCCAGGGTGATTTCATTTTGTGATCTCTTTTTGTCAATTCAAGGTATGGTTAATTAAATGGTCCTTGGTTTCCAATCATTTATGCAAATGCATGTTGATCCCTTAGAAGTCCATGTCCAATCCTTTACATGTAAGGAATTTAGAATCTTGCCAAATGAAAACTTTCTCAATTCTGTGAAGAGTTTGTTAAGAAGGTTATGACGTTTGTGTGTGGGGAGAGAGAACTTCCTTTGCTGATGCGTGCTTTAAGTGAGGGGCCTCTGAGAATCAGATGCTGTTTCTCTCGATAGAGAATCTTGGGACCTCGGATCTCTTATTTGATGCCAAAGTCATCAGGCTCACCACACAATTCAATAAGGGCTCAATATGAAATATGATCATTTCACTTGCTGTGGCATTAGCAGAAGCAAAATATGACCCTGCTTGACTTTTCTCAGTGTTATAAAAAGCGCCTAAGTAGAAAGCAAAGTTACCATCATCTCTAGGTATTTGTCTAGAGTCT
>NW_022111317.1:8483520-8489142 GCF_000313985.2 Echinops telfairi
GAGAAAGGGGGAACTGATCACAATGATCTACCTATAACCCTCTCCCTGGGGGATGGACAACAGAAAAGTGGGTGAAGAGAGACATTGGACAGTGTAAGATATGACAAAATAATAATAATTTATAAATAATCAAGGTTTCATGAATGTTGGGGACAGAGGGGGGAAATGAGAAGCCGATACCAAGGGTTCAAGGAAAAAAATGTTTTGAAAATGATGATGGCAACAAATGTACAAATGTGCTTGACCCAGTGGATGGATGGATGGATTGTGATTAGAGCTGTCTGGGCTCCCAATAAAATGATTAAAGAAAAAAAAAGATGAAATGAGCCTCTGACATGGTACAACATTTTAAACATTATTTGATCTTTCATTAATTAGTCATGTAATGCTTCACTAAGCTCATTCAGATATATTTACATATATATACACATACACATATGTATACATATTCTTCTGTGTGTGGTTTGGGTGCAAGTTTAGAGAGCACATTGATTTTCCATACAACAAGTCCTACAACTTGGTTTTGTGACATTGATTGCAAGCCCCACAGCATAGTAATACTCTTCATAGTCCCTGTGTTCACCACGTCCACTTGTCCTTTTTCTATCCTTCCCTGTCTTTTGAGCCTTATTTCACTCCCTCCTCAGGAAAAGGCTGCCCTTCTGCGCTCCTATGGCTGATCCTCTAAGGAGTGGATGGCTCCCTTATAGTTTGTCTTAGAGGGTTTTTGTCTGGCTGATAGCTGATGGCTCTAGAACATTATCAAATAACTGTTGATTTGGACACTCTGCGCAATAGTAATGAATGTGAAAGGAGAAAAGAAGTAGGAAAGGGGGGAAGAAGAGAAGGAGATGAGGAGGAGGAGGTGGAGGAGAAGAAGGAGGAAAAAGGGGAGTGGGAAGGGGAAAGTGGAGGAGAAATCTTTATTTATAATGTGGCCTGATGTGCCCACCCACATGCCACAGGGCAGAAATCCTGGACTTGAGTTTAGGAAAGCTTTGCTTTGGCTGTTGGTACTTCCATTTTCTTTCTTTATTTTTAATCATTTTACTGGGGTCTCATACAACTCTTATCACAATCCATACATATATCAATTGTATAAAGCACATTTGTACACTTGTTATCCTCATAATTCTCAAAACACTTGCTCTCCACTTAAGTCCCTGGCATCAGCTCCTCATTTTCCCGCCTCCCTGCCCCCTTCCCTCATGAACCCTTGATAATTTATAAATTACTATCTTGTCATATCTTACACTGTCCTACGACTTCCTTCAGCCACTTTTCTGTTGTCCGTCCTCCAGTCCACTTTCTTTCTAGTAGACTTTGCATGTATTGTGTTTCACCCATCTAGTCCGACTCTGGGAACAAGGAGGCCGAGTGTATGAAAGAGTTTCATAAATTGTAAGAGGCACACTCTGTGTGTGAAGTACTCTCGACGACCAGTTTCTGCTTCCAGGACTCTTTCCTTCTCTGAGTGCTAGAAGGAGACTTCTAGAAGGTGTGAGATCTAGTAGGGACTCAGACTGGGGGAGAATTAAGAAGGTTTCAGATGGACTCCAAGAATGTGAGTCAAGTAGTCCTTTCATGGGGCTGGATCCTGGGCCCTGCGACACATTGTAGCCTAAGGCTTCTCTCCTGAGTGGTGTCCTATGGTCTTCCATATTGAAGGAGACTCCACAAGGAGCTCTATAAGGAAACTTATCTGGTTGTAGATGTCATGCAACCATCTTTTCCTGCCTCACTGAAATATCTAATTCTAACAATCAACCCAAGATTTGCCCTAGAGTTCATGGTATCGGTGACTCTGTTTGAATAACTCAAATGACAGCAAGACAAACTCCATGTAGTTCCAACATAGAGGGAAAACCCCCAAGGGAAATGTTTCATTGTTTTTCTGGATGAGTGGTTATCCTTAGTTCCATTATACTTACATTATTTGTATTCGAGCTGACCTGTGCTAGGGTTTGAGCACCAGGAGGTCTTCCAGAGGGACCCAGTCAATATTCTTTGCTCAACATTTGCCCTCCTTCTATAGCACTCACCTACATAGCAGCAAAAGGGAAAGGCACCCAGTATGAGAACCATCACCAGCTTCATGGTTGGCATGACTGTTGTTGACAGCTCTTCAAGTGGCAGGGATCAAGGAAGTTGCTGTATATGTGAGCACCCAGAACACTTCTATTTATGCTCACAATAGCCACCTTAATCGCTCTCAGGAATGAGGGAAGAAGTCACATGACAAGCTTAGCCTTAGATCAAATAATGACAGTGAGGCCCAATGAGAACCCAGGCAACTTGTGTGATATGTTTGTGGAAGACCAAGCAGACAGGAGATTTTTGGATCCAAGACAATTATGGGGCTCCAGTAATCACATATGGCTTTCAATACTAGCATCATGATTGCTGCTTGGACTATTATCAGTCTGTCACTTGCTCCTTCTTGTCTCTTTTGTCTGTTTGTTACCCTCTTTAACATACAAACAGCTTCAGAACCATACTAACAACTGAGCAGGGTTTACCCTCATCAAGGAGAGGCAGGCTTCTCCACCTATGCTCACTGCTAGCTAGTTTGATTGTTGTTCATAACAACCCTATAAGACAGGGTAAAACTGCACCTGTGGGTTTCTGAGACTGTAAATCTTTACGGGAATAGAAAGCCTCATCTTTCCCCCCTGCTTACCCCACGGTACACATCTCTTTTTCAATAAGGTGCTCTAAAAAGTTATGTGTCAGCAGCAACATGTTGGCAGAATTTGGTTTGGGTTTTCACTCTCATCCTACAGGGTCGCTGTGATTCCGATTCAACTATAGTAGGTTTCTAGTGACACCCAACCGCCATTGAGAAAAAAATTGTCAAAGAATCTATTGGTCGCTTCAACGTCACGATTCACTTGACCAAAATCTCTTTTATACTCTATTGTAAAGTTTTGCATTTTTATTGGTGTTTTAGCATTTGCCTGACACTAATTTAAAAGAGCAAAGTGAATAAGTTGGGTGAAATGATGTTAAGAGAGGCAGTGCTGTATGATGGCATTGTAATCAATTTGGGTCCTACTGCTGTGGATTTGAATATTAGATGTAGCAGTCAGTCACAAAGTGTCTCTGAGCCTGGATTCATTGAAGATTTCTTTGAGCTTCCCTCTATTTCTTTATAAAAGAGGTATTCAATAGACCATGCTGGGTTTCTTAAGGATTATAGATTCTCTGTCTCAGGACCCTACCCCAGGTTCCTAGCATATGGTAATCTTGAATAAATGGGAATTTATATCCAACATCCATCCATCTATCCACCCACCCATCCATCAGCTCATCCATAGACACATGCCTCTAGTAGTTCTCCTGTGACCTAGGCTTTGTGCTTTGTAGCTTAGAGATTCAGGCGTAAGAACTTTATTGAATGCAGAACCTAGCTTGTATGGAGCTTGTCTTCTAATGAAAGAGGCAATGGACTGACCCAGGAGTAATCGAGTCATACTGGAAAGTGATGATTTCCACAAAGAATAACACGAGGATCAAAAAGCAGAGGGATGTGATAGAGATTGACGAGAGTTGGGGCTGTGTTTGGTGGGAATGTTCAAGAGAGATAGCTGGGTGAAGTGCTGCTTTAGCTGAGGTTAGATGAGTGGACATTGGTGTTTACAGGGACATCTGAGGAAGAGCCCCTCTCTGTTTTACAGAGGAAACAGCTACTGCGGAGGCTTTGAGAAAAATGGTGTTTGAAGAGATCAGGAACAATAAACAAACAAGAGAGCAGTTAGAGTATAGCAGAGACACATAGATTAGTCTCCTCTGATAGAAAGGCCACTGTGGTATGAGCAGAAACAAGAACAAGAAAACAACTTTGACTCAGGTTAAAAGCAAACAAAAAAACAGGGTTTAGGATTAGATGGGAGAACCAGAGAGGTGAGCCAATTCTTAGTGACCTGTGGTTGTATTATTTGTTCTCTGGATTATTTGTGACATCTTTCTATCATTCATGAGTTGTCGACAGCAGGCTCACTTTGGAACTGGCTAGAAATGGAGAAGTGTGTCTATTTCCATGTATGCTTCCATGCAGTGGTAGATGGCAGGCATTCCTTTTGTGAAGTCAATGAACGGCTTTACTAATGCAATGGAGACTGCCTGATCAGGCACTGCCTGATCTCCAGTCATTGTAAACCTGTCCTGTCACCTGCCGGGACAGAGGCTCCTCAGCAGTTTCTTACTCATTCATTAAAAACAAATGAACAACAAGAAAAAAAAACAACAAACCACTTAAGAAAATTGGCGACACTAGATTGTAAACGCAAAGGACACTTAAAAACATACGGGGTTTGAATGTGTGTGTATATATATATATATATTTCCAACAAGAATAACAACAATACCCCCCACATTATGATCACTGTGCCAGTCTGAAAGGAACTGTGTTTTCTTTACCTTAGATTTTAGCCATATATCAGATGATGATGATTTCTGGTGAAACAAATAATAACTCAACTCAGAAAAGACTGATTTGGAGGCCAACATTTACAAATAGAAACTAGAGAATGCAAAGGTTCAGAAAGCTCAAATTGATGGTATAACATTTTCCCTCCACAAAGGGGACTTTTTCTAGATAGCCCATTTAGTTTCAAAATTGAGAAGTTACCGCATATACTTGAGTATATATGGATTTTAGTTAAAAAATTTTGGGTCAGCTTATACCAGAGTGTATATGGTCAGTAGAATTTGGTATGTGTGTAGTGAAAGCAAATCTTTATTCAGCACCTATAATATGAGAGCATGGAGGCAAAATAATTTAGTGAAACATCAATGACAAATTATTATACAGTATTTACTATATGATAGACACAAATGAAAAGCAAGGGTGTGACTTTGAGGACTAAGGTGCACCTGATCCAAGCCATGGTGTTTCAAGTGTCTCATCTGCCTATGAAAGTTGCACCTTGAAAAGAGCTAAGAAGAATCAATGCCTTTGAATTGTGATGCTGGAGAAGGTTATTGAAAGTATCACGGACTGCTACAAGGACAAGCCAATCTGCTTTGGAAGAAGTATGGCCAGAATGCTCTTTAGAGGCAAGGACGGTGAGACTTAGTCTCACATACTTTGGACATATTTTCAGTACAGAGCAATCCTGGATAAGGACATCATGCTTGGCAAAGTAGAGGGGCAACAAAAAAGAGAAAGGCTCTCATGGAAATGGATTGCCACCACGGCAGCAACCATGCACTTAAGTATAGGAACAGTTGTGAGGCAGGGCAGTGCATCCTTCTTTTGTGACGGGGTCACTCTGGGTCAGCCCACATGGAAGAAGCACACTAGCCTTTGTGACCATGAGATGTAGAAGGGACCAGGTATCAGGCATCAAAGAACAAAAAAATCATATCAGTGGATGTCCACCTTCCTGATATGATCACTGAAGACAAATGTGTGCATAAGCAAATGTGGTGAAGAAATCTGATGGTGCTGGCCTGTTAAAAGATATAGCATCTGGCACGTTAAAAGCTTGAAGATAAACACGCGGGCCTCTACCTCAGAAACAACAAATCCCACATGGAAAAGCACAGCAGCCTGTGTGATCATGAGGTGTCAAAGGTATCCGGTATCAGGCACAAAGAACAAAAAAATCATATCATTGT
>NW_022111317.1:8489757-8491540 GCF_000313985.2 Echinops telfairi
TAAGAGTTGTATGAGCCCCCAATAAAATGATTTAATAAAAATAATATTTAAACTTTTATGAAGGCAGATTTTAGATTCAATACTATAATCCCACAACAACCTGACATTCTGGGTGTAATACCAGGTTTTGTACTTTGCAGTATAAAGAGCTTGGTGTTGGAACATTGAGAAGTTAGGTGAAGACAGGAGTTAGTTACAATGCCTGCCATCCGGGGCCAGGGCCACCACAGCTTTCCCTTTTGCCAGAAGTAACCAATACCATGACCCAGTCTAACCTGGATCTAGCAAAGGAGTTAAAAACAGGAGCCGGATATTGTAAGCAGAAGCAAGGTCAGGTGGTAGCCACCGGCTAGTTCTCCTTGGCTCCTTCACCTAAACCCTGAACAGTACACAAATGGACATTTCCCTAAAATGTGTGGTTAAAAACATGGTATCTTTGTCCACATGGGACAGTTTGAGTTGGTTCATTAGGTGTTTGCACCAGTACTTTTGTCTGGTACTTTGTAATTTTCCCTCTATTTCAGAGCCAAGCTTTTCCTCCTAACCACAATCATCCCGTAGGATCATAGTCATCCCATTGTTGTTGAGCTGTGGTCTTAAAAGACTTTGAGATAGCCCCTAATGGGGAAATCAAATAAAGCATTTCCTACGAGCAGAGCAGATGGTTCCTACGGGGACAGTTTTGTTGCCTGAAGAATCAACACACTTGTCAGTGGGTAGATATGTATTTAGTTGACACAGTTGTGTGTGACAGCAGCTACTTCTAGCAAAAGGGTAGAGTTCAGGGACACTGGTGCACATTCTAAACCTGGTCAATCTCCCACACAACAAAGAATTGTGCAGCCTCCAATGTCAACAGTGCTAAGGTCGAGAATGCCCAGTAGTGGAGTATTCAAATTGTCTGTCTGATGAAGAGATGCCTGTCATACTACCTGGCCTCATGCTCAGCAGACACTGAGCTGAGCCCCAGGTGTGGCAAGATGCAGACAGGAGTTTGGGTGTCTCTCTCCTACCATGTGATGGGCCCAACCTCATGTCCATCTCTCTGCCCAGAGTGCTTCCTCCACCTGGAACACTCCGCTTCCCCTTCATCCTCATCCGCATGCTTCAACTGCACCAGGACAGCCCACCAACTCTTTCTCCTTGGGGAATGGACAGTTCACAGGACTTTGTTCTTGGGATTTCTACAGGACTTCCATTCATAGCATAAAATTTCAGTTTTAGTAGTAGTCTGCATATCTTTCTTCAGGGCTCTGTCTACGGTCCTATACTCCCATGTAATTCTTCCCTCTTTAAGGAGAGACACCGAATCTTTCAGCAGAATGTGAGCGCACCAAGTCCCTCTTAGGTACTGATGGAACATGGGCTCCAAGCTGACCTGGGGTGATTTGTAGTCCCTTTACTTTGTTTTGTCAACTATGCCCCTTCTTTTTCACCTTTGTCTCCTAACTGATCTTTCCCCCTCATTTGCATCTTCTGAGTGCGATAATTTCCAGAATTTTATGTTTACAAACAAATATGCGTTCATTTTTGTAAAGGAAATGGTATAAAAAGTCCTCCTCCTCCAATCCAAACCTCCAAATCCCATATGCACCTTTGGTGTCTTCAGGGTTTTTTCTTATGCTCACCTTTAGGGATCCAAATCAGTGTTAAATACTGGTGTGCACCGAGTCATCAGTTTCAGATGTCTATCACCTCCTGTGTGCATCCTCTGTGTGCTGGGTTTCTCGCTTTTCTCATTCTTGCTTCACTCTCTTTTTTCTTGTGTGTGGAGCCTAACCTC
>NW_022111317.1:8493561-8495200 GCF_000313985.2 Echinops telfairi
ATGAGGGCTATAAATGTATAGATGTGCTTTACACAATTGATCTATGTATTGTGATGAATTGTATGAGCCCCAATAAAATTAAAAAAAAAAAAACTTTTTGTTAGGGTGACATTCTGATATTGGTGTGGATCGACAGTAGGCCTTTTAAATTTAACATCCTTCATATCTGGGGAATCGTCTTGTATTGTTTCTTTGCTGATTTTCCTCCCAGCATTGTGCCTTTCCCCATTCTGGAATTCTATGACTTGGGTAGCTTGGATTGATCATCGATCATCTTTGTTCATCTTTGCTTCTTTTGGTCATAATTTTGATTCCTTTAGCTTAAGATTTTTTTTTTAAACTCCCAAATTTTTATTGTGAATTAGGTGCGTTTTAGCAAATCATATATCATTTTCACACTTAACAACTTAAACAACTTATCAAACCTCCCATGGACTTACCCTCTGTTCTCTCCACCATGCCATCTTAGCCTTGTAGCATAGTATCTTCCTTTTGACTAATGTTTACATCTGTCTACTCCCTAGCTTTTACACCCCCTCTTTCCTCCTTTTCCCTCCCTAGCTTGGTAAGCATCAAAGCACGCTTCTTAAAAAAATTAGTCGATAAAAAAATAACAGTGAACTCATGCATTATTCATCCTTCACTCGGCACACCGTCCTCTAAGGCCATCCATGTCCAGAGATGCTTCACAATTTCATCATTATCCAGTAAGGATGTTGTGTTAGTCTGGGTTGACTAGAGAAAAAATTCATATACACTCATATGTGTATAAGAAAGAACTTTCTATACAAGAGCAGTTGAATATTGAGAAAACATCCCAGCTCAGTTCAGATCAAGTCCATAAGTTCTATATTAGCCCATATGCCCAATACCAATCTATAAATTCCTCTTCAGACTCGTGAAAAACATGCAACGACACTGAATGCAGGAAGATCACAGAACAGTAGGTGGAAAGTCTAGTGGATCGAGTGGCGGAGAAAGCATCTCAGCGCTGGCGTGGGTCTCCACTTGGTTCCTCCAGCTCGTGGGCTGTAGCTTAGCTCCATGTGTCTTGTCATCAAGAATACCACGCAGACAGAGTGTGTGTGTGCCCCACCTCCAATGAACTATTTATCTCCTTAGTTGCTCGAAGTGAGGTCATCAAGCAACAGCCTGATTGACAAGCTAACCTTGAACCCTTCACTCCTAATAGTCTCAAGTTGGCACCAGATTAAGTAACTACCACAGATGTGTAGTATTCCATTGTGTGTATGTACCAAAGTTATTTTATCCATTCTTCCACCAATATGCACTGAGGTGGTCATCATCTGAATGTTAGTGTGAATAATGCTACAATGAACAGACGTTTGCATATTTATGTTTGTGCTATGTTTTTTATTTTAGAGGGTAGTGTGCTGGACTGGGTTGACTAGAGAAACGAAACCAGGGACTCATAAATGTGTAAGAGAGCGTACCATTTCAAGAAATAAGTATATATCAAGCAAACATCCCAACCTAGTCCAGATCAAGTCCATTGGTCCCATAGTACTCCATAAGTCTGATACTAGTCCATATATCCCTCTTCAGATATGTGCAGCCACACCCCATGATGTAAAATGCAGGAACATCACAGGCCAGTGGTTGCAAAGTCTTTTTTAAA
>NW_022111317.1:8505227-8515055 GCF_000313985.2 Echinops telfairi
TCACCTACTATAATTGTTGAGGCTGTGATTTCTTTTTTCATTCTTTGAAGTGTTTGCTTGACATATTCTGCTGGATGCTTATTTGGCGAGTAAATGTTTAGATGTATTGGTTCTTTCTGTAATGTTCCCTTGAGGGGGCAAAGTCTTAAAGATCCAATGGTGGTGGATGCATCTCCAGGGTTCTGGCTGTCATCTGCGTGGCTTGAAGTGGCTCATCAACAGGAAGGTGAAACAGAGAGAGCAGGGGAAGGTTCCTAGGACCTTCCTTATGAGAAGGTCAAACACACAAGAAGGCACCATTAGATTCTGACCTGATTGGCAAGTTTGACTTCACCCCTACACTTTATTTATCAAATACACATCATCTTATGTAACTACCACATGCAGATATCAAGACACACTATTGCTAGGATGTGTCTTACTTCTATTCCCAGCTGCAACTAAGCAGCAGACCCCTTTCTCCAGTAGTTGTATTGTTTTAGAGTCCTCCCAGCATTGTATGCGGGTTACAGTCTCTTTATACCCTTTCCAGCATTTGTTGCTTTCTGATATTTTGAACTTTGTTTTCAATGCTGAAGTGAGGTGACATGCCATTATTGTTTTAATTTGCAATTCTCAGATGGCTAGTGATGGCGACCATTGTTTCATATATTTGTTAAACTCTCCTCCACAGGGCTACTACTTTTGTTGTGCTAATTTCATTTTCTCTTCCAACACTTTCATTAAAATTCCCAGATATTGCATTTAATTCCACCCCCCAAAACTCCTTGTTGCTGTTAGGTTTTGAATTTTTTAAGAATACAGGTAATGATGAAGTCCACTAAACCTCACTGAAAAATTTCTGAGTGCATTCCTTGATAGAAATTGCCTGCCCATCCAGAGAGCCTGGCCAATTCACAATATAATGAAAAAGTTTCCTATCCTTTGGATCTAATAATTTCTTATTACCTGGAGGAGTTCACTGGGGGAGACACAGTAGAAGCATAAGGAACAAGAGAAAAGAGAGTCCTTAATTTTGAATAAGTGTGAACTTTTGACTATGACACAGGCCTGAGTAATTTATCTTTGAATGAAGACATTGCGCTGTTCTTCACAAGAAAGTGTGAACCACTGGATGTTTAGCCAAAGACAAAATCCAGGAGCTCCGGTGGCATAATGAGTAAATGATTAACTGTTTATTGCAAGGTTGACAGCTTTAATTTTCTAGTGCTTCCACATGAAAAAAAAATTCTAGTGATCTGCTCCCATAAAGATTACAGCATGAATTTTCAGAAGGAATAGTAACTGGCATCTTAAAGGTTTGTCTTTAAACAAGCAGCCATCGTAGTGAAGCGTCAATTAAGTCCACACAGAAGGAGCAAATCAGCCTGTGTGTTCCAAGGATCGCACTATAAATAACAATCTCCAAATTCAGAAGAGGGAATGGTATGGTATCAGAGCTTAAATTCTGAACACCTGGGTTGCAGAAAGTTGTGGATGACAGTGGATGCCCCCAATCTATCTTCAGGGTTCTCACATGCATTAAACCTTCAGTGAATCCTCTCTGACCATGGACTATGAATGTACATAACTTTGCTATAAGACAGAGAGCACTATAAAATCAATTGTGGCAGGTTCAGTTAGAATACAATGCAACACTTTATCATTTAATCTCTTTTTTGACCCATTTTAAAGTTGTTTCAGTTTTTTTATGTTCTCTGCTGGCTTTTCAATTTAGGATTTTCTCTGCCTTATTTTGTCACTGTTGATTTTCTTTTTGTTGTTTGTTTCTTTTTTTGTTGTTTGTATCATTTTTTTTAATACATGGAATCCAGTATAAAAATCTATAAAGACAGTAACTGTATTAATAATTAGCTAGGGGCATGGCAGGGGAGGTTAGGGAGAATGGGAAGCTAAAAACAACGAGTATTAGAAAGAAGAAATGTTCTGAAATTAATTGTGGTGATGATTACACAATTGTTCTTAATATGATTAAGCTATTAATTTACATGATATGTCCATTATGTGTCAATAAGACTATTAAAAATGATGACAGCATAGGAAGCCCCAAGGGGGAAATTCTACTCTGTCCTGTAAGTTGGCTCTGAGTTGGAATGGATTTTCTGGCACTCAGTAACAACGTGTTGGCAAGATCAGAGCTATACCTGGGCAGAGTGGTAGGTGTGGGAGAAGAGATTTCAGGAGTATGTAGGCAGAGATTTATAATTCTGTCTGAGCAAAAAGAAATGTTGTTAGGTCCTGGGTAAGTGCAGGGCTCCTAAGAGAGTATCAAGGCATAAAGTCCATAGATCCTGTCCAATTAATCCTTTGAACTTGGTGAACTTCAATTTGTGATTTGAAAAGAGTTTCTTTAAAGTGATTGATATCTTTAAAAACAGAGGAAATCCCAATATGAATCATGATGAGAACTGACATCCAGAGATGTGCTGACTGTGAGGTGCCAACATCCCTGAGAGTAAATCCAGCAACAGTGGAGTGAAGCCTGTGGAGTCTTACACTTACACTCAACTTACACTCTTTGATAGCACTTCATGAAGAAAACTCATGCTGAACATGACCTGTTTATTATTAGTCTGACCATGGTGGAAATACGATCATCAGCCCCAGGAACCGAACACAAGAGATACAATGGAAGCTAACACAGATGGACAGTGCTGTCTCCAGGTTTCCTGATCAGATGACTGGTAAATGAGGATGTGGACCTGGGATTGGGGACCATGAAAGGAAGCACAGGCTCCAGGCAGACAGAGTATTCAGTGTTTACAGATTGCTTCAGACGTGACTGTGACTGCTTGTCCAGATGGCACCTGATTACTAATTTCTGAAGCTCTGGGAAGAAGTTGAGGAAATAATTTCCCAAGATGTTGGTGAGTGCTGTAGACATGGATGAGCCCCACCAAGAAGTTAAAAAATAAGTTTACCACATGTTGAGCCCTTGTGTTTGTTATATAATTTCATGTCAACTTGAAGATATAAAAAATGGTAGAGGCGTTCATGAGGGAGGAGCTGATACCAAGGGCTCAGATAATTATGGAAACATATGCTTGATACAATTGATGTATGGATTATTATAAGAGTTGGAGGAGCCTCCAATAAAGTGATCTTAAAAAAAATAAAAAACAAAGTGTACAGGTGGAGATTACCCGGTCAACCAGTTCACAGCCTGATGGTGACTCCTTGTGGGTTTGATGTTCTCATAAGGAGGGCCCTGGGAAACTCATTCCCCCACCCCCACCTCTGCCTTCACCTTCCTCCTGGCTGACCCTGGTTGCTTCCAGCACCCAGGCGATGTATCCACTGCCATTTGAATCCACAAGACTGCACCCATCAGTCTGCAAAATTCCTACATTTTGATTCATTGCACGTGGCTGCGTGAGTCTGAAGAGGGATTTATGGATTAGTCTCGGACTTATGGACTTGTGTTGGACTGGGCTGTTTTCTTGATATATAATTAGTACTTGATATAAAGCTCTTTCTTTCACGTATAGCTGGGTCACGGGATTCGTTTCTCTAGTCAACCTGGCCTAACACAACCCTAGAGGATCACTAACATTGGGAAGGAAGTGGAATATAATTGATCCTGAATAAGTCATGTAAGTGCTCTGAAAGAGTGAGAACCAAGCAGAACACACATGGTATGATGAGGGATACCAAATTTTTGTAGTGCTATTAGTTGCAAAATGTGATTGGATACAACCACATGTTGGGTGTGTTTAGCTTTCAAAATCATAAGAATTTGGGAGCAATTTAATTGCCTTTTATCTTTAACCATTGTTTTTACTTGTGCCTGTACAAATGGAAATCTCTGTAAAGGAGTGTGAGAGGATTCCCACACCAAATATCTGCTTTTGTGAGCCCTGACTCTCAAACAGCCAATGGGACTAGAACTTTGATTGCATGAAATGTCCTGTTGACCACAACAGAAGGCTAGCATATGAGAACCACCCCAAACTCAAGGCCAGGCGCTGTTGGATGACAAGACAAGTGGAGGATTGTGCTGCGAGTAATTTATTGAAGCAAGACATTGAAACCTTCACATTTTCCAGTGGAGATCAAGTAGGAGGGAAGGAATGTTGGATCCAACACAGTTTTCATCTACAAAATACAATCCAAAGCGATGTTCCTCTGAAATAGCCAGAAAAGAAAAAGAAAACCAGGTGAGATCAATCGTGTTACCACTGAAGATTACATGTGAAAGCCAACAGTTATTTACAATCAAGATGTTAGTGGAATCCCTACCAATGGGGAAGGCTCAGGACTAACACCAGTGTTGCTGAGAATCAAGGGCAATGACCTAGTATCGGTACCACCAACAGTTCCAAGTTAGTGAAAACCTTTTACAAGCCAAAAACAAAGAAACAAACAAAAAAACCCAGGGATCATCTGAGAGTTAGGACTGAGTTTCCAATGTATAAAGAAGAGTGAAGGTTTGCCTAGGGCAGCCCAGGGATCATAATCTCTGACCTCCTAAAACAGTGATCTCTTCCTTTCCTTGAACCCAGGGAGAGGGGATGGAGAGGCTTTGTGAAGACCCTTACTTTCAGGACATCCCCAGTCTCCCAGCCTGGCTATTCTGTCCCAGCACAGGAGCATTTGTCAGCACTGGGAATCTAACTCCTTGCCATTTGTAGCTGTTCTTCACAACCTAAATCCAGGAAGAAAGGGGCTGAATGACCCTTTCATAAGCACCTGCTTTCATGTCAAAGACATGATTGCTTTGTTTTAAATTCACAGGTGCTGCAAGAGGTGAAATAGGGAGGGCCTGTGCCCTGTGGTCTTAATGAAGCAGAGAGTTGACTGGGTGGATGGGAACATGGATCAAAGGGTCAAAAGGCTCTGCATAAGCTGTCAGAGACTTCCAGCCAGCCAGTCTTCAGCTGAGACCAAACCAAAAAGCCAAACTCACTGGCATGGAATCCATGTGGACTCATAGTGAGCCCCTTTGTGGGTTTCTGAGACTGTAAGTGTTTACCGGAGTAGAAATCCCAGGTTTTTTGCCCTGAGGAGTTGCTGGTGGTTTGGAACTGCTGAGCTTATGGCTCAAAGCCCAGTGCTTAACCACTAAACCACCAAGGTCTCTAAAACTCCTTGCTCCCATCTGTCTCCCCCACCCCCATCCCAACACTTCAGAGGAGAGCTGAATAGGGAAGAAGTCCCCTCTGGGTGGTGGCCTCTCCCCCAGGAATGTGCCTGTGCTGATGTATAGCTGTGTTTGGGTCCTTCAGGATTACTGGGGTGGGGGTGGGGGGGGGGCTGATTGTTCTTCCCAGGACACTGTGGGGAACATGGTTTCCAGCAAGGTGACCTAGGAGGAGAGATGTATCCCAGATGCTCTGTGGAGCTTTCGTTTAATTCAGCAGGTGTACAGGAAGCCTATACCCCATGGCCCTGGGAGCCTATCCAGATGTGAGCAGCTAGGCAGGTACCTTCACCTCGGTGCACCCTGCAGATCAGTAAGTGGACCTCCTTGCTGTCTGATAGCTGATCAGAGGGCATTATGCACAACAAAAGAGTGAAATTACCACTACTCCTTCAATACATGCTCTTGTAGGAAGTGAAATTTTGTCTACACATGTCTTCACTTGTAGCTCGGCTTCAATAGCTTCATCCGGTGCGTTAAAAGAAGACAGTTCCTTTTTAAGCTCCTCTGATGTCCCAAGTAAGAAAAGTCTTGTCACCGTAATCACAGCTGGGCAAGGGGTATCAATTGCTGGACGAGAATAAAAAGAGACACAATTCATGTGAGGAAAAAAAACCATATGTTTCCTGAAGGCCCCTGAAAAGTCACACAGACCAGAGGGATTTCATGATCTGTAGAACTGTACCAATGACAAAGGAAGACCTCTCAGTTTCTAACATGTTCAGGATCACGCGGCAAGTGGCAAAGCTAGAATCTGGACATGGTCCCCTGGATACCTAGTTTAGCTCCTTTGGGTTTGGAAAGCACGCCCCTGCTCTCCCAGCAGGCAGTGTGTAGTCATCCAGGAATTAAGTCCAGACAGAGAATGCCTTGTTTGTCTTGGCGACTAGGAGAGAAGGAACTATCGATCATCCACAATGGAAGTGAGCAGTCTAATCAAAATCTTATGAGATGCCAGAGAAGGAAAATTAAAGCCAAAGAGTAATAAATAAAATGATTGAGACCTTGAAAGGTACGATTTTGAGACTGTGCTATTGGCTGTTAGAAAAATCTGTACTGAGAGGACGCTTAGAGAGGTGAGCTCTTTTGCTCAGGGTTGCACTCCGGGCAAGTGGAAGATCCATGATCAAAACCCAGATAGTTCCTTTCGACCATGCACCTCCTACACACAGATCACAGAAGAAGAACCACCCTGCAAAGGTGGAGCTGCCTAACAGGGGTCTGAAGTAATTCCCTAGAAACACCGTTTATACTTAAGTAAGTATAAGTATCGGTCCTGGCATGTTTTTGATATGAGCCTTCATTCAAGAAGCAGAGGAAATTGGATGATTTTTTCGGACCTCCCTTTTCTTCATCAGTGTAAACATATGTATATACAACAAAAAAGCTCTCATTTCAACATTTTTTTAAGCGATACAATTCAGGGGCTTTATGATGTTCCTTATGCTACACAGCCATCACCACGACCCATTCCCCCCAATTTCCCCTCACCCTTAACAGCTCCTTGTTCCACACCCGACAATTAAGTTTCTGTAGCTCTGAGAGAGGAGACTTATCACAGAGCTGGAAGTAGGGCTGCTTGGAACTGTGACTCACCCTTGGTGTGGCCAAGGGCCAGCGCGACCAGCAGGAGAGCGATGCACAGCCTCATGTTGGCTTCCTGTGCTGAGCTGTGAGCTTTGCAAAGAAAGATCTCAGGCACCTGCAGAGCCCAGGGCTATTTGTACCCAGCGAGCCTTGCTGGTCCTGCCCACACCAACAGGTGACAAGTCACAAGGTCTGGCCTCCAGCTCTGCCGCCCTCACTGAGGATTTAGGTCAGCCATTGGTGTCACAGCCCCAGGCTCTCTTTTTCCTTCCCTCAGGGCAGGGTCAAGCATGCCCCAGCCACTGCACTTTGTCCATCTGGAGGCATGTTCAGGGTCCCCTCGGGGATATTTTCTGGCTCTCTGTTTCATTCTGAGTCTGGCGATGATTATTTCGGGCACGTTGTGTCAGTGCTGAAGCACAGCTGGGTCGGACCCCAGACTGGCAGAACCCCAGGGGCGAGGGAAGCTGTAGCGCTGCATTTGGTGAAGGCAGAGCAAGCACATAAAGGAGCCCCCTTAGACTCTGCTCCACGTGTCGGACAGCCCGAGCATGCGGGCTTCAACTGCCTGCTGAACAAGACCAAGTGCACACTGCACTGAGCAGTCTGCTGAACTTTAAATGAAGGGTGATGACAGCCCCCATCCACAGCAATCCACTCGACACTTGTCAATCTAATGCTATGGCATCATATGCAGTGTGAGCTGGGAAGCATTTTCTATCACCAGAAATCCGCCAACTACATGACAATGTATATGAAAGGAATTACAATTTATGTCAAGGGGTTCCATTCTTATTTGGACTATGAAACCACTTGGGGAACTTAAAAAAAAAAGCAAGTTGCCCAGGCTCCTCTTTCTGGAGATTTAGATCCAGTAGGTCAGGGCGTTGGCCCACATGTTTACTCTCTAGAACTCCACTGATGATTTTGATGGACAAAAAAGTCTGAGGAGTTCTGGAAAAGACCTTATTAACTAAAAGGACTTAGATGAATTCTGTTAGCAATAAACACATTGGCAATGTTTTGATGAAGTCTACGGAGGGCAAGAGTGGGACTCAATTTCATCACATAAGGTGGTAGAAGGAAGGAGCCCCTAGGCCGTCACTGCCTCCATCTTGAAAGGAGTCAGATGGTATAGACGTGAAGTACTGGATTATCTAAGTCCAAAACCTAGTCTACTGACTGTTGACGCTGAAGACTGTTACTCAGTTTATGTAAACTCACTTTTATCATCTGGGAGGTTGTTAATGAAACCACCTGCATTATGAGAGTTGGTGTGATAATTAGATGATATAGAAATTATGACCCATCATCAACTTAATAATAAATAAATGTTAACTCTTAGTATCTGGATGCTCATGAATTATTTGTCATACGTGTCCTGACTGACCACCAATTTCAAATTTAGAGCACAATGGACAGCCGAGAAGTCCTCCAAGTGAGAAATGTAAGAAAATCTCTAGAGAGCTCCATCCCTGAAATACGCTGATATGAAAAGTCAGCTCAAAGCTTACGTCCACAGACACAGGGATACAAATTGAGGTGGTGAAATGCCTTTGATAGCAGGCAAAGCCACGAGGAAGACTGCATATGTGGCAAACAGTACTTCTGCCAGCACAGACTTGGCCTCAGCAGCATGTTACATTACATAAGACAGGTCTTTGCCAGGGATGATATCCATATTATTTTTATCACTCATACTAATGCATTTAATTTTTTGTAGTTGATTGCTTTAATGCTGTCAAAAAGGAAATTTGATCAACCAGTCAACCAGTGTTAACAGAGTTTATTGATCAATAAGTTGTCCTATTGCAAGCAGGAAGCATTCGAGTTCAAACTGACAAGATTTCACTAAAGGGATTTCTGTGTGTGTGTGTGTGTGTGTGTGTGTGTGTGTGTGTGTGTGTGCGTTTTCTTTAAAGACAAGAATTCCAGTTAGGGAAGTTAAAATAATTTCTTTTTTTTTTTTTGCTATCTACATGATACGTTTTATGTATGCAGTTACCTCTTGGTGGACACAGGGGCTATTTCTGCCCTCTGGCTATTGTGAAGAAGAGGCCTGGTCACGTGGTGTTTATCTCTTGGGCTACTAACCATAAGGTCAGCAGTTCAAAGCCACCAGTTGCTCCTTGGGAGAAAGCCTTACAGGACGTTTTATCCTGTAAAAAGTTTTAGTGTCAGGAACCCACAGTGGCAGATCACCCTATCCATGCCTTTGCTTCCTGGAGCTTGCCTCCATTTCGTATTGGCTCCTCCTGCCCCACCATCACTTCCCCCCTTCTTCCATCTCTTAGTGCTTTCTCTCCCCTAGCTTAGTGTTGCTTTAATACTCACAAGATCTCTGCCCTCTCCTAGATGCTGGTTCTGCTTCACTAGTTGTTCCCCTGTCCATGACACTGTCCTCTCCTCCCTGGGTTTGTTAACATGCACTTCCTTTGCCCTGCCTCCCTTTCTGTGCCACCACCCCCACCCCAAAACTGTATGTCCCATTGTTTTCTCCTTTGGATTGTTTATCTTATCTAGATAGATATGCAGAGACAATAATAAGCACAAAAACAAGACAGAGAAAAACCAAACAAGAAAAGAAAGAACCAAGAAAGCCCAATGACAAATAAAAAGCAAAATTCTATACATAGTTCTAGGTCTGTTTGTTGACCTTTAGGAGTCCAGTCTGATGGGGATGTCATGCCCTGGCCCCAAAGTCTATTTTTGGTATTCCCTGGGGACTTCATTGCTTTACTCCCCTTGGTGCATGTTGCATGACCTTAGCATTTCGCCCTGTGTGGTTTCCACCAACTCTTGACAATCCCTTGCATATAATCAGTTAATCAATGTGGTTTGGGTGCTAGTACTGAGTCTCTATAGCCTTGTTTAGTACAGTTTCAAGCACAGATAAATTTATCAGTAAATCTTCCTTATATAAGCTGATGGTGCCTGGGTATCAAAAGATATTGTGTCTGGGCTCTTAAAGGCTTAAAGGTAAACAAACAGCCATCTAGCTCAGAAGCAACAAAGCCCACATGGAAGAAGCACACCAGCTGGTGAAATCACGAGGTGTCGAAGGGATCAGGTATCAGGCATCATCAGAACAAAAAATCTTA
>NW_022111317.1:8516003-8525527 GCF_000313985.2 Echinops telfairi
GTTAAATGAGATCTCAAATAACATTATTAAGATCCACATTGATAAAAATAAATTGACAATGGCAATACAGCCCAAGATTATTCATAGGTAAAATGCAACCCTAGTACAGAGTCAACAGTATTCCTTAAAGAGATGAAAAAATTAATTCCAACTTTATATGGACAAGAAAGAGACCTCAGAGAAAGAAAGCACCAGTAAAGAAGAACAAAGTGGGAGGCCTTGCACTTTCTGTACCCAAACTTACAACACAGACACAGTAGTCAAAATAGCCTTGTACTGGTATGGTGATAGACACATAGAGTATTGGAACAGAATTGATAACTCCATGGTAAATCCATCTACTTAGAGATGGCTGATCTTTGCCAAAAAGCAGAAACAAATCAAATGGAGAAGAGATAATCTCTTGAACAAATAGTGCTGGCCAGACTGGATAATCATTTGCAGAAGAATGAAATAAGATTAATATCATACACAGTAGACAAAAATAAACTCAAGATAGATCAAAGATTTAAATGTAAATCTAGAAGTATAAAGCACATCAATGAACACTAGGGACAGACTTTTCACTCACAGCCATAGAGTTAATGCTGATTCATAGGGACCACACCTTGGGATTTTTGAGACTGTAACTGTTTATGAGAATAGAAAGCCCAGCTCCCTTGGAGCTGCTGGTAGTTTTGAACTGCTGCCCATTCCGATCGTAGTCCAACACTCAATCATCACACCGCCATGGCTCCATAGGGATAAACTTAGGGGGCCTCAATGGATGGTATGAATACAGTATCAAGCCAGATGAAAAAGTACACAGAAAGCAGAAGACTAAATGAATGGGTTGGACTTCCTGAAAATGAGAGCATAATTTTCATCAAGAGATTTCACTACAAGAGTCAAAAGTAGAATGAACTAATTGGGGAGACATTTTTGGCCAAAACATATTGGACAAGGCATCCATCTATAGAATGTAAAAGAGTTCAACACCTCAACCAGGAAAATAACAATCCAACTTCCAAAAACAGATGAGAGACAAGAACAGATAGTTCACCAATGAAGACATTCAGGTGAAGTCAAGCATGAAGAAATGCTCCAGATCATTCATAGGTTCGGAGACACAAACCAAAACAACACTGGGCTAGTACTTCACCATGGTGTTAATAGCACAGTTAAAAACAAGCACACCCACAGAAATCAACAAATGCTGGCGAGAGTGCAGACCATCTGGAACCCTCATGCATTGCTGGAGGGACTGTCAAATGGAGCAACCACCATGGAAAGTGGCATACTGCTTACTTGAAAAGCAGGGAGTAGAAGTATTGTGTGAGCCAGCAATCAGTTTACCCAACTCATATCCTAGAGAAACAAAAGTGGCAGCACGAATAGAATCATCCACACCCAAGTTCACTGCAGTACTATTCACAACATCAACATGCTGAATGTAGCCTAAATGCCAAGCAATGGAAGCATGGATGGATAAACTTTGGTAAATGCTACACAACCTTGCAAAGCAACCATAAATCTGTAAAACATCCCAGATCACGAATGAACTTGAAGGACATTATGCTGAGTAAAATCAGTCACTCACCAAAGAACAAATACCAACTGTGATGTTAAAAAGTCAAGAGAAGTTTTCACATGAAAAAGAATGCTCCGATGGTGAAAAAATGTCTTGAGAGGGAGGGAGAGAGGGAAGATCACTGGCTAGAGAGTATAGTGAAGTGTTACCTTGGGCGAATGGGAAGGTAGCATATAACAAAGGAGAGGTTGGTTCAAACTGATGGAGACAGGGTAAGTCACTGGGAGCTTTGCAAAAATTACAGGCAGCAGAGCCCCATACTGTTGTATGCACCCAATCCTAAAGAAGTGGCGATTTATGAGTACATGCTTGGATAAACAGGCAAGCCCAACAGGTGGGAGAGGGAGAGTGGGGATATATTTATGAATAATTACATTTAGGTTTGACAGAGGGTAATTGTATATGACTTTATTCATGGACAATGAAAATCAAAAGACCCATGGAAACAATTATTGCAATGAACTAATGGACCACGTAGGTATTATAACCCTGAACCCAAAGAACTAGGCGGTACCTGGCTACTACTAGCAACTGTTCAGAAAAGGATCCCATTAGAAGTCCCTGCATGGAGTGGGAGAAACCCGTGGAACACAACTATTTAAAATCATAAAAGAGACGAGTCATAAGGAGGGACATCCAAGACAATGGCCCTGAAAGTCCTCCTTCAGGTCTGGAACTGACCTTAGCCTGTGTTAGACTAATTAGGCATTTAAGATCCACAGGGAAGCATTTCCTCAAGGACAAGGTTCAGAGGGTTAGGAAACGAGGAAAGGTGGACATGGGAATCACAGGGAGGAAGTGATGTGCATTGAGGGGGCTCCATGCGTGAGTTGAAATAAAATGAGTGCGAATAATTGAATATAAAACTGATGACCTCCTATGTCGATCTTCATCCAATTCACAAGAAAACATTCAAAACACAAAGTTCCTCTTCTGTTTTACTTGTCAGTTTTGATGATCACAACTCTCAGCAGTGGAGCAAGCTCATGGCTGTACTTCCTTTGTGCTCCCTACCCCAAAAGCCGAGGGCTTTATGAAAACACAGGAGAAAAGAGAGAAAACCGTAGTGAAGGGCTGGGAAAGCAGGGATGGTTATACAACACAGTATCTTTGAGTGCCACTCAAAGCTAGATAGAATTCTGTCCTGTGAGAAAGTTAGGTGGGCCATCTGAGGGAACTGTGTGAGGGAAGAAAGACAAACCGTACAAAGCATTGGGGAGAACATCAGGGAATCAGGTGAACCTGAAACCTATGATTACACAGATGAAACTCATGAGAGCACAGTGGAATATGGGAGTCTTCCTGGTTGGGAGACATAGGTTGGGCCAAAGGATAGATATTTTCCATTCTATTTCATGTGGGCAATGGTGGCAGAAGGAAGAGTAAGTTAGGGCATACCCAGAAATTCCCCCAGTGTTTTTCTTGCTTGTTCAAATTTACATTGGCTTTGAGTAAAATGTTATTTTCCAACCACATCAATTCTGTGCTACCTGTTTCCCTAGATTCAAGTTCAAGTAGTTCCTGAGAATATTCTCCTTCCTAAACCGATTTTACCACTGTCTAATTCATTCTGTCAACAGACTATTTTTTCCCTTTGAGCTCACAGCCCTTGGCATAGCTCCATTGAATCCAATGCCCAAGAGAAGTGGACCCATCTAAGCACCACTCGCTGCAAGCCCACAGCCAGTTATTCTTCACGAACATCCTATGGGTTGCAAGTTACGCTGTGCTACATTATAGCCGCAAGATAATATCTAAAAAATACACAGAAACGGTTAAAGGAATGAAAATGTTACACTACTAAAACTATTAAAAACTCAAATTTGACAGTATTAGAGTAAAGAGAGACCGAAAAAAGGCATAAAATACCGAAAGCAACAACAGAATGATAGATTTAGTTCTATATTGCTAGCTATGGCAAGCGTTGCCAGAGGCATACAATGGGTTTTGAAAAGGAGAGAGCTGTAGTTGATATCAACAAAAGATTTTCAAAGGTCCAAGGACACAACAAATAGCTGCAAGTGAAAGGATGGAACAAATGACTTTGGGAGGGTCACAATTATAATACCATATGAAATAAGCATTAAGACAAAATCTGTCATAAGGTATCTGGTTGTCATTACTGATGGTTTTAATCAAAGACTCTATGGAAGAATCCTAATCAATATTGTGGTCTTTTGTATTTTGGAGAGTATTTTTATTTGTTTATTGTGGACCTTTAATATATTTTGACACCGTTTTAGTTGTTTTTCTAGTGATTGAATATATATATAGCCTTAACTTTTCTCAGTGTATTATGATGAAAGTTATAGTTTAACATTAAAAGTATATTATTTTATGTTAGAATGTGGGGTGTTGCAACAGTACAGGTCTCCTTCCTATTTCCACCCACCACCCATCTTGTATGATAAAATTTTCATACGTATGACATTCTGTATCTTCTTGGGTGGTGCTTAAATATGATCTTCGGTTCAACCTTCCTTGTTTGTTTTCTTGTTTTTCTCTGCCTTGCAATAAAGCTGGTCTTGGGCAAATGTATTGACGTTCTTGATCCGCTCTCTAGACTTGTAATTTATACACCTAAAGGAGGGAAGTCAGGGCAAGCCAAGGCCTTCTTAAAGTTCAACACTTCATGACAAGGTTTTATGGGGGGCTAAATAAGAACATTGAGACCAATTGCCGTTGAGTTGATTCCAAGAGCAGCCCTATCTGAAAGGGTAGAACTGCCTCACAGGGTCATACATCTTTATGGAAGCAGACTGGCACATCTACTCTGATGGCGTGGGATAGTGAGTTCAAACTGGAGAACTTTTACTTAGCAACTGGACACAGCCACTGTGACACCAGGCCTCCTGGTGTGAGAACATTCAGATTGTGTTTGTATGCTCGTTAGAATTGAACCAAAATTTATCCATATTTAAGGAGCACTTTATAACAAAGCTAATATTTTTGGTGGCACAAAGAGTTATATACTAGATTAATCTATATGTAGGCACTTGGCACAGTTACCCCCAGCCCACTCTCTCCAGGGTCTTAGAAGAAAAAGATAAAGCATTTATATAATCTCTACAGTGTTTGGCTTTAAAAGAGTGTGGAGTGGTTCTAATCTGCGCACACCTGGTCTCCATGAGTCAAAATGGACTAAACATCAGTTCTTTAATAAAATTGTTTGTTTTGGATTTTGAAAAGTTACAAAACTAGAGAATAGATGGAAGAATATAATAAATTAGTACCCTCGATTTACCAATACCCATATTCACCAATCAATGCCTAGTTTCACCAACTGTGAACATTTTGACACATTTACTTGATCTATTATATTTCCTTTTGAACATATGTTTTTTGCAAGTCAGTTGAAATTCTGTGGGGTTCATCAGAACATTTCATCCCTAAATAATTCAGCATGCAAGGAGCCGTTGTCCTACAAAATCATAATATTATGATCTCATTGAAGAAAATCAGCTTTCATTACATGTCAGCAGCTGGACCTCCAATGTGTGTGTCTTGTAGATTTGGATAAATTCCTGGAATACAATCAAGTTTCACACACGCATTTGACTGTTGGTTACCTTTTGATAATCCTTTAATCATGGCAGTTATTATGCGGAAGTAATATATATGATTAAAAAATTTTTTTTCTGAGACTTTAACTTTTTCTCCAACTGGCAACACATCAGACCAGTAGGTCTTTATGTTCCAGGAGCAGATTTATTTTTCAGTTCGAACGCCAGAATCAGTGGACAGAATGATGAGTGACTCCTGGTGGTATTCAGAGTTACCAACTGGACACTGACTGCCTGCCAGTGCTCCAGCACCCCGGAGGGAAGCTGAAAGTACCTGTGATATTAAGTAACGATCCAAGGAATAATAACAGACTTATGCCATACCAATATTTAAAGAACAGAACAAACAACCGGAAAAAAACCCAACTGCTTTTGAATTGATTCCAATTTGTGGGGCAGAATAAAACTAATGTAAATACTGATGGACACAGACTACCAATTCTGTTTGTCCTCATGGAGTGGCTGGTGGGTTTGAACCACTGATGTTTCAGTTAGCAACTGAGTTGCTACGCACTGTGCCACAGGGTTTGTTACCAGTATTGAAGAGATAGAGTTATATAAATTCATTTGTTGACATTGGAGGACTTGGAAATCTTAGCTTTCAAAGCTTTGAAAAGATCACTAGACCACATATTTCAGCACCATAAAGAATTGTGTCCCCAAGTGAAAGGGATGTAGTAGACAAGAAACACCGGTGTGGCAGGGGAGTTGGAGGGAAATGGAGGAACTACTAATGATGAATGCAGAATGAAGAAGATGTTCTAAAACTGAAATGGTGATGAATGTACAACTCTTCTTGGTGTGATCGAACTGCTGAGTAGTATGATATGTGAACTAAATGCCGTATAACTGTGTAAAAGAAAAAAGAAAGCAGTGAGCCTCAGGACCAGTCTGAATCATCCTTGTTGCACGATGTTGCTTGTGTGTCTGTTTCATGTCAGATATCTTCCAGTGGCGAGGTATGCAGGGAGGAAAAATGGAAGTGAAAGTTTACTTAAATGGTTTCACTCTGGGGGAGGCTATAGATTCTATATTATCCGAGCTCTATTACTACCACTGACTCGACACTAACTCCTAGTGACCCTATAAAACAGAGTAGAATTTCCCTGTGGGTTTCTAGGATCGTAACGTTACAGGAGTAGAAAGCCTCATCTTTATCACAGCGTTTCACACTATGTTTGTCCTCTTGTGATTGACTTATTTCACCCAGCAGAAGGTCGTTCAGCCCAATCCCTGCCATGAGATGCTTCACGGTTCCATCTTTTCTTTTTAACAGTTCCTGGTATTCTATTGTATGTATATACCATTTTACTAGGGATGGGCATGCAGATTGAGTCCACATTCTTGCTATTTGTGAACAGTGCTGCGATGAACATGGGTGTTCATAGTTCTGCTCCTGTTATGACTCTTCTTTACTCAGCACAGGGATTTCTGGGTCGTGTGGAATTTCTATTTTGAGGTTGTTTGAGGTACCGACATATTGCTTTCCACTGTGGTTGCAGCCCCACCGGTAGAGTAGAGATTAAATCTCTCTGCACACTTTCCAGCATTTCTTGTTTTCTATTTTTTAATAGGGCTGTAATACTGGTATAAGGAAGTATCTTATTTTTGCTTTGATTTGCATTTCCTGGATGGCTAGTTAGTGGTGGAATTTTTCATGTTTGTTATCTACTTGGATATCATCTGTGGTTAACTGTTTATATGCTTTGACAATTTAAAAAAATCTTTATCTTATTGAGGTCTTGCAGTTTTCTAGAGATTTTAGAAATTAGTCCCTTGTCCATTGTCCCTTGTTATTACCAATTTTCATTTTCCAATCCATTGGTTCTTTTTTTACTCTTTGATGAAGTTTCTAAAAAAAAAATATTTAAAACAGAACATGAACGCAGTCCTCCACCACTACAAACTATGCAGGTGAGTTTCCCAAATTTGGGGAATTTTCAGGGGTTAACACATCAGAGTACAATTTATAAGTCTTGCTTTAGGAACCCCCCCCCTTTTTAAAACAGTTAAATGGGCTTCATCCACATACCATACAATTCAATAATTTAATCATATCAAGAAGAGTTGCACAGTCATTACCACAATCACGTTTGGAACATTTTTTTCCCCATCACCATGGTTAAATTGCTTTTAAAATGAGTTGGATAATCACCATAAGTTCTAGTGCTCCCCTGCCCCTTCCCACATACATTGTTTGCTCCTCCAACCTCCTCCTCATCCTTATTTCCCAACTCCCATTCCTTTCCCCCCTAGCCACAGTTCTTCTCTCTATGCATCCACTCCTTCTTTGCTTCACAAACTGGAAAACACATTAGAAACAATAAAAACAGAAACAAAATCAACTGGTAAGGATAAGATGATAATCACACAGAGATAAAAATCCAAATAATGAGTAAGAAAGAAAAGACCATAATGAATATGTAAAACACTGGGGGAGAAATTTTTGTAACGGAACAAGCAAGAAATATTCGCATGTAGAACAACCTGAAGTTGGGTCAAGAGGGAGGTCAACTGACCAAGGATCACGTTTAATCCAGTATAATCACGATTACAATAATCTCTATCTGCTAGTAAATCAGTTCCAGACCCTTGCCTATGGCTAGAGGGTCTCCCAAAGGCTTAATCTGACTAGATACTCTGCAGATGGGTTCTGGGATCCCATTGTCCTCCACATCAGGTTATAAATTAGGTGTTCATAATATAGGCTCTGATATTTTCCCTATGTCATATTTGAATTTTGTTTTTCTCATCTTTGGATCACAAACCCTGGTGTGCTTCTTCCATGTGGACATAGATGACGTGTCGCTTAGATGGCTGCTTGTTTGAATATAAATATTTAAGACCCCAGACACGATTGTGATTGACAACCAGGTACCATCTGCTTTCTTCACCACATTTTGCTGTAGCACCATTATCTTCAGTGACCATTTCATGAAGGTGAGTGCCCAGCAGGGCCATGGGATCTGAACTAACTCTTCTTCAACTGGGGCTAGAGGTAAGTGGAGGCCCAGAATCCATCTGCTTGTCTCTGGGAATGCAGGCCTCTGGTTTATGTGGTGGTTGTGTCATGGCCAATTCAAAACCCCAGAAGGCCAACTACCCCAACATCAGCACCAAACCAATTAGCAGGCAACTAAAGACAAACACACAAACAAAACAAGCAGCCTCAAGGCAGGAAAACAAAACCCCATAGAAACAGAAAAGTCAGACATTGTCAATCATCTCCTTGGGATATAAGACCATTCCACTTGGAACATCATCACTTTTTCCAATGACACATCCCTCTGAGCTCTGGAAGGGTGAGGAGTCTATGCCAGTACATCTCCAACAAGTGCTGTTGCTCCTCACAGTTCAGTCTCTCATTTGATTGAGCTGTGTTTACTCTAAGCACGGGGATTGGTGGCAGAGTAAAACTGCCTGGATCAATTCTTTCAAGCTCAAATCCCTGTCCAACAGCTGTCATGTCACTGTGAGAGGGGTATAGAGGTACTAAATATATGGTCATTCTAGGACACTTTCCATTGGACTCCTACCAAACTAGTGGGTTCACCCCTAAAGTCCAATGTCTGTTACTTCCATCCGCAGTCCTCAGTCCAAGGGTGCAGGCTCCTTTGAGGCAGGGCTCAGTTCATCCTGTTGGACCTCTATGTTAAATACTTCTGATGTAGCCCCTGGAAACGCACCTTCTTGATCATGGCCCTATCCACATAAGTATGAGATGAGGTCTTTTGTGGGAAACTGAGAACCTGGATGAAAGTGTAAGCGGCCTAATCTCTACACTGGTGACCACAGGGCCGGGAAGACCAGCATTAGTGTTAGAGGAAGACCTCCACAGTCATGAGATAATAGATAAAGCTGAAAATACACAATCTCCGGATAGATTTCTCCACAACGGCCCTCCATTAAAATGCTAAAGAGTTCAGGATATCCAGGATTCCCTTTGTCCATTCTGTTGTGCACGTGCCTGCTGGAGGCTGGCAGGTCTCGTTACTATATAGCATCATTGTTGAAGAAGATCATGCTCTCATTCTGACTTTGAAGATGAGACCTCTCTGCCAGGGTCTTTTCTGTCTCTGTATTTCTTTAATTGCACATGTCGATTTTTAGGACCCATTGCACATGTCATATTTAGGACCCATTGCACATGTCATATTTTAAGTAGGTCATGTAGATAGTCGTCGATTTTTTTCTTCTACTGTGAGTGTTGCTTCTTTATATTTGATAATGTGTCTCTGCCCTGCATCGGGCACTTAGATTTGTCCCTATTGGTGTTTACACAATCTTAAACTTTCCTATTCATTTATGTGGGTCTCTTTTGGTTTCTTGTAGTAGATTTTGCACTCTCCTGTGCATACATATTTTACTTCTCTAGTTATGTTTCTTTGTTA
>NW_022111317.1:8527034-8530169 GCF_000313985.2 Echinops telfairi
AATCAATCAATCAATCAATCACTGAGACTTGACGGGAACATGCATTTGTGAGTGTAACATTACTGTTCACAAGATTCAGATTATTTCACGAAGGGAAAAGATCTGCTTGAAATATCCTGTGGGGAAAAAACACACAAAACAAAACAAAATAAAAATTTAAAAAAAAGAAAAGAGACAGAAAAAGGGGCGCAGGGGACTGAACTCCATTCTTGGAGAAGTGAGAACAGGGAGATGAGCCCAGAGCTTATTCAACAATGGGTTTTTATAGCTCTTGAGGCATGCAAGCCTCTTGTTGAACATACACATCAAACAAGTGGGCAATGTACTAATCTTGAATATTCCAAACCCTCGAGGGGATACTTCAAAGGGAGTACCAAGCAGGCAAGAGACAAGAGATGTAAATTCTCCTTAAGATAAGGGACAAAGGGAGCAAATGCTCTTAGAAATGAGCATCCTTTAACTGTATATGTGAGGAGTCAGGTATCTGTAGGAGACAAGTGTAGATTCACATTTATGTGGGGTACATGTGCTGTGGAGAAACGTCCTTTCCAGAATATTGTGTATTGAGGCACTTCCCCATATTTCCCACATTTTGACTGTGGAGACATGCCTCACACTATGGTGTGCCAAGCCGTGTGGTCACGTGTGCTGGGAGCAGGTCATTCATACTCCTTCCGGGTCCTCAGTTTCCCGAAGTTAATCTTGTGCCCAGCCACATGGCCAAATCTTTTTATTGTTTCCAACTTTTCTTCTTCTTCTTTAGTATTTTGGGTGTTCTATATGTAAAGTCATATCTGCAAGTGCAAATAGTGAGTTTCACTTCTTTCCCGTTTTGGATTCTTTTGATTTCTTTTTGTTGTTTTCAGTCTATTTTTGTCTTTCCAGCGAAGTTGTATGTGTGTTTCTTGTAGTCAGCATATTGATGGGTTTTGTATTTTATTCTGCTTGGTATTCTCTGTCTCTTGACAGTTGCATTTAATCCATTAGCATTCAGTGTTGTCATTGACTTGTGTGGGTTTGTTGCTGTTATTATGTTGTGTGTGTTTGTTGTGAGTTTTCGTGTGTGCGCTGTCCTTGGTTTCTTTGTTCTTCCTCTATTTCTGTGCTACTTTGAATACTGTTTTTTAAGTGCATTTGTTTCTGACTCGTGGTGTCTTGTATGTTGATCTCAGCATTGCCTGCTGCTTCCTTGCCCAATGTATTCCTTGTAATTCTGCTCTTGTTTTCAAAAATTGATTTCTTTTTTCCAGGTCTGGGAATACCCTTATTTCTCATTCATATTTGACAGATAATTCTGCTGAATATAAGATTTTTGATTGGTGGTATTTTTCTTTCAGCATTTTATATATGTCATTCCATTGTTTTACTGCCCGCAAGGTTTCCACTGAAAAATCTGAGCTTATTCTCATTGGTTTTCCTTTGTAGATGATTGTCGTCGCCTCCCACCCCCACCCCACCCCCACCAACTGAACTCAGGATTCTCTTTGTCCTTGATATTGGAGAGTTTTATTATGATATTCTGCAATGTTTTTTACTTAGGGTCTAACCTGTTTTGGGTTCTTTCGATTTCTTAAATCGTGACTTTCTCCACTTTTATATTGTTTAGGGATGCTTTCTTCCAGGATTTTTTGCACTTTTTTTGGGTAGATATTTTGGCTTTTTCCTGCACCAATATCCAAATGAGATGCAAGTTGTTCCTCTAACAGTGTCACTCACAATTCTTAGACTTCCTTCACTATTTTTGTTGACTATTTTTCTTGTCGATAATTAGTCAATAGTTTTGTCTTCAAGTTCACTAATTTGGCCTTTAATGTCTTTGATTCCATTACTCCACTTTTTTTACAATGTTATTTAATTCTGTTATCTTTGTATGCATCTTCTGGACTTTTGTTAGTATTGTGTGTTGTAAAGCTTCTCGTTGACCAGTTGATGTCCTCCCCGCACCCCATAACCCTTTTGATCTCTTTCTCCATCCCTTGGAAGCATCTGAACATCATTACTCTGCATTTCCCCCTTGGTTATCCCAGAGCCTTTCTTCTCCAGAAAATCCCTTTGAATTTGGGGAATATTCCCTTGTTTGTGTCTGATTATTTGTTTTCTTTCTTTACTTCCTCATGTGCATCGATATTTTTGCTGCCTCTATGACATTGGCATGGAGCTTTTAGGGGTGGTGGGGAGGCTGGTAGAATGTGAGTAATTGACTCTGTAGACTGGTGCGAGGGAGGCTCAATAGAAACCAGAGAACAACAAGAAAGATAAGAGAAAAGAGAAGAGAGTGGGAATGCAAAAGGGAAGAAGGCAAAGGGGAGAAATGGTAATAATATTAATACAATATTTTTTAAGGGGTGTTAATATTCACAGACATAATAAAATATATTAAAAGAAAACAAGAAAAGAAACAGATAAAATGGGGAACAAGAGGGAAATAAAACATGAGAACATTATTTGGTTGGGATTTTCTCTTAGCCCAGGAGCTTTGCAGCTGTATGCTTGGGCAAGATAGGGCACTAGAATGGATTGGGTTGCATGCTGGCAGAGCATGCTGACTGGGCCTGGCAAACAGGAGTGCAGTGGCCTGCAATCGGGAAGGACGTGACTGAGATTTCACTCTGTGGTGAGAGTGCATGTGGCAGTCATGGAAGTAGCAGTGGCTTGCTGAAAGGGAAGGCATAGGGCGGTTGATCCCTTCAGGACCAGTGGTGTGAGTGGCGATACTGGGAGAGCAGAGGGAGGGTGGGTTGGAAAGGGGGAACTGATTACGAGGATCTACATGTGACCTCCTCCCTGGGGGATGGACAATAGAAAAGTGGGTGAAGGGAGACGACGGACAGGTCATTATATGACAAAATAATAATTTATAAATTATCAAGGGTTCATGAGGGAGGGAGGAGTGAAGAAGGAGGGAGAAAGCGTGCTGTTTTGTACCAGGAAAGATCAGGCACTTCCTCCGGAAATCAGAATCTGAAGTAGCCTTAGGCATCAAGTAGGTCAACATCTCTGGCTTCAAGATAAGGAAATTCAAGGACATAAAGTAGAAATGATTGGCTGAAGTTCACATAGCAAACCCAGGGCTAAAACCCAAGATTCCTAACTCTCATTTCTCTCCCTTCCTCCCTTTCTTCCTTTTTTCAAAGT
>NW_022111317.1:8532659-8562648 GCF_000313985.2 Echinops telfairi
ATTTTTTGATTGTTGTATAACGGATCCACTTGTGTACGTGACTTAAGTGTCTGTCTTGCCTAGAAGTTATCTTAAAAGATTCAATTCTAGACAAAAACAATCAAAGAAAAATAAATGATGAACAAAATGGCAAAAGAACATACATAATGAACAAAATACTGAAGTTGAACAAAATTGGAAAACTGACATGAACCTACTTCAGGACTTACAGTAGGGTTACAATGATGAAGACATCCTGTTGTTGACATTTGGCAAGAGGGTGAACTAGGCAGACGTACTAAACAGACCCTCTATAACTAAGACCAAATTAAACAAATATGGATGATAATCCTAGAACTCTGTGCTTCACAGGAGATATGGATAAAATGACAGGTAGGAGAAGAAGGTAAACAAAAGTATTGAAATTAGTAAATTGTTGTCTCATGCAGTGTGGACATTTTGAACTTTTGCAAACAGCGGCTAACTTTTGAGCCTGTGGCCTGATGACACAAATGCATTCTGATGACTGGCACCAAGAAAGGGGGACCCTTCTTTGTTTCCCATTTGCTTCTAGTGACCAGAAATGTCATCAGTTCTCACCTTCACTCACCTGGTGGTTGGTGATACTCCCCCAACCCCTGGATTAGTCTCTGATCTGCCTGATAGTGGAGATTTATCCTTGTGGATTGAGCTGTTGGTGCATCACCAGTGTCTGGTGGATGTGAACGCTACCTTTCTCAAAGTGTTCAGATTGTTGTGCAGTTACTGATGAGGATTATGAAGAAGAAATTAAGGCAGTGATTAAATCTAATATACCATGGTTTATAAAAGAAGGAAGACTGCTTAAGCTGATTTTGCATCCCTGCATTTCCAGAGTTAAAATTTATACCTATCAGGAAAGAGTACTTGAGCAGTGTGACCACCCTATATATCAAGGGGTCTTTTGGGATGCTGTTGTGGGAAAAAACTGCGCCCCCCACATGGAATTACATATGGAAGGAAAAAGGTTTCTCAAACTTGGATATGGAGTCACTTCCATAAGACATACAAAGGGCCTAAGATCCGCCCACTGACTTCCCCTAAATCCAGCATGGAAGAATGAGAGACGTTAACCATGACAGAATATTGCAAGATGGTAAAATCCTACAGTGTGAAGAGCCTGAAGGGCAGTATGGCTTAATTGAGCCTGAACCTTACTGGTAAAATTAGAGGAAAAAAAATCTCTGTTTGGTAATTAGGTCAAAAACAGCTGAACAGATTGATTAAGATTTATTTCAGTATTTCAAATTATCCTGAGTGTGTTAAGAAGCTCCCTCTAAGATAACTGGTTCTCTTGATTCTCTGAGTGCTAGGAGCCCAAATTCACATGACAAAGAAGTATATTTAACTAGTTTTACTGGTTCACATTCTAGCAAGTTAATTGAAATTTTCAGCAGTGCTTTTAAATTTACATTTTGAAAAACAGAAGGGGGAGAAGAGAAATCGATGTGTGACAAACTTCACTTAGTCATTTTAACTAAAAAAATTTTCTCCTTACTAAAAGCTTGTAACAAATTTAGAGCAGGTAAACACATTTTCACTTCTATTGGAAAAGCTGATCCTAAGAAGTCCCAGGAAGATAGAAACCAGTCCATCTATCACGTGGAGGAAGAGCTATGCATTTGTGTTTTTGCAGTATAAAGCTGATGGACTTCCCTTAAAAGGACACAATCACATTTGGAGAAAAATGAAGGACAAAGAAAAGATGAAAAAAACACACCCAATCTTAACCATGATTCTGTTTCCAGGTTGCTGACACCCCAAAGGGAAGGGTTATTTGTTTATGTTTCACAGGCAAAGGAGATAGGTGGATTTCTCTTCAGCCAGCAAAGCCCAGAAGAAAGGCAGCTGATGCTGTGACCTGAGTGTTGAGAAAAGAGCCCAGCTATCTCTGTTCTGTTACTGAAGTCATCCCAAATGCCTAGAAGACATCGCAGATTCCCTGAGAATGGTAATTGTTGCCTGCTGAGACAATTCTACCATTGCTGATGCTGTCTAAGAAACTCTGGGATTCTATCAAAACTGAACATTTTATACAATAATGATTGGACTACTACAACAGACTGTTCACTTGCTAAGAGGTCAAGATTTTGGACTTATCAATGAATTCTAAAATGTGATTGGAATGTAACTGATTTCTGTGTAACATCTTACCCATACAATGTGACCTTACATAATTGGGATTTGACTGGAAACATTTGCAAGGGTTTAAGGGAAACATTTCATTGGCTATTAGTCAGCTAAAAAGATATTTTCTATCAATTCAAGGGTGGAATTAATGCAACCCCTAGCTCTGAAGTGAGTAAACAATTGGTCCACATGCTTGGGTTCAAAGTATTTCTCATAGCTTAAATTCTTGGTCTGGCTCTACCGCTGATTATAATTTTGATGATCACAGTTTCATACTACTTCTATAGGAGGCTAAGAGATATCAAACAGACCATTTTCTCTCTATGACTCTATTAAATTTTAACATAATACAAAAGTGAAAAGTGTGGGAAACAAGTACTGAGGGAAATATGATTAGGACTTATTCCCTAACTTATAGCAGAGGGAATATGGAGAGCTAGTATTCCACAGTAGGAAAGCCACCACTTTGGTTAGTTAGAGAGAAATTCAAACTACATTATTTTGCTTTAAAAATCATTTTATAAAATCATTTCCACAAATTCTCCCCTAACAGCTATGATGCATTAAAGTGAGCACATGGTTGATTCTGTCTCCCTGTAGAAGCACACAATCCTGTTTGTTCTATCTCTTCCAGCCATGTCACCCAACCCCTCTCATAACTTCCCCCACTAGTAGATAACCATAGTGGGGGGCCTTACTTACACTCCAAGCCTAGATTCAAAATATTTGTCATCACTTGAAAGTTTGGCTTGGCCACATTAATATTGTCATTTATTTTTCCTTGGCAAGCTTTCAATGTACAGAAATAATCATGTTGCCCCATACCTCTTTTGAATTTAATACATAAAACAAAAAGAGGAATTATGAGATACAGAATTTCCCCCCCCCCCAGGTTTTCACCAGCTTGCTAGCTCATTGGGTAGTCAGCTGATTAGAAGTTTTCTCCCTGAGGGCATCAGCACTCCAGAGCAATCAGAGTAATGTCTGTCCACCATAGATGGGGTTCACTCCATGCTGATAAGGATAGTAGATTGCTGTCCTGAAAGAGAACTCCGAATAAGTCAAGCAAGCTCAAGGACGACCAAGATTAGGCTGCTATCTTGAATCTAGGGTCTGCACATATTGTCACATGTGTACACCTAATCCCTCCCCCTTCCTATTGCATGCACACCCCTAGGTCATCTTCCACCCATTGCTTGTATTGCCTATGTTACAACCCCTTCCTGTTATGTATGTGGTTACCTGTAATCAGGGGGGCTTGCATGCCTCTTAAAGATATATAAGCCTTGCTTAGAAATAAACCTGCCCTCGTCCTTCTGCTCTCTACAAGGACTTGGTTGCTGAGGTCATGGCTGTCCCGCAGGTGAGCATGCTACTATAAAATATGACTCCTTTATTTTCTCTTGTCTCCTACCTTTCCTATTCTCTATGACTTTACTATGATCTTTATATATGATAACTGTACAATTTTGCCTATAAACCCCGGTATTATTAGAGGCTGGCTTACCCTAACAGAGGACAATTTTTAAAACTGGAAAGAAAACTGATGCATGAAGAAACCCACAGCTAGATACTTGACATCTACCTCACCCCACTTGCCCCTGTCTCTGTTCACGATGTGGTTTTGTTAGATCTCTCTGGAGCTAGATATACCTTGGTCCTTGGCTCCAGGTGAGAAAGAATTCATGGCGAAGCCTGGTTTGTGATCCAAGTGAGTTTTATGAGAGTTAGAAGAAGTTTCGGGTTTACACAGGCACCCATAGGACTCCTCCCAAACATGCAGCCTGCCTGGAAGCTTCTCGGTGTCACGCAAAAGTGTTCTGCTCGACTCTGGGCTCCTGCCTTTTCAAGGATTCCACAGGGTGGCATGGTGGACAACCCCTGATTGATCCCATTGACTGAATTGAATTCACCTGGCCTAGGGGGGCCAATCCAGCTTCAGCGCCCACCCATGCCTACCCGGCGGGAAACCTGAACCTCTGAGCATGTGCAGTGCACCACTCCTTTGTTTCCGTGGCTTGGCCCTCTGGGCATGCATTAACGGACTTCCCCCAGCCCTATGCTAGCCTACCTAACATTCCCCCCTGAAGAGATATGGACCCAAATCTTTGGGATACTGGGCGACGACATCTCTAACTACTTCCTGCTGGCAAAAGGGGTGAAGTGGGGTTTGGGGTCCATACCCTTCCTACTCTGTTAGAAGGGGTTGTCCATTGAGGGCCCAGGTTGGATAAGGTCAAGGTGGGTCCAGGAGATGGTGGTCCTGGAGCTGGCACACTTGGTTCAGAGGCCTTGGTAACCTGAGAACTTCTGGAAAAACAAACAGACAAACAGGTGAACAGTTTAAGTGAAACAAGGGTAAGATTGTAAGGTGGCAGTGCCCTCAAAGTTAGATTAGTGTCACTGGAAATTAATAGAAATCTTAGGGCTAACAGACATGAGTATTTGGTTACTGTAAACACAGGAATGGGGTAAAGATATTCACCTGCCTAAAGGCTGTGAGGGATCTGAGGTAGAATTGTCTGTTTAGCCCTCATCTGTCCTGGGGTGGTGATGAAATACCATCCTAAGACCGTCCAGTGGCTTACAGGAGTATTTGTCTGCAGCCTCTGCCTCAGAGACCGATGGTGACGGTTTCCAGGGTTTCACCCGTGTATGGTGGATCCAAACACTCTGCCCTGGAACTTTGACAGCAGTGGGCATAGAGCGAATTATTAAATATTCCCAATAAATATCCTATAGTTCTTTTAGGTAGTGGACCCCAAGTACCATTCTTAATAATTTCTGATCTAATTATAGCTTTTAGTTTTCTTCATAATTTTGAATAACTTCAGTACCAATTAGAATTTCTTGAATACTTAGGTTGAATTTCCCTGATAGAAGCTCTATTACTCTTTCAAGCAGAGGCTCCTGAACTTCAGTTTTAACAAGGTGTGTGTGTGTGTGTGGGAGCATTCTTTAATCTTTTCTTGGCCTGTTAACTTTACCTCAACACAGGCTGGGCCACTGCAAGTATGGCCAGGTCTGGTCTCCTGCTGTGAGGCTGGATGATACCTGTGATTGCCATTTAAAGATTCTTTTGCTTGGCCAGGCAGAAGCCTTGCCTTCTGTGCTCTGCTGGGCTTGGCCTGGATCAAACTCCATTCTCTGTTTCCATGCCAGGGAGCGTTTGCTAATGGGAAAACGCTTATTGCTCAATTTTGAGCAACATTGAGTCACCCAATGAGCTCTCTTCCTACAGCGGGGACAAAGACCTTGTACTTCTGGCCCATGCTTTGGCACAGGACATAGCTCTTTGTTCGCTGCCACGCTGATTGGCCTGAGCTGCCTGCACTCTCTTTGGAAATGACTATCTTCCTACAAATAAATCATTTCCCTTTATTCCTGGTGTACTTCGCTAAAGTGGTGTTTAGTAAGTTCACCCTGTATTCATCAGTTAATACATTCCTGCATATTGTAAGATAATCTAAAAGTGTGTCCTGTCCCGTGTAGGGCCGTAAGGCATTTTTACAGTCCTCATTGGAAAAATCATGACAGTTTTTGAAGTGGATCTTCCACTGTCTGCGCATTTCTTTCACTTTTGCACACTGCATCCTCTAATCAGGACACAAAGTCTACAGAGGACCCACCATTCCACTGCCTCATAGCAATCCAACTGGGCCATCTCTCTCCTGATGGTATTATTTTTTTCCTCAGGCCCTCACACAAACATTGCATATCTGTGAGGATGCTTGTTCGGTAACCTGCAATTGTGCTTCCACTGTGATGAAATTGTCACTTCCCATTAACTGATCTAACCCTGTGGGTATCCCATGCTCTGTGTACTTACAAGCCTGTGTCTCAGCTCTTTCAGGTCACTAGATTCTACATTGCAAAAATTCTGAGGGAAAAAACATAATGCCGTCAAAGCTCTCCAGTCAGCTGGGATCCAGTCTTCAGACTCTGTCAAAGACCATATCATGCTAATTACAAAAGGTGTGTCTGGGCCATAATCTGTGACTGCCTGCTTGAGATCTGTTAGTAACTCAAAGAAGAAATTGCTGTCAACTCCTTGTGGGTATTGCCTACCAGGCTGTCTGTTAATAATGTGAACATTATTAGGAAAATTAGGAAAATTAGGAAAAAGCCATCCTAATTTCTAAATCTCCTTGTGCAATCATTGTTTTGACCGTTGAAAATAAAGTTGTTTTTCTACACTCTGCTTCTTTTCTTTTATTTTCTGCTTGGGTTTCCTCAACTGGTATATCGCTGAACATCACTTCCCAAACTTCATCTTCTCTGTTAGCTCTGTTAGGTTGCATTTCCTTGGGGCTAATCTCCTCGTATTTCCCTCCTGCACTGGCTTGTTTTATTGTTTTACAATCTCTAGTCTTTTCTACACTAAATTCCAGCAGGAGAGCACATGCTTTCACTATGATATCCCCTTCTGATTTAGGCTTACTTTCATCAACTCTGTTTAAAATCTTCTTATATGTCCCATATTCATTCTGCCTGCCTTTCACCAGACTGAAATTTGGGTAACTTATAAGTTTCTTACTACTCAGCTGGTTGTGTTTCTTTGTTCTGTCTACCTTTGAATGCAAGGGAACTACATGGCATTGTTTGGTAGCCTCGCTTTGGCTCTTAGAATTCATTTCCTCTAGTGCAGCTTCTCTTCACCTGTGGGTTGAGATCCCTTTAGGGGTTGAACGACCCTTTCACAGGGGTCGCCTTAGGAACCGAAACACTGCTCCTCTGGCTACCTCCAGGCAGGTCTGTCCACATGCAGATACGTTCACATACAAGTATCCAGCATGAAGTCTGTTACCCATGCTACACCATACTTCAAGACAAAATTTCATTTATTTGTCACTAGAAATATTTCACAATATATAATTACATTTTGTTTTGTGATTAATCAGTGTGCATTCATTACGTTCAATTTGTAACAAAGAAAATACATCCTGCATGTCATATATTTTCTTTATGATTCATAACAGTAGCTAAATTACCGTTATGATGTAGCAACGAAAATAATTTTATGGTTGGGGGTCACCGAAATCCCGTATTAAAGGATTGCAGCATTAGGAAGGTTGAGAACCACTGCTCTAGTGCTTTATCACCTTTAGACCTTCACAAGCTGCAGTCCCCCAAGGGCATAGAAGCTTTGGCCATGAGGTTTTGTTTAGAATCAGAGGCTTTAGATAACAAATCAGTCCCTGCTTCTTCAGTTTTTTATAAAGTTTCATCACCTAATTCATACTAGCTTGCTTTTCTAGATTTGGATAGTTCACACAAGACTGATCACTAGACTCATAATCCTCTTTCTCTTCCCCTGCCAAGGTTCTAAAACCATCTTAACTTGAGCCCACACAAACCAAGTTTCCATGGGTATGCTTTGTCGTTCCCTGTGAATCTTTTTTAGTTCAATAGCTACCATGTCCCAGATTTCCATATAAAATGTTCCTGACTCCGGAAACGAAGGATTAAATTTCTTTACCTGTTGAAGAAACTCTTCCATTTTTTATTCATTACCACTACATTTTATTTCTTCAAGAGGTGGCTAAGAGTGATAGAGTGCTCTGTACCATTCTTTGATCTTTGGCTGACCAAATCTCACTCAGAGTAAAAGACACTCAAATTTTCTCTGATTCATCCTCTGTTTCTGATGAGGCCATACAATTGTTACACAGGATATAACTCAAAAGAGTTCTTTTCCTACTGCCCTATGTTGGGTGCCATTTGTTAAGGCAAGCCAGCCTCATAATATCGGGGTCTTCAGGCGCAATTGTTGTATGGTTATACTATATGTGTTAGACAGGGGTCTCTAGAGAAACAAAACCAGAATGCTAATAATTGTATATATATATTTATACAGATAGGTATATAACATAAGAAATAAACAGTCCATTAAATTATAAAGCAGTACAAATGGCTCAGTGCAACTCACTTCCATGAGACAGTTGTGAGACACTGGAAGTCCTTGTAGTCTTGAGGGCTGCTGGGTAGTCCTCTGTAGAGAAATTCAGGCTATCTGGATAGCACAGGCAGAAAACAGCAAGGCAGGTCACCAACAGTCAGCCAGATGACAGGGGCCGACAGTTCCCAGCTCGAGACATGGAAATCCCAATGGTGTGGTGAAGGAGGTCTTGAAGGAACCTCAAATTACAGTGGCACAGTCCACGGGTTAGATGTTCCATAGGTAGCATAACTGGCATGTTGAGGCACAGAACAAGAAAGGCAGCAGAACTGGTCTGATGATCAAAGAGCAAGAGACAAAAAAGGCGAGGCTCACCAAGCCATTTATCTCTCTGCCCTTCAATTAATCCCACGTGGGTTTATTGGCCAGGTTGGCAAAATAAACTAACTATATCACCCACTGATATGCTTTTTGTTTTTTTGAGGTTTTTTTTTTCTTCTTTGGCGGGGGGTTGGGGGTGGTGTGTCGGATGGGGGTCTTAGTTTCTTTTGTTTTGAGTTTTTGATGCCTGATACCTGGTCCCATCAACACCTCATGATCACACAGGCTTGTGTGCTTATTCCATGTGGGTTTTGTTGTCTCTCAGGTAGAGGGCCTCTTGTTTGTCTTCAAGCCTTAAAGACCCCAAACGCTATATATTTTGATAGCCTGGTACCATGAGCTTTCTTCACCACATTTGCTTATGCACCCACTTTGTCTTCAGCAATCGTGTCAGGGAAGGTGAACATCACAGAGTGCCATGTTAGTAGAACAAATTGTTCTTGTATTGAGGGAGTACTTGAGTGGAGGCCCAATGTCCATCCACTAGTGTAATAATTATTAAATAAATATATGTACATGGCTCTATTCCCCTGTCATTTTATAGAAATATTTTCCATATATAAATGCCTGTATTTAGACCTCTATAAACGTCCTTTGCCTCCCAGTTCTTTACTCTATTTCCGTTTACTTTTCTCCCATCCCAATATCATGTTCGGTCTTCATTTGCATCTCAGTAATTCCTCTGGGCTACACTGTCCTTGATCATGCCCTCCTACCCCCACCCCAAGCATCCTATGACCTTGCAATAAATTTTAGGTAACCTATTCTTCCCTGTCCCTGATTTTGTTGGCCCCCTTTTCCTTTCCCCCATCTCTCCCTCTCCTCTGTCCGTCCCTGGAACCGCCGGCCCCATTGTTCTCTTCTGTAGATTGTTCATCCTGCCTAACTTGTCCAGATAGACATGCATACACAATAATATGCAGGGAACCAACAGAGAGGTCAGCAGGGCCGTCCCCTAATCCAAACTACGTGAGCACCCCCACACAAGAGGAATGCACTTCAGAGTAAAGCACTGAAGCTGCACCTCAGGGCGTGTGGCACATCTGATCAGGAGAAATGAGTGGAACACACCCTGGCACACCAAGCCCTGAGGACAGTATTCTGGCTCAGAGCAGCCAATGAACAGAGGATCACAGGGTCATCCCTACCATGTGACAGGACAACATGTCCCTCACTGACACACAGTGCTAAGGGCTGCAGCACTGGGGACACGGTGTGGGAGATGTGTCTGATCAGACCTCACTGCACTGGGGTGAACACTAAGGATGTACAGTGGAGCAGCAAAGGGAGCAAAGCAAAGAAGTCCCCAAGGAATGCCAAAGGTGGACTTGGGGGGCAGGTTGTGGCACCCCAGCAAACTCATCTGGAAAACACTCATCAAGTTCAACAGAGAGACCTGCAACTTTCTGAGGGCTTTGTGATAGTTAAGGTTTATTGTGCCAACCTGGCCGATGAACACGTGGGACTAATTGAAGGGCAGTTTCATTAAAGGGTGGGGAGATAAATGGCTGGGCGAGCCTCACCTCTTTTTTCTCTTGTTCTCTGACGGTCAGACCAGTGTGCGGCTGCCTTAGCTAGTTCTCAGCCTCCTCAGCTGACAAGGCTCACTTCCTGTGAGATATCCCTGAGGAGAGGCCACATGGGCCTACCCTGATGCAGCCCTGGGTGCTGGAGAAGCCGTGTGGAGACCGTGCCAACATTGAGATGCTTACACGTTCACTGATTGAGCTTTCCTACTGCATTCTGTGTCATTGCCTGTGTTTTGTGAGTTTAAGGAGAACTTTGTAGATTGGTGTCAGGCATATGGACTAAAGTCGGACCTATGGGCTTGGACAAGACTGGGTTGGGATGCTTTCTTAATGTACACTTACTGTTTATATAAAACCCTCTCTTAAACACACATGAGTTTCTGTGGATTTGTTTTCTCTAGTCTACCCAGACTAACTCAGGCTGTTAAGTTGTTGCTGTTGGTTTTTATTTATTTATTTTTTGTTTTGTTTCATTGTATTAGCTGTTGTTGATTTATTTTTTTCTCTTCTCCTTTGGTTATGTTTGCTCTGCTTTGTTTTTGTGCGTATTATTTTTGAACTTCTATACCTCTTATTGACACCTCATGATGACACAGGTTGGCGTGCTTTTTCCGTATGGGCTTTGATGTTTCCCTGTTAGATGGTTGCTTGTTTAATTAGAAGTTTTAAGACCACAGATGCTATATCTTTCAATAGCAAGGCATCATCAGCTTTTTCACCACATTTGCTTATGCCCCCATTTTGTCTTCAGCGATTACGTCTAGAAGGTGAGTGTCATACAATGTGACATTATTAGAACAAACCGCTCTTCTACTGAGATAAGATTTAAGTAGATATCCAAAGTCCAACTGCTTCCTTGTTGCCTTTGCATACATATACATATATATAGACACATATATGTATATATGTGTAAATGTATATTTTCTTCTTTCCTCTTTTTTTCTCCTCTTACCCCACTATAACGTTTACCCATCATTTACCTCTCAGTAATTACTCTCAGATACACTTCAGTTGATCAAACATGACCAGAAAAGTTATGCCCTCCTTGCCATCAATTTTAGAACACTTACTATCTCTCTGCATCCATCACTATTGGATGATCGGCACTTTGGAAAGATGGTTTCATCTCTGAAATAATGACTGGGTTTGCCAGTTGAAAAGAAATGCATAGAATTTATTGCTTAAACTGGTGTATGTTTAAGTGTGAAAAAGACATTAGCAGGGAGGCATGCCAAGGAAAAAATGTAAGCCACACTCTCCTAAGCACATTGTGATATGTAGTTCACCTTGCCTACAAAGTGACATGAAAAACCAGCTACAGAAGTTATGCTCAAGGGCACACAGCTCTCTTACGGCTGAGTCAGCAAATGAATCAGGTGCTTTGCCTCTAGGGACTGCTCTCAACGCCATTTCAGTTAGACTACAATGTAACAACTTATCATTTGATCTCCTTTTGGAGCCATCTTAAAGTTGTTTCAGATTTTTAATATTTTCTGCTATCTTTTTAATGCAGGTTTTTCTGTAATTTGGTCATTGTTGTTGGTTTTCTCTTTGCTGTTGTTTGTTTCTCTCTTGGTATTCTTTTTCTATATATCAAATGTAGGATAGATCTCTGTAAGCACAGTAACTATATTAACAATTAGATAGGGACAAAGCAAGGAAATTAGGGAGAATGGGAAGCTAAAAGCAATGAGTATTATAAAGAAGAAATGTTTGAAATTCATTGTGGTGATGATTATACAACTCTTGTTAACATGATGAAACTATTAAATTGCATGATATTTCAATTATGTACCAATCAACCTATGAGTATTTAAAAATGATGACAGCTTAGGAATCCCACTAGGGGCAATTCTACTCAGTGCTGTAAGTTTGCTGTGAGTTAGAATGGATTTCAGGACACTCAATAACAGCCCCATGACAAAATCAAAGCTTTGCCTTATCTGAGGTGTAAGGTGTGTGAAGAAGATATTTCAAGAGAATCTAGGAAGAGATTGATAATTCCGTTTGGGGGAAAAATGTTTTTAGAACTTGCATAAGCGTAGGGTCTTAAGAGAGTATCAAGGAATAAAGTCCATTGACCCTGACTGATTAATCCTTTGAACTTGGTGAACCACAATTTGTGATTTGAAAATAGTTTCTTTCAAATGATCGATGCATTTAAAACAGAAGAAATGCAAGATATGCAACGTGATGAGAACTGACATCCAGAGATGCATTGATTGTGAGGTGCCGTCACCCCTGAGAGTAAATCCAGAGGGAATTGAATAAAAGCTTTCCCCCTCTTCACTGTTAGCTTCTTGAAGTCTGTGGAGTCTTTCTGTGGCCCAACTTAAACTCTTTGACGGCAGTTCAGGGGGAAAAGTCATATTGATTATGACCGAGCTGGAATGTGTTTTCCAACGGTGACACTGGAACCTAACACAATAGAACCTAACACAGGAATCTAACACAATAGAACCTAACACAGGAATCTAACACAATAGAACCTAACACAGGAATCTAATACAATAGAACCTAACACAGGAACCTAACACAGGAACCTAAGGCAATAGAACCTAACACAGGAACCTAACACAATAGAACCTAACACAGGTAGGCAGTGCTAGCTCCATGGTTCCTGGTCAGATGACTTGCAGATGAGGCTGTGGAGGCAGGAATGTGGTATCATGAAAGGAACATGGGTTCCAGGCATGCAGTATATTCAAAGTTTACAGATTGCTTCAGAAATGTCCGTGGACTGCTTGAACAGAGCTGATGAAATGGCACCTGGATACTTGTTTCTGCAGCTTTTGCAAGAAGTTGAGTAAATAATAGCCCAAGATGTTGGTTCCTGGCACAGACATGGATGAGCCCACCAGGAAGTAAAGTTAAAAATAAAAAATAGCCAAAAAAAGGTTAGCAGAATGTTGAACCCTTGTGGTGGTTGTATAAGTTCATTTCAACTTGAAGATGTGTAAAAGTATAGAAGTGGAGTTAAGCATATCAAAGAAGTCACAGCCTGATGGTGACTCCTTGTATTTGTGGCCTTCTAATAAGTAGGTTCCTGGGAACCTGTTCCCCTCTGTCTGCCTCACCTTCCTGCTGACTTACTTTGGTTGCTGCCAGAACCCTGGAGATGTATCCATTGCCATTGGATCGAAAAGACTTTACACCTACCAGCCTGTGATACTCCTGTATTTTGGATCATGGCAGGTGGCTGTGTGAGTCTGAAGAGGGCCATATGGATTAGTATCAGACTTATAGACATGAGTTAGATTGGACTGGAACTGGACTAGAATTAGTGCTTGATATAAAGCTCTTTCTTACACGTATAGGTGTGTCAAGGATTTTGTTTTTCTAGACAACCTGGCCTAACACAGCCCTAGAGAATCTCTAAAATTTAGAAGGAGGTCAAATATAATTAATATTGGACAAGCCATACAAGTACATTGAAAGGCAGAGAATCAAGCAGATGGATCAAGGTATGATGAAAGCATTCCAAATCACAGCAGTGCTATTGGTTGTGAAAGGTGATTGGATACAACAACAGTTAGGGGGTGTTTATGTTTCCGTGGTTTAGAAATCACAGAAATATTTAATTGATTTTTATCTTCAATCATTGTTTTTGCTCGTGGCTGTACTAATGTAGAGCCCTGTAAAGTAGTATGAGAAGATTCCACATCAAATATCTTCTCTTGTGTACCCTGAATCCAAGAAGCCATTCAGAATAGAACTTTGATTCTATGAAATTTCCTCATGACCACAATCAACTGAAACCTTACAGAAACCAAATGGAAAACCAACTCAAGGCCGGATGCTGTTGGATAACAAGACAAGTGGAGAATTGTGCTGCAAGTAATTTATTGAAGCAAGACGTTGAAACCTTTACATTTTCCAGTGAAGATCAAGTAGGTGGGAAGAAATGTTGTAACCAACACAGGTTCCATCTAGTCAACACAATCTTCGAAGATTTTCCCCTGAAATAGCGAAAACAAAGCAAAAACTCAGGTGAGATAAGTCATGTTACCCTGAAGATGTTTGTGAATACCAACAATTATTTACAATCAAGATGTCAGTGGAATTCCTACCAATGGGGAGGGCTCAGGACAAACACCAGTGTTCTTGGGAATCCAGGGAAATGACCTGGTATCAGGACCACCAACAGTTACAAGTTAGGAGAAACATGTTTCCAAGCTAAGCAAAAAAATCCAGAGTTGATCTCACAGAAAGGACCAAGTTCCCAATGCCCAAAGAAGACTGAAGACTTGCCTGGGGCAGCCCAGGCATTATTTTCTCTGATCTCCTGGAGTCTAGACCACTGATCTCTTCCTCCCCTTGGGCCCAGGGAGAGAGGGACTGGGGAGTGTTTGGGAAGAATACTAATTTCAGAAAATTCCCAACCTCCGAGTCTGGGAATTGTTTCCCAGGGCAGGGGTGTTTACTAGCACTAGGAATCTAACTCCTTTGGACATTTGTAGCTGTTCTTCACAGACTAAGTCCAGGGAGAAAAGGGCTGAGCCACCCTTTTGTAATAACCTGATTTCCTGGTAAAGACATAATGGCTTGGCTTTAGATTCACATGTGCTTCAGGAGGTGACTAGGGAGGGACTGTGCCCTGTGGCCTTAATGAAGCAGAGTTGACTGGGTGGATGGGAACGTGGAGCAAAGGGGCAAAGGCTCTGCAGAAGATGGCAGCGACATCCAGACAGTCATCCTTCACCTCTGACCAAACCAGCAAACCAAACTCACTGCCAATGCTGATTCACAGGGACCCCCTTTGTGGGCTTCTGAGACTATAAATATTCAAGGGAGTAGAGAGCCCAGTAGTTCCCTCTGAAGAGCTGCTGGTGATTTAGAACTGCCAAGCATGTGGATCACAGCCCAAAGCAAAATCAACAAACTACCAGGAATTTAATTCTCCTGACCCCCACTGTTTCACCATCCCCCATCCCAGCACTTCCCAGGTGGGCCTAACAGTGAAGGAGTCCCCACTGGGTGGTAGGCTCCAGTCCAGTAAAGCTCCTGTGCTGGTGGACAATTGTATTGGTGCCCTTCTGGGTCACTGCATGGGGCCCAGCCTGTTCTCCTTCCCAGGACTCTGGGAAACATGGTTTCCAGAGAGGTGACCTAAAGAGGAGACACGTGTCCCAGATGCTCTGTGGGGCTTTCTTTTCACTTAGCAGGTCTAACGGAGGCACCTACCCCATGGCCCTGGGACCCTCTCCAGATGTGAGCAGCTTAGCAGTTACCTACACCTTCTGTGCATCCTACAGAGAAGCATGTGGACCTCTTTGCTGGCTGATAGCTGATTAGAGGGCATTATGCACAACAAATGATGGAACTTACCACTACTGCTAAAATTTGTTTTCTATCAGGATAGGGCAATTTGTCTACACACGGCTTCACTTTCATGACGGCTTCTATATCTTCTTGAGGTGGATTAAAAAAAGCAAGTGCACTTGCAAACAGCTCTGGTGTCCCAAGGAAGTAAAATGTCGCTACCCCAACCATAGCTGGGCAAGGGATGTGAGTAGCTGGACAAGAATAAAAAGAGACAATTTGTGTTACAAAAAGGCAATATTTTTCAAAGGTTTCTAAAAAGTCAGAGAAAGCACAGGAATCTCATGATCCAATACCAGAACTGGACTGATGACCAAAGACAATCTGCAGTTTCTGATTTTCTCAGGATCACACAACAAGGGGCAGAGCTAGAAGCAGATCTGATTTTCCCAGGATCACACAACAAGGGGCAGAGCGAGACGCGGAGCACGGTCCTCTCAACACCTAGTGCAGCGCTTTTGGATTGGGAAAGCATGCCCCCACTGCTCTCCCAGAAGGCCAAGGTTTACAGTCGTTCACAAATTAAGACGGTAAATGCATTGTTGTTCTTGGAGACTGGGAAAGAGGGGACTTGGGATCATAAACAATGGAAGTTAATAGTAGAGCCAAATCTTATGAGAGACCAGGGAAAGGAAATTAAATCCAAAGAGTAATACATAAAATGATTGAAAGTTTAAAACGTACTAATTTGAGACTGTGCTATTGGCTGTGGGGGAAAAAAAAACTGTGTGGAAAGGAGGCTTAGAGAGGTGAGCTATTTTGCTAGCGGTTCCACTGCCGGCAAGCAGCAGATCCATGATAGAAACCCAGACGGTTCCACTCAATCACCAACCTCCTAAACACAGATCACAGAAGAGGAACCAGCCTGCAGAGGAGGAACTGCCTAACATGGGCCTGAGATGATTCCCTGCGATGCTTAGGTTGATCACATGAGCCCTGGACATGGAGGCCTCATTCAAGAAGCAGAGGAAAATGGATTATTTTTTCTGACCCCCTTTTTCTTCTTCAGTGTAAATATGTGTACAACAAAAGAGCTCCCATTTCACCAGTTTTTTGTTCTTCCTTCTACAGTTAAATGGCCTAAATCATGCTGCCTTGGGCTGCACAGCCGTCACCACCACCCATCCCCCCAAGATTTCCCGCACCCTTACCAGCTCCTTGTTCCTCACCCCACGAGAAAGCTCCTCCAGTTCTCAGAGAGGAGACTTCTCAAGGAGCTGGTCCTAGGACTGCTTGGAAACATCACTCACCCTCAGTGCAGCCAAGGGCCAGAGTGACCAGCAGGAGGAGGATGGACAGCCTCATGTTGGCTTCTTTTGCTGAGCGTTGAACTCTGCAAAGGAAGATCTCAGGAGGCTGCAGAACCCAGGGCTATTTGTACCCAGTGAGCCTTGCTGGTCCTGCCCACACTGACACGTGGCAGCTCACAAGGTCTGGCTCCCAGCCCTGCCATCTCACTGAGGTCTTGGGTCAGCCACCAATGTCATACTTGCAGGCTCTCTTTGTCCTTCCCTCGGGGCAGGGTCCAGGAAAGCACACCCCCAGGAACTCTCCTTTGTCCAGGGTAGACTCCAGGGTCTCCTCGGGAAGGTTTTCTGGCTCTCTGTTTCCTGTGAGTCTGGTGATGGTCACTTCAGGCATTTTGTGTCAGTGCTGAAGCATAATTGGATGTAACATCAGCGTGGCAGAACCTCAGGGCCGTGAGAAGTTGTGGGGCTGCATTTCCTGATGGCAGGGCAAGCACATATGGCCTCTTGTCAGCCATGGTAGCAGGCACATCTCTCTAGGGTCCTTGCCCTCCTTGTCATGTGACACCTGGTTCTCTGCTCTGTTCAGGCCCATGTTACAAAGCTCCTTAAATGCTCTTAAATGCTCAAAGCATAGCCCACTCTTCCAGCCTCTTGACTGAAGATGCTCAACATCACTTAGCCTGTGGGCTGGGAATTTTTTATTTTGTTTTACATTTTTCCTCTACTCCATCTGGGACCTTCTAATGTGACCCCTTTCAGAACCATTGGTCATGATAGACAGCACCATCTAGTTGCCGGGCTCAGAATCATGAATAATGATGTTCCCAGGGTCTATTAGTCAATTGGACTAATTGTTTCCATATACCTTCAAAGTTCAGCCCTTTTTTTTTAATATAAATAAATTTTTTAAAAATCAATTTATTGGAAAAAAAAATCAATTTATTGGGGCTCATACAATTCGTCACAATACATAGATCAATTGTGTAAAGCACATCTATACATTTGTTGCCCTCATCATTCTCAAAATTCGCTTGCCTCTTGGGTTCCTGGAATCCGCTCATTTTCCTTCTTTTTTTCCCCCCCCCTCCCCTTCCCCAAAGTTCAACCCTCTTATGTCCTCAAAACAGGTACCAAAATGTCACTTCAAGAACTTATAAGTCCCCACTTGCTACTCACCAAAGTAGGATGCGGACGTTGTGGACTCTGTTATGCTAGTTGACTTTGATATGACTGTAAATCTTCATGTGAGCAGACAACCTCATCTGTCTCCTCTGGAGCAGCTGGTGGGTTCCAATTGCCAACCTTTCAGATAGCGCTGAACCCTCTAAACACCGTTCAACATAAAAATAGATAATATATAAAGAAATTAAACAAATTCTTAATGAAAGGCCACTATTGAAGTCTACTAGCATATATTAGGCACAAGAAATGATCAGCTAAAGATGACCCTTGAAATTATTCCATCTGAGGAGCAGTAGGAGAAAGGAGTGGTGCAAAATGAACAGAAACAAAGGGATCTTTGGATCCCATTAAGTGAATCAGCATGCACAACATAGCAACCGAATATACTCACAGATTCTCTGTACTTCCTCTTCCCTGACTTCCTTCCTATTTTGGAGAGCATTTTAATTTGTTTTATATTTTTGATATTACTTTCATTTGTTTTTCTAGTGATTTAATGTCTTAACTTTTCTAAGTCTCTTTTGATAAAATATATTATTAAAAATATATTATTTTATGTGAGAATGTGGAATGTTGCAACCATGTCTGTCTGTCTCCTATTGCCACTATCTGCCTATCTTGTATGATAAATTTTCATACGTCTTACATTCTATATATTCTTGTGTCGTACTAAGTATGCTCTTCTGTATGATCTTCCTTATTAGTTTTCACATTTTTCTCAGTGTTTGAATAAAGTGGACTTGGGAAAATGTATGGAAGTTCTTGATCAGCTTTTTTCAGCTTGTAATTTCTACACCTAAAGAAGGAAAGCAAGACCAAGCTAAGGTTTCATTCAGATTCATTATTTCATGACAAGGTTTTGTTGGGCTAAATAAGAACTTAAAAACCAATTGCCATTGAGTTGGTTCCAAGAGCAGTCCTATATGACAGAGTGGAACTATCTCAAAGGGTCATAAATCTTTCTGGATGAAGACCACCACATCTTTCTCTGAAGGAGTGGGATTGCAAGTTCAATCTGCAGACCTTACACTTAACAACTGAACACTTAAACACTGTCACACCATGGCTCCTGGTGTACAAATATTCAGAATTGTCATTAAATGATAGTTTAGAATTGAACCATAAGGTACCCTTATTTGGAGACCTCTTTATAAAATACCTAATATTATATTTGTTTGTACACATTGGTAAGTGCTAGACTCACCCAAATGTGGGCACTTTGGACAGTTACCCCCAACCCACTCCGTCTTATGTCTTGGCAGAAAAGGATAACGGAATTTATATCATCTCTTCAGTGTTTGGCTTAAAGAGCATGGCATGGTTCTACTCTGCTCATATCTGGTCTCAATGAGTCAACATTGACTCAACATCAGTGGGGTTTTGGTTTTCTTTCATTTAAAAATATTGCTTGTTTTGTATTTTGAAAAGTTACAAGACTAGAGAATAGTTGTAAGAACATAATAAAGTATTACCTTAGTTTTAGCAATACCCCATATTCACCAAATCAATTCCTAGATTCACCAATGGTGAATGGTTTGTGACCTTCACTTCATCTCTTCTATCTCCATAAGAACATAGGCTTTGGGGAAAGTCATTTGAAATATTTGGATCCATCAGAATACTTTATCCCTAAATAATTTAGCATGCACACTGACATTGTCCTACAAACCCATGATACTATGACCTCACTAAAGAAAATCAGCTTTTTTTACATGTCTCCGGCTGGGCCTCCGAAGTTTCTTATGGGTTTCAAAAAATTTTGCAGGAATACAGTCAAGTTTCACAAATATATTTGACTGTTGATAATCTTTTGATAATCTTTGAATTGTGGCAGTTATTGTGAGCAAGTAATAAATATGTTTTTAGTGTTTTTTTACTTTTTTGAGACTTTTATCTTTTTCTCCAATTGGCAACTCGTCAAACCAGTAGGTCTTTATGTTCCAGGAGCAGATTTCCTTTTCAGTTCCAACCCCAGAATCAGTTTGGCAGAACAATGAGTGACTCCTGGTGGTATTCAGAGTTACCAATCGGACACTGACTACCTACCAGTGCTCCAGCACCCCTAAGGGAAGCAGCAAGTACCTGTGATATTATATAATGATCCAAGGAATACTAACAGACTTGTGCCAAACCACTATTTAAGGAACAGAACGAACAACACCCCCAAAAAACCCCAAGTGGTTTTGAACTTATTCCCAATTTGGGGGCAGAACATAACTGCTGTAACTATTTATGGAAGTGGACTACCAATTCATTTGCCCTCATGGAGTGGTTGGTGGGTTTGAACCACTGATAGCTCAGTTAGCAGTTGAATTGTTAAGCACTGTGCCAACTGGGTTACTTACCAGGATTGAAGAGATAGAATAAATAAATTCATTTATTGACTGTTAAGAACTTGGAAAATTTCATTCTCAATGCCTTGTAACGCTCAATAGACTATTTATTTCAACACAAAAAAGAAAGACCTCCACAGTCCAGGATAATAAAGATGAAAGTACACAATCTCTACATAGAGAACTGTCTCCATAATGGGCCTCTATTAAAATGCTAATATGTAAAGCTGTCTCCTACAGAGACCTGAATCCTCTCTATGCAGCTAAGGATGCCTATCTTTAAAGGAAGTCAGGTTCTTCTTCTTGTCCTTATCACTCAAGGAGCCAACTATTCCTTTTGCCCCTTAAATGCTGGATAGTTATCATGAAGTGTTCCCCTAAAGAGCTCAGGATGTCCAAGATTCACACTGGGCCCATTTTATTGAGTATGTGTGCCCTAGAGGCTTGCAGGCCTCTTTACAATATAACCCCATTGTTGAGTAGACTCGGGCTCTCATTCCAACATTGAAGATGGGGCTCCTGTGCTCTGTCTTTTTGGTCTCCTGATTTCTTTAATTGCTCATGTCGCTCCTAAGGACCTACTTGAGTGTGGGGGTAGATCCCATAGTCTTAGGATGCACATGTCTTAATTTTAGTAGGTCATCTAAATAGTCATTTATTTTTTCTTCTACTGTGTGTGCTTGCTTTGTTATATATGATAATCTGTCCATGCCCTCTATTGGTACTTACAGTTGTCCACATTTTTTCATAGATGGGCTTGAAAACTCTGGAATTTACATTTAGGTCGTTGACAGTTCATGAACTTGTGTTTGTATGTGGGTTGAGGTATGAGTCCTGTTTCTGTCTTTTGCGGGTGGGGATACAATTTTTATAGCACCATTGGTTGAGAAGATTCTCTTTCCCTTATCATAGTGAGTTTCACTTCTTTGTCATTTTGCATTTTGTCAATTTGTTGTTGAGTGTTGTTGTTTTAGTCTGTTTTTGTCTTTATGTCTACAGTGTGTAAGTGTTTCTATTTTTTCAAGTTTCATTGACACATAATTTACATATCATACCATTGAACAGCTCAGTCACATCAAGGAGGATTTGTACAATCACCAGCACATCCATCCTGGAGCAATCCCTCACTGCATGGTGAGGGAGCCCCTAAATGAGCTGTGCAATCATGATCCACTCCAGTGCTCCGTCCCCCTCCGGCCTTCGTTATTTACTCCTGAACTCCCTTTTCCCTTCCTACAGCCCACCCACAAACCCTGCATTCCCTATAACACCTTGGATCAGTTATCATCATGACACCTCCACTGCTCCTGTGCTTCCCATCTGGCACACCCAACAGAGGACACTGATAAAAAGTCATACTGAGAAGGTAACGGTAAGATTATATTAGTATAAGGACAAGCATACAAATAGTGCACGAGTGGGAGAAGACCCTCATCATTGTTTTAAAAAGCCAGGGAAGAACTTTCCATCATGGAACAACTAAGAGAAGCTTGGACGCAGTAAAATGCAGCCCGTGTCTGTTGGGATCTCAACGGTCCAAGTGCTGAGTTTGGTCCAGCACAATTGAGGTACAATGGTCTCCGCGGCTAGTACGGTTCTTCTGCACTCTTGTCTTTGCTTAGAGCAGACTGCCAGAGGCTCGGTGGGACTGTGTACTGTGCAAATGGTTTTTGAACTCCCACTGTCCTCCATAGCCTTCTACAAATTGAGTTTTCATAATTTTAGCTCCAATACTTTTCTCTTCACCATATTCCAACATTGTAATTGTCATCTTTGGATCACACAACCTGCTGTGCTTTTTCTGTGTGGAATAGGATGGCTCGCTTAGACGGCTGCTTGTTTGAAGACCAGCTTTTAAGACCTCTGTCACTATATGTGTGTTTCTTGTAGTCAGCATATTGATGGGGTTTGTTCTTTTATTCAGTTGTTTACTCGCTGTCTCTGGACTGGTGCATTTAATTCAGGAACATTCAGTGTTGTCACTGACTTGCGTGGGTTTGCTGCTGGTTTTTGTTAAGTTTTGTTTTGTGTGTGTGAGTATGTGTGTTCTTGTTGTGGGTTTCTTTAATCTTCCTATATTTCTATTTTGGATACTATATGCTATTTTGAATAGTGTTTGTTAAGTGCATGGTTTTCTGAGTGGTGGTGTCTTGTTTGTTGATGTCAGCTTTGCCTGCTGATTCTCTGTCCAAAGAATTTCTGCTAGTCTTTTCTGTAATGCTGGCGTTATTTATATAAATCGCTTTCTTTTCTCCTTGTCTGAAAACACACTTGTCTCTCATTCATATTTGAGGGATAATTCTGCTGGATGTAAGATTTTTGTTTGGCAGTATTTTTCTTTCAGTGTTTTATGTATGCCATTCCATTGTCTTCCTGCCTGCATGGTTTCTGCTGGAAAATCACTGGTCTTCTTTGTGCAGGGTTGTTCTTTTCCCCCCTGGCTTCCCTCAGGGTTCTCTTTGTCCTTGATATTGGATAGTTTGACTAGGGTTTGTTGCAATGTTTTTCACTTATGATCGCGCCTGTTTTGGATCATCTCCATTTCTTAAATCTTTACTTTTCTCGACTTTTATGTTGTTTACGAATGCTTTCTTCCAGAATTGTTGTACTATTTTTTTCAGTGGATATGTTTGCTTCTTCCTGCTCCAGTTATTCCACTGATGGTGTAACTCATAATCCCTAGGTTTCCTTTGTTTTTTTAAAAAATTATTATGATGCTTCTTGTCCGTCATTGGACCTCTACTCAAGTACTCCCTCAATGCAAGAACACTTTGTTCTATTAAACTGGCATTCCATGATGCTCCCTTCCCAACATGATCGCTGAAGACAAAAGTGGGTGCATAAGCAAATGTGAGAAACGCTAATGGAGCCTGGCTATCAAAAGAATAATATCTGGTGTCTTAAACGCTTGAAGATAAACAAGTAAACATCTAACAGAAGCAACAAAGCCCATGTGAAAGAAGCACACCAGCCTGTGTGATCATGAGGTATTAATAGGATCAGGTATCAGGCACCAAAGACCCAGAACGAAATATCATATCATTGTGAATGAGGGGGAATGTGGAGTGGAGACCCAAAGCCCATCTGCTGGCAATTGGACATCCCTTACATAAGGGTCACAGGGCGGAGATCAGACTGTCAGGGTGCAGTGTAGCAACGATGAAACATACAACTTTCCTCTAGTTCTTAAATGCTTCCACCCCCCCCCCACTGTCATGACCCCAATTCTACCTTACAAATCCAGCTAGACCAGAGCATGTCAATGGGTACAGATAAGAGCTGGAAGCACAGGAAATCCAGCACTGATAAACCCCTGAGGACCAATATTGAGAGTAGCCATACCAGGAGGGCAAGGGGAAGGTGGGGGGAGAAAGGAGGACCTGATCACAATGATCTACATATAACCCCCTCCCAGGGAGATGGACAAAAGGAAAGTGGTTGAAGGGAGACATCAGTCAGTGTAAGACATTAAAAAATCATACTGATTTATAAATTATCAATCATTTGTGAGGAACAGAGGGTGGGGGATGCAGGGGGAAAATGAGAAGCTTTTATCAAGGGCTCAAGTAGAAAGGAAATGTTTTGAGAATGATGATGGCTACAAATGTACTTGACACAATGAATAGATGTATGGATTGTGATAAGAGTTGTAAGAGCCCCCAATAAAATAATTAAAAAATAATTAATTAGTTTTCTTGTCAGTATGTGTTCAGAGATTTGTCTTCAGGTTCACTGATTTAGCCTTCAATATCTTTGATACCATTGCTCTGTTCCTTTATGATGTTGTTTAGTTTTGTTATCTTAGTATACACCTTCTGGATTTCTGTTAGTTTTCTTTATGTAAAACACATAAAGAATTGTAAAAAGTGAAAATAAGCAAACCAACAACCTAAAAATGAGTATAATGCAGGATCAGTTCAACAGGGACACCTTCCCCAGGAAATGTGCAGATGAGAAGTACACGGAAACGTTGTTGTTGCTGTTGGGTGCTGTCAAATCCCACCTGACACATAGCGACCCCGTGAAAAAAGAAAGAACCCTATCTGATCCTGGAAATTCCTTACCACTGCTCTTATGTGCAAGCCCATCATGGCAGCCACTCTGTTATTCCATCCTCTTTGCTTGTCCTCGACTTTACAGAGAATTGGGTCCTTCTCCAAAGTCTCTCCCGACAACATGTCCAAAGTACACAAGACAAAGGTTCCTTGTATCTAAAGAACACTCCAGTAACTTTTTCCAGGACAATCTGTCTCTCTTTTTTTGACAGGCCAAGGTAAATACTCTTTGCCAGCACTATAATTCAAATTTCTCCATTATACTTCCATCTCCCTTAATAGAAGACTAATATTCACGAGACATTGAAAGTTCTGTGGCTTGAGTTAGGTACACCTTAATGTTATGGTCTTATAGTCGTTGCATTTAGAAATAGTCAGTTCAGGTTCCTGCATGGATTTTTTTAAACAAAAAAATCTATCATTTAAAAAATTTTCTTCTCAATGTCTATCCATAATTTGAAAGTTCATTTACTTCTTTTTCTCTAAACATATACCATTTAACAGATATACAAACATTTGTTTCTCCACTCACTTGACTTAATGACTTCGTTGTTGCTTCTTGTTTGGGATAGTTAGGAATAACTCTGCTATTAATATTTGAGTGTAGGTTTTGCCTCAATATAAATTTTCTCCTAACCGGAGTATATACTGAGCAGTAAAGCTGGGTTGTATAGGGAGCCTGATTTTAGCTTAGTACAAACTCGGAGACTGTCATTTAAAGTCACTATAAAATTCTGCATTTACACCATCAAATAATGAGAATTCTTGTGGTTTCAAATTATTGTCAGCTTTTGGTGGTGGCACTTTTCTGAGTGTTTAGTTTTTTTCTTTGTTCAGACCATTCTAGTAACAATGTAATGGTATTTCATTATTATTTTAATTTGAGCTTCCCAGATGACATTTGATGTTGACTCCCTTTTCATGTTCAATTTGGAGAAAATTTAAACAAGTCCTCATTAGCCAAAATACGACCTTGAGCACATACAACCTGAATTTTGAGAACATCTCAAGATTAGATTAGTAGCATTGAATGCTATTGCCAGAGGACCTGATGAGATGTGGGATTACATGGGAACATCATGCATGAGGAAGGCAAAGTGTCATTAAAAGACAGAAACGAAAGAAAAGATTAAGAGAATGTCAGAAGAGAGTCTGAAATTTATTCTTAATCTTAGGGTAGGTAAGGTAAACGGAAGAAATGATGAAGTTCAAAATTTCAACAGAAAATTTCCAAAGGAATTTGGAGAAGACAAAATAATGTATTATAATGAATGTTCGAAGACCTAGAGTTAGGATACCAAATGGGAAAACTCAGCATATTTTAAACTGAAGAACTGAAGAAAAATTATTCAAGGCTTGAGTTGTAATATTGGAAGTTCCCACTGAGAAAATAGTGAGTAATGCAGGAAGCTTTGAAAGAAGGTGGAAAGAAAACACAGAGTCGCTCTACCTAAAAGAACTAGTTGACATTGCACCATTACAAGAGGGAGCATATGAACAATGTTACTAAAGGAAGAATTTTAAGCTGCACTGAAAACCTCATCCAAAAGAAGCCTCCAAAAATGATGTAATACCACTTGACTGGGAGATGTTTCATTCTGTTGTACATATCTAAGGTTGCTATCAGTCGGAGCTGACTAGATGCACCTAACAACAACAACAAAAATAGATAACATTTGTAATAGGCAAAATTATAGGACCAGGACAAAAACACAGGTTTGCCAGAAGCTTTGGGAGTGAAAGGATGGGATTAGTAGGGGAAGCAAAAGGGCATTTCTGCGGGGGTGGAGATATTATTCTGCATGACCATGTAATGTGAAATATAACACATAAGGCATTTGTCAAAATCCATAGAACCATACAACACAGAAGGAGCCCTCATGGTGTGGTGGGAGACAAGCACTGCGCTGTCAATGTAACACTGGTACTTGAAACCCACGAGGGATCCAGTTATAAGAGCAGGTCAAAAGATTAGATAAGAACTTAAGATGGTTCATGGGGATGGGACAACTCAGAAATATACAATAAGAATGGTTAGAAGACAGCTCCTCCCTCCCAGCAGATGAATGCACTTCAGAGGACAGCACTGAAGCTACAGCTCAGGGAGAGGAAATGTGTGATCAGAGCACACAGGAGCAAATGAAGAAGGAGGAAGAGAGGGTGGAGAACATCCTGGCCCACCAAGCCCTGAGGACAATATTGTCACTCAGAGCAGCCAAAGCACAAAGAGGAACATAGGGCCAGCCCCACTATGAGACACAACATCCCTGACTGACCCATAGTCCTACAACAGACAACACTGGATACACAGTGTGAGAATTTTGCCCAATCTGACCCCACCACACTAAGGGTGTGAACAGAAGAGCAAGGGGAACAGAGCAAGGAAATCCTGAGGGAGTATCAAAAATAGACTGAGACCAGGGCGTGGCACCACATCAGACCCGACTAGAAAACACTCCTAAAGGTCAACAAACAGACCTTGAACTACTTACAGGCTTTTCTCCTTTTTGTCATTGGTTTTTTTGTTGTTGATGTTGTTTTCTTTTCTTTTGTCACTTTGTATTGCTCTGTCTTGGTTTTTTGTGCATATAATTGTCTCTGAAGGTCTATCTAGGTAAGATAGGCAGGATAAACAATCTGGAGCAGAAAACAATGGGACTGGAAGTTCCTGGAGGTCATGGAACAGGTGGAGGCAGGGGAAAGAAAGTGGTGTTAACAGCCCGAGGGACAAGGGAACATCAAGTGATCTAAATTAGGTGGCGAGTAGGGTGTAGGATGCATGGTAAGGCTTGATCAAGGGCAGAGAGGAATTACTGAAACCCAATTGAAGGCTGAGCATGATAGTGGGACAAGAGGACTTATGTAAGGTGCGTGTCCAAAAAATGTTGAAAAAAAGACATCATTATGATTAAATCTCCTGGATGCATATGGTAATATAGTACCATTATTTTTGCAAGTGGAGGTTGTAATCTTGATTGAGCAGATATCCAAGTACTTATTCTGTAGAATCCCTGACTGGGTCCAAATCGCCAACTTTTAAGCCAGGAGACAGTGCTTAAGAGTTGTGACACCAAGACTCCAGAAGTAGAGGTCAAAGGGACCTCTACTAAAATGAAATGAAACTTGAGCTCAGGATTTTACGAGTGTGAAGAACTAACCAGATCATCCATTCTCTCTGTTGCTTCTGCATTGGGTTAAGTTATTACAAGTCAATAATCACAATATATTTCGGTTCTTAATAATCAGTAAATATATGCCATGCAGTGCTGCGAATAAATGCAACTTTTAGTGAACTTTGATTGCTAAAATGAGTCCATTTGATTCATCCTTTCGATCCCTATAAATGTAAAGCCTGAGAAAAGTTGCCACATGAATGGGCAGGCAGGAAAAGAATGACTTAGTAATAGTGCTATCACCCAATTCTTTGAATGTCTTCAAGCCTTCAAGGTAAACACCACATATAGCCCTCAAAATTATTTTTAATAATCTATCATTCAGTTGCTAAATAGGCCTTCCATGAATAAACCGAACCTCTTTATAGGGTTAAAAAATGTGTTACCACAGGATAGTTTGTAAAGTATCTCACAAGTCATTGCAATCAAGTCAATGGTGACTCACAGTGAGCAGATAAGACCGTGTAGAACTGTCCTTGTGGGTTTCCTAGATGGAAACTCTTTCTGGGAATAGAAGGTGGGGTCTTTCTCCCGAGGTGTGCCCACCTTGCAGTCAAAAGACAATGTGTTCTTTGAAGAGAAAGAAATCTTTATTTTCATTCACCGCTTCCTATATTCTTGCTTCCAATATCCACTTGTGAGGACATTCAAATCTCAATAAGAGCCACTCAAACCTTATCACAAACAGGAAATGGAGTTACTTTAAAAAATCATTATTTCATCTTCTCTGAAAAAATGCCAATGGGACCAGAGAGCATTATGTTCCCATTTAGGAAAGAACTTCCTTATTGGCAGAATCAGTAAGAGTCAGCTTGTAATGTTACATTGGGAATGACATGATTCCTTTGTTTGATTTATTATATCCTTTCTTTGTCACATGTTATCCTTAGCACTTACTTTACTCTTACCAAGTGCTAGATAGAGTGTGAATAATTTTTTCCTACATTAATTTGTTTATTCCTTCTAAAATGCAATGGCATCAGTATTATGAGGATCATGCTTATTTCACAGCAGGGAAAATGCAGCTGCAAGGTTGAGGAACTAGTGAAGACATCTTGGGTAGTAAGTGTCATTGCTGAGAGCTGAGGTGCTGAGGAGTTGATTTGGACTCAGCCACCCAATCGGACAAAATAGGACTGCTCCAGAGGGTTTCGTGCTGGTAATATTCTGTTTCAACTTCTGTTTTTCTGTCGTTGTTGAGAATATACACAGCAAAATGCATACCAATTCAACAGTTTCTGTGTGTGTTATTCAGGGAAGTTACGACACTCTTCAACCATCCTCATCTTCCTTTGCTGGGTTGTTCCATCCCCACGAACCATCTAAGATTCATCTCATCTCTCAAATTACACTTATAATTGGGTCCATCTTAGGTTTATCTTAAGAGAGCATCAGTCTCAAGTCAAACATGCTTCACTAGGCAAGTTGAACTATTGTTTAACTTGAAGAGGACTTCAGAGGATACTTGGGCTTAAGCTTTAAGAGAGATCTCTCATCAATAGTTACTGGGGTTCCTCCAGCCCCCAAGGCTCTAGAAAGTCTGGATTGCAAAAGAATTTGAAACTTTTTCTCCATTTCCCCATTTTGGATCAGGCTGCCTCTCTAGAACCTTGGGTCCAAATGTTCAGTGAGCATAGTCTTGGCTGTCATCGCTGCGGAAGCAGATTGACAGGTCTTTTCCCTTGGAGATTCTCGGTGTTAACAACCCAGCACTTAACTTTTGAACCACCCGGGCTCCATGAAGCATGAATGAATGCTTCCTTATTTTTAAAGATTCAAACAAATGCTTGCATTTAAGGCAAATTATGAGTCACTCCTTTAAAATTCTGATAGGGACTGCATTGAACTTGTGGAGTCATATGAGAATCATTGATAGCTTTACATTTTAAAATATTTCCTCTGAAGATGTGCATCCCCATTTATTAATACTCCTTTTATATCTATGGGTGGAAATCATGCTTTTATCCATATAGTTTACATATTTCAGTTAGATGTGACTCAATATGTGTTTCTGGTGACTGTTGTGAAATTTGTGTGTGTGTGGGGGGGGTTTGTTCTAGAATAGTAGTAGCTGGCTTAAAGAAAAGTGATATGATTTGGGATGTTATCTTAATAAACTATAGGATTCCTAGAAGAATTTTTTTTTAGTTAGAGTGACTTAGATTTACTTGATGGCTGTTCAGAATAATAAGTAATCAATATAATTTTCTTTGTATTATTCCTTAACTTAGTGCTAATGTTTTTGCCTCAGAGAGTCTGGGATCTTTGATACAACTGATATTAATGATAATGTTACTTCCAACATTGATTATGTGTTTACCAGATCAGAATCATTTCTGATTAAGTATTCCCTGATGTTAAGATACTGTGCTTTGTTATTTAAATCCTGTGTATTTGCACTCATTTTTGACAATTTCATGTATAAACTTTAGAAAGGTCTATTGGAGACTTTATATTGGTTCTTTATGCATTTTTGTTTGTATTTCTATCAAATTTTAATGTATACTTTTTACTTTATAATGGTAAGTATTTTAATGTCCAGAAGATTCTTCCTGGAAAATTATACCTTTTACCTGTTGAAATCTCTATTTTGTCCTTTCATTGTATCTTGCTCTGCAGTTTTTTATTGTTTTTTTAATATTTTATTAGGGGCTCATACAACTGTTATCACAATCCATACACACATCAATTGTGTAAAGCGCATTTGTACATCATTC
>NW_022111317.1:8564134-8565620 GCF_000313985.2 Echinops telfairi
AGTATTTCAACTCAAGGATTGAATTTTTTCTTGAGTTCTTTCAGTTTAAGATATGTTGAGTGTGTGATTCATTTTTGGTTTTCTAACTCTAGGTCTTTGCACATTTCATTATAATACATTATTTTCTCTTCTCCAGCTTTCCTTGGATTTTTTGGTTGAAAATTTCGACTTCACCATTTCTTCCTTTTGCCTTACCTCCTCTAAGATTAAGAACAAGTGTCAGAATCGCTTCTGACATCCTCTTTTCTTTCTTTTAGTGACCTTTTGCATTCTTCATGCATGATGTTGCTATGTCTTCCCACAACTCATCAGGTCTTCTGGAATTAGTGTTCAATGCTGCTAATCTATTTTTGAGATGGTCTCTACATTCAGGTGGGATGTGCTCAAGGTCATATTTTGGCTTATAAACTAGTTTTAATTTTCTCCAACTTCATCACGAAAAGATAGTCAACCTGAAATATCATCCAGGAATTTCAAATCAAAATAGTAATGAAACACCACGACATTGTTACTACAATGGTCAGAACCAAGAACAAAAACAAAACATCCAGAAGAATCCCACCACCAAAAGCTGACAAGAATGTGAAGCAGCAAGAACTCTCTTTGTGTGCTCTTGCAAATGCAGAATGTTATACTGCCTTGAAAGGACAGTTTCAGAGTTTGTTACTAAGCTAAAGCCAACCTCACTATGCAATTCAGCTCTACTCCTCAGTATATATCCAGGTGAGGTGAAACTTTACATTGAAGCACAGCTTACACACAAATGTCTATAGCACCTTTATTCCCAAGTCTCTGAAACAAGAAGCAACAAGGAAGTCGTTAAATCAGGTGAGTGGATAAACAAACTGGTATATCTGTTAAATAGTATATGTTTGGAGATTTGAAAAATCAATGTTTCAAGCTATGAAAAGACATAGAGGGGAAACATTTTTTTAAAAGTTATGCATGAACCTGAGTTATTTCTAAATGCAAGGACTCTGAGACCATAAGACTGAGGTGCTCCTGGCCATAGCCATAGTATTTTCAATGGACTCAGATGCAAGTGAATATTAGTCTTTGACTAAGGAAGATGGAAGGAGAATAAACACATTTGAATTCAAGCGCTGCCAAAGAGTATTAACCATGGCCTGTCAAAAGAGGAGACAGATCTGTCCTGGAAATAATAAGGCAGGGTGCTCTTTAGAGGCAAGGATAGCGAAACTTTGATGTACTTTGGACATGTTTTCAAGAGAGACACTGGAGGAGAATTTAATTTTTAGTAGAGTGACAGCAAAACAGAGGAAGACCCTCAACAAGATGGAGTACAACAGTGCCTGCAATGATGGGCTTAAGCATCAGAGCAATTGTAAAGATGGTCAAGGATCGGACAGTGCTTCTTTCTGTTGTACACGCGGTCTCTACGAGTCAGGTCGAACTCAACATCACCCAACAACAGTAACGACAAGTTTATCATGTCCTTGTCATCTGCACATTTCCTTGGTGAGGT
>NW_022111317.1:8573419-8574578 GCF_000313985.2 Echinops telfairi
CACCAACAAAACAAATGAGGAAAAAGAAGGGAACTCTGTAAATAGTTCAAGATATGTTTATTGCCATTTAGGAGTGCTTTCTGGTGGAGTCTGATGGATTGCCATTCCTCGCCCTAAAGTTTACTTTCTGATTTTATCACTGAGTTCGTCACTGTGATGAACGATGTGATGAACAATAGCTACAACAACAACACATTCCAAAAAAACCCCCTTATAAGTAGTCCAGTGTCCATTTGTTGTCCTTCTTGAGTGCTTTCCAGTCGAGTCTGATGGGGTCCCATGCCCTGGCACCGCCTCTATCCCTGGGGAATTCATTGCCCTGCTTCCCCCGCTGCTCTGCTGCAAGCCCCCAGAGGCTGGCTTTGGCATAGTGAGCTCATGGCCGACACAATTCCCGACGTGTGTCTCCAGTGTTTCCTCCAATGGTGCTATGGGTCAATGAGGAACGCTGTGTCCCGTGGTGAGGCCGGCCCTGTGGTCATCTTTGTGCATTGCTGTTCTGAGCAGGAACATTGTCCTCAGGGCTTGGTGAGCCAGTATGTGGTTCACTCACCTCCCCCCCCTTCCCACCTTGTTAGCTCCTGTGTACTCTGATCAGACCAGTCCCTCTTCTTGAGCTGTATCTTCAGTGCTATCCTCTGAAGTGAATTCTTCTAGGGGTGGTGTTGTGGAGGGTGGTGGTGGTGGTGCTGTCCACTTAATTGGTAATGGTGCCGACCCCTCAGGCCTCTCTGTGGGTTCCCTACTTCATGCCAGTGTGTTGCCTTCTTGTCTTGGAGCTCCGGGTTGAAGTCTGATCCCTCTTTCTCTGTTAGCACACAATCAATACCCTTCCCCTGTGTGTGTTAGTGCCCTGTTCCCCGGGCTATCCATACCTCCTTTTTAATAGGCTACCGTATGTATCCCTTATGTTTCCTTGAGTTTAGTCTGGCCCCTGCCATGTAACCTGGACCTCACCCCAGGGACGTATGCATACAGTATCTTCTTCCCTATGCCCCTTTTGAATATTTTTGAGCTTACCTTAGTGGCTTACTTCACTTAGCACAATTCCCTACAGTTCTTCTCATGCGGTGATATGCTTCATGTGTTCATCACTGCTTTTTAGGGATGTGTAACACTCTGTTGTATGCAAGCACCAGAGTGTTTTATTTTATTTTTT
>NW_022111317.1:8576972-8599067 GCF_000313985.2 Echinops telfairi
ATCTGTTTTTCCAACTCTTTGAAGAAAGATGCTAGCATTTGGATCAGGATAGCATTGAACTTATATAATGCATTGAGTAGAACTGCGTGTTCCATTTCTCAAATAACTTCTACTAACTAGCTTTGTTAATGCTTTTATTGGCGGCCCTTAAATCTCTTATCACAATCCATACATTCCTCCAAAGTGTAAAGGACATTTGCACATATGCCGCCATCTTCATTTTCTTTTGGTATTGTTGTTGTCCTTGCTTTTTATTTTTAAAATGATTTTATTGGAGGGTCCTACAACTCTTATCACAATCCATCCATCCATCCATCCATCCATCCATCCATCCATCCATCCATTGTGTCAAGCATATTTGTACATTTGTTGCCCTCATCATTCTCAAAACATTTGCTTTCTACTTGAGCCCTTGTTATCAATTCCTCATTTTCCCCTCTCTTCCTGCTTATCTTCCCTCCAGAACCTGCGATAATTTATTAAATTATTATGCATTTGCCTGTCTCATAATATCTGATGTCTCTCTTCAACACTTTTCTGTTGTCCATCCCCCAGGAGGGGGTGATATGTAGATCCTTGTAATAGGATCCTTGTAATTCTCTCTTCCGGATATATGCCCAGTAGGGGTATTGCTGGATCATATGGTAGCTCAATATCCATCTGTTTCTGATATCGCAAAATTGATTTCCATATTGGCTGTACTCACTTACAGTTCCGCCAACATAAGTCAAGAGTTCCTATCTGTCCACATCCCCTCCAACTCTTTTTCCTGTGTGATATCTTCAATTGGGCCATCTGTGAGAGTGTTAGGTGGTAGCTGATAGATGTTTTAATTTGCATTTCTCTTATGTCTAATGATTGGGAACATTTTCTCAGATATTTATTGGCCATTTGGATTTCTGCCCTTGAGAAACTCCTGCTCCGGTCCTTTGCCCACCTCCTGAGGGGACAATTGGCTTATTTCTTGTTGTAGGTTAGCAGTGTATTGCAGATTTTAGTAATAAGGCCTTTGTCTGATATGTCATTGCTAAAGGTGTTTTCCCATTCTGTGGTATCTCTTATTACTCTCTTGGCCAATTCTTTGATGACCATAAGTGTTTAATCTTAAGTATATCCCACTTGTCAATTTGTGAACTCATCTGTATTTGTGTCCTTCACTATTTCGGGTAGCCTGTGTATTCCCTTTGCCAAAGTTCCCAGGTTTGTCCCAATTCCTTCATTAATGGCCCTAATAGTTTGGGGTTACGCAAGGACTGTGATCCATGTTGAAATTGTTCTTGTGCATGGGGTGAGATAGGGGATCTTGCTTCATTTTCTGCAGGTAGATATCCATGTTCTCAAGCACCACGTGTTGAGGAAGTCTTCCCATTTGATATGTTTTCAGCGTTATCAACGATCAGTTGTCTGTAAGCTGATGATATTATTTCTGGGTTTCCCATTCTTTTCCATTGGTCTGAGTGTCTGTCATTATACCAGTAGCATGTGGTTTTGACCACTGTGGCTGTTTAATACGTTCTAAAGTCAGGTAAAGCAAGCCCTCACACTGTGTCCTTCTCCTTGAGGAGTTCTCTGCTAATTCGGGGCTTCTTCCCTCTCCATATGAAGTTAACGATCAGTTTTTCCATTTCTTTGAAGAAAGATGAGGGTAATTGTACTGGGATTGCATTAAACTTATATAGTGCATTGGGCAGAACTGACATATTTACTATTTGAGTCTTCTAATCCACGAGCATGGGATGTTCTTCCATTTGTTGAGGTCACTCTTGGTTTCTTGTAATAGTGTTCTGTAGTTTTCCTTATATAAATCTTTTGGTCTTTTAGTGAGGTATATTCCTAGATATTTCAATTTGTGCTTGGCTATTGTGAAGGGTACCAAATTTTGATATCCTCTTCTGTGGTCTAATCCTATATGTATTGCTGTCCAATAGACTTCTGTCTGTTGATCTTGTATCCTGAAACTCTGCAAAACTTTTCAACTGCTTGCAGTACTCCCCTTGTGGAGATTTTAGCATTTTCCATTTAAAAATTATATCATCAGCAAATAATGATAGTTTCACCTCCTCCTTCCCCAGGTGAATACCTTTGATATCTTTTCTGAGCTTTATGCTGTGAGCTAAAACCTTCAGTATGATGTTAATTACTAGTGGGGACATGGGGCATCCTTGTGTGCTCCCCTTTTCCAGTGGGATTATGTTTGTCTATTTTCCAGTGACTACCACATTGCCTCTTGATTTTTCATATTTAGCTTGAATTATCTTGAGAAACTTTCCTTCCATTTCTATCTTCTTGAATGTCTTAAACAGGAATTGGTGTTGGATATTGTCAGATGATTTTTCAGCATCTATTGATATTATCATGTGGTTCTTAAAGTTTTTGATGTCAATGTGGCAAATCATATTAATGGTCTTTCATATGTTGAGCTATCCCTGCATCCCTGGCATGAACCCTACTTGGTCTTGTTGAATTATTTGTTTTATATACTTTTGTATCCTATTGGCCAGTATTTTGTTAAAGATTTTTGTATGGATATTTATTAAGGATATTGGTCTGTAGTTCTCCATTCTTGTGGGATCCCTGCCCGGTTCTGGTATCAGAGTTATACTAACTTCATAGAAGGGATTTGGGAGTTTGCCATCTTTTTCTATGTTCTGGAAGAGTTTGTTTAGGATTGGTGTCAGTTCTCCCTGAATGCTTGGTAGAATTCTCCTGTGAAGCCATGTGTTCCAGGGGATTTTTTATTGGTAACCCCTAACAATCTTGTTTATTTCTTCTATTGCTATTGGTATGTTTAGAATCTTGACGTCAATCGGTGGTAATCCAGGGAGGGAATGTTTTTCCAAAAATTTGTCCATGTCCCCCAAGTTGTTGACTTCATTGGAGTACAGTCGTTCAGAGTACTCTGTAATTATCTTTTGATCTCATTAAAGTCTGTTGTTATGTGCCCTGTTTTATCGCTCATCCTTGCTATTGAAATTTATTCCCTCCTTCCGTTGGGCAGGTTTGCCAGCATTCTATCGACTCTGTTTCTCTTTTCAAAGAACCAACTTTTAACAGCATTTATTTTTCCCATAGTTTTCTTATTTCGGCTCTCCTGAATCTCAGCCCTGAGTTTGATTATTTCTTTTCTTTTGCTATTAGTAGGATTGTCCTGTTGACCTTGCTCTAGTTGTAAATTTTGTGTCAGGATATCAGTTATGTCTCTCTTCCTTTTCATGTGTGCAGGCATTGCTATGAAACTTCCTTTGATAACTCCCTTTGCTGTGTCCCATAAATTTTGGTATGTCATGTTCTCCTCCATTGTTTCTAGACATTTCCTAATTTCATCTCTGATCTGTGCCAGTATGATTCACCACTCACTGACTTGACCTCCGTTGATGCAGTTCTACTTATTTGTCCTTTTAAAGAATTGTCTATTTCTGAAATTTTTGCATTGTTCCTATGGATTTCTATTTTCTGTAAGGTTTCTATTTTTTCCCACTTATTTCACCTACTCATAGAATTTTCCTGAGTTTTTCTAATTTCCTCACTTGTTTCTTCATTTTTATCTACTGGTTTTTCAATCTTTCTCTCATTTCCCTGACTGTAGCTAATATTCTTTTGAATTGCTGATGAGGTGGTCACAATGTAATTTATTTCTTATAAAGGGCTTCTGGGTTTTAATTGTGATCACTTTTTGAGCCCCACTCTCCTCTACCTTTATGTGAAATCGTCTGACTTTGAAGAAATGTGGTATTGTTATTGGATTATATCAATGATTGTATGCTCATATGTGCTTAGGCACCCAACCACGTATCTCCTGGCGTGCTCACTGTTCATGTAAAACATGTAAAGGTGGGTAGTTGGTGGCTGCAATTGTCTATTAATGGTTAGGTGGTATAAGATTTGGTAGTGACCCTAAATCAATAGGGAGCTGCAAGAAGTATAGAAATTATATGGGAAAGATTGTTGTTTTTCATAGGGGAAAAGAGAAATAAAACCCAAGCAAGAAATAACAACAAAAAAGGTGGAAATACAGTAATGAGGAAAAAAACAAGTGAGGGAAAAAAGCAAACAGCAGCCCCCCCCCCCGCAAGAAAATTTATTACCAATAAATGAAAATTAAAACAGGGGAGAAAACAAGGAAGACGAAGCACAATAAACAAAACTGGTGTGGAGGAAAAAGGGTTCAGTAAAGAAAACGCTGAGAAAAAAGAAAAAAGAGAAAAGAGAAGGAAAAGAAGAAATGAAAAGAGAAACAAGAAAATAGAAAAGCGGAGAAAAGAAGATATCAGTAAATGGAGTGAATAAAATTAAAGAAAAAGATAAAATCCTGACAGGGAAGGAATCAGAGTGGAGAAAACTGGGTGGGACAGTTGCCCAATATAGGTCAGCACAATCAGTGAGCCTAGGAGTTCAAAGTGTTGGAGGAAGAAAGTTGATGGATGATACAGCTGGCCAACATGGACCTCCTTCCTGCTTAGATATTATCCCAGGCCATGGAACATGTTACCTCAGAGAGTGGTCAGGATACATATTCCAGTGGTCAGGATACTTGAGGCCAGGATACTTATTCCAGACAGGAACTATTTCAGGCCAGAGGACAGCTAGCATTGGGACATCTAGTGATGCCAACAGTTCCTCACTGACAAAAGGTAACCTGGTACTGAGTGTTCTCTTGGCCTATGAGGTGGTGTTCAAATGCCTCCAGACATAGATGGGGCATCAAGAGCTCAATCCACAAGGGTCAAACTTCAATGTCTGGCATATCAGGGGCTCATCAGGTGATATGCAAGTGTTACAAACCACCAGGTGGGAGATAGTGAGTACAGACAACAATTCTGGTCACTAGGAGGAAGTAGGAAACAACAAAGGATCCCCCCTTTCTTGGTGCCAATCATCAGAATGCATGTGTGTTGTCAGGTCATGGTCTCAAAAGTCAGCTACTGTGTGCAAAAGTACAAAATGGCAACATTGTATCAGCCAACATTGGCCAATCTCAGTAATTCTTGTCAGCTTCTTCTACTTGGCATTTCATCCGTATCTCCTGTGAAGCTCAGGGTTCCAGGAATATCACCTATATTTGTTTAATTTGGGCTTTGTTAGAGAGGGTCTATTTAGTATGTCTGCCTAGTTCACCATCTTGCGATATGTCAACACCAGGATGTCTTCATAATTGTAACCCTCCTGTAAGTCCTGAAGTAGGTTCGTGTCAGTTCTCCAACTTTGTTCATCTTCAGTATTGTGTTCACAACGTTGGTTCTTTTGACATTTTGTTCGTCCTTTCTTTCTCTTTGTTTGTTTTTGTCCAGAATTGAATCCGTGAGATGATGTCTGGGCTAAATAGCCACTGAAGTCACATGCACAAGAGGATCTGTTATACGATAATCAAGAGAAGAGCAATGCAGGGAAAACAGACCCCTTGGAAACACAGAGAGCAGCTTGAAATCTAAGGGCTTGTAAGAAACACAAGAAACTGGGGGGTGGAGTGGGGGTAAGGGTAGTGGTGAGTGGGCAGAAAAGAGGAAAGAAACAGAAAACAGACAACTTACACATAAATAACTTAGCTCTCTCACACAGCTGCCTGCTGCTGTTGTGTGTTCCCCTACTGCAGTGGTTCTCAACCTTCCTAATGCCGTGACCCTTTCATACAGTTCCTTATGTTGTGGTGACCTCCCCCAACCATAAAATTATTTTCGTTGCTACTTCATAACTGAAATTTTGCCACTTTCAGCAATTGGGTGACCTCTGAGAAAGGTCATTCAACCCCCAAAGGGGATGAGACCCACAGGTTGAGAATCACTGACCTACTGGGAACCACCACTACTGCCATAGTACCCAGCCTGTCCCCCCCACAGCTGACTGCTGCCACTGCACATACCTTCACCACTAACTAAGGCCACCTTTGAATACTTTCCCACCACATGTTTCCAGCCACAGGAGCGTAGTGTTGCTACTTTAGGGACACTGTCCCTGCGCCCTCTCCCACCATTGGTCACCACAAAGCCCTACTGCTGCTGAGCCCTGCTCCACCAGCCACATGATCCCATAATCAGCGTGTCACCCCCTGTGTGCCTTCTCTTGCAGCAATCAACCGCTATCACCATGACTGCTATGTGTACTCTCACTACAGAATGCAATCACATTTATGTGCTCCCCTATTGCAAGCCACTGCACCCATGCTCGGTAGGCACTGTCTGCATGCTAGGCCAGCATGCCACCGAAATCCATCCGAGTGCCCTTCCTTTCTCAAGCCTAGTACACCTGCAATGTTTCTAGGCTAAGAAATATCCCAAGCAAATCATGCCTTAGTTCAATTTCCCTCGGGCTCCCTATTTTATCTTTTTTCCCCTTGTTCTCTTTAATGTATTTTACTAAGTCTATTAATATTAATGAACTTTAAATAGATATTGTATACATTTTATTAATAATATTTTCTTTTTTTTCCTTCTGTTATTCATTCTTTCCTTATTCTTTTTGTTTCTTGTTCGGTTCTATGGTTCCTAGGAAGCCTATCCTCTTCTGCTCAATGGAATCAAATACACACACACTACCCCACCTCCCTCCAACCCTACAAGGTACATCACAATGTCGTAGAGGCAGCAAAACTAATTAATTAATTAATTAATTCAATCAATGCACATGAAAATAAAAGGAAGGAACAGAGATAAGCAAACACAAACAAGTGTGTATTACCCAAATTCTAATGAATTTTCTGAAGAAGAAAAAGGTATGGAATAACCAGAAAAGAATCCAGAGTAATAATGTCCATATACTTCCAATGGTTGGAGAAAGAGACCCAAAGGCTATGGGGGAGGCAGGACAACCCCAGGAATACTGGAAACTTTGCAGCAAAGAAAACTAACAGAAGTCCAGAAGATGCATGCTAAGATAATAGAACTAGACATTTTTTTTTAGTCTTCAAAGTGACATCCTTCGTTTTCAATCCTTTTTTTTTTAGAAATAGACAATTTTTAAAAAAAAGTAGAGGAATGGAATGAAAGACATTGGAGGCCAAATTAGTGAACTTGAAGACTAATCTCTTTATTCTAGCTGACAAGAATAATAATCAACAAAAAAGCAAAGGAATTCTAAGAATTATGTGTGAGACAATCAGAGGAACAACTTGCATCTCATTTGGATACTGGAGCAGGAAGAAGCCAACATATCTACAGTAAAATTTGTACAAACATCTTGCATCTTGCAAGAAAACATTCTTAAGCAACATTAAAGAAGAGAAAATAACAATTTATGAAATTGAGAGAACCCAAAACAGTCTAGACCTTAAGTGAAAACATTGCAACACATCCTCGTCAAACTCTCCAATATCAAGGACAAAGAGATTCCTGAGGGCAGCTAGGAGAAAAACAGAATAACCATCCACAGAGGAAATCAAATGAGAATGAGCTCATATTTTTCAGCAGAAACCATGCAGACAAGAGGGCAATGGAATGACATATATAAAACCCTGAAAGACAAATACTGCCAAACAAAAATGAGCAAAATCATTCCTCAATTTGATTCAGGAATAAGAATATTTCCAGACAAGCAGAAAGGAAGCATTTTCTAAAAACGAAATCAGCATTACAGAAAATGCTAAAGGAAATACTTTGGGCATAAAATCTGCAGGCCAAGCTGACATCAACAAACAAGACACCACCATTCTGAAACCATCACCCTTAAAGAAATAGTATTCAAAATAGCAAACCCTGGTAGCACAGTACTTAAGGACGCAGTTGCTAACTGAAACACCAGTGGTTCAAACACACCAACCACTCCGTGAGGACAAAAAGAGTTGGGGGTCTGCTTCCATAAAGATTGACAGCAGTTCTCTTCTGCCCCACAAATTGGATTCAGGTCAAAAGCAGTTGGGGGTTTTTGGATTGTTTGTTCTGTTCTTTGAATATTGGCTTAGCACACTCTGTTATTAAACCTTGCGTCAATATGTAATGTCAAAAGTCCTTGCTGCTTACCTCAGGGGTGTTGGTGCACAGGGAGGCAGGTCAGTGTCCAATGGGTAACTCAATACCACCAAGAGCCACTCATACTTCTGACAACTGTTTCTGGAGTTGAAAGTGAAAAAAAGGAAACGCTGCTCCTGGAACATAAAGACCTCCTGGTCTGACGAGTTGCTAATTTCAGAAAAAACTGAAGTCTCCAAAAACAAACAAACAAATATCTTGTGCACTACTTCCCCATAATTACTATCATGATTAAAAGACTTTCAAAAGATTATCAACAGTCAAACTTAAGTGTGAAACTTGATTGTATTCCTAAAACTCTTGACATGGAATCATGAACCTTAAGAAAGCATTTACTTGGTCTCACTTCCTTCTTTTATGAGTATAAATTATGAATCAAAGAGAGCTGATAGAGAACTTCCCTAAATTTGCCAACATCCAGATTTATTGAAACAGAGGAAAACATGAAAACAAGTGAGGAAGACGGCACATACATGGATATGTAGTGCCATACAAGAACATACATATTGCAATACATATGAAAATTTTGTCATACAAGATGGGTGGTGGGTGGAAATAGAAAAGAGATCTATACTGTTGCAACATTCCACATACTAGCATATAATATATATTTTAAATAATATAGTGTATCAAAATTTACAGAGAAAAGTGCAGGATATGTATTCAGCCACTCAAAAAACAACTAAAAGTAATGTCAAAATATAGAAAATGTTGACAATAAACAAATTAAAATGTTTTCAAAAATACAAAAGGAGACAGGGAAGGAAAAATACAGATGATCTGTGAATTTACTCTGTTTCTGTGATGTGCATGCTGATTCATTTGGTGTCCAAAGAGCCCATTCTTTCTGTTCATTTGCTGCATTCTTTCCTTTCTCTGGTCCTCAGATGGAATAATTTGGACTCTTTAGCTGATCATCATTAGCTGATCACTTCTGGTGCCTATCTAATATATGCTACGATACGTTGATACTGAATTTTCATTAGGTTATTCCAGTTCCAGAACTTCTGTCTGATTCCTTTATATATTATCTACTTTTATATCAAAAGATGGCAGGGGTAAGTGCAATGCAAAAAGTTGGCAATTGTAACCCACCAGCTGCTCCAGAGGAGAAAGATGAGGCTGTCTGCTCACATAAAGGTATATAATCATAGCAAAGTCAATTGGCATAACAGACTCCACAAAGTCCCCATCCTACTTCGGTGAGTAGCAACTGTGGACTTAAAAGTTCATGAGTTGACACCCTGGTATCTCTTGTGATGACATAAGAGTGCTGAACATTGAAGATTCATGGAAAAAATTAATCCAATAGACTAATGGACCATGGGAACATCAGTATTCATGACCTTGAGCCTGACAACTAAATGGTGCTGGCTACCATGTGATCTGAAAGAGATCACCTTAGAAGGTCCTAGAAGAGTACAGGAAAAATATAGAACAGAATCCAAATTTTCATCCCAAAGACAAGGTGATGGGGAACATCTTCAGACAAGAGCCTGGCTTGGCAGAATATGTACTTTGAGCATTTATGAGCTTTGTAACAAGGCAGAAGACAAGGAGTCACATGTCACATGATGAGGAGGCAAGGACTTTACAAAGATGTGCCTGCCAACATGGCTGAGAAGAGGCTTTGTGGGCAGAAGAACCAGATTATTCATTTTTTCTGATGCTGACTTGCAACCTGGTAACTCCCTTAAGAAGCCCTACAACCCTAAGTGTTGTCTGTGAGTCTTGTGTGTCTATTGCAAGGGATTATGGAGTTCAACAGGGAAGTAGAGTGCCCTTGGAAGGATGGTTGGTACACAAATTGGGGAAAGAAGCTTGATGGGTGAGACACACCTGGTTTCTGTTTCTTGGAAATCAGCCTTGGTCTGCTGTCGAGTTGGAATCTCCTCTCCTTTCTAGTCTGAAGATGTCAGAAATGGCTCCCTTGTGATTTCCTCAGTCTGCATGACTGAATACAAAACCGATGACCTGTTCTATAAACCTTCCCCAATTCGCACTCATACACTCAAATAATTACAGTGTTGGAAACCTGAAGCAGCACTTCTACTTTGTGTTCTAGGGTTTCCATTTTGCATATGCATGATAGTTCTGGGTTTATTTTTCAGTTATCTGTCAATGATTTTCAGATCATTGACCATAGTTAAGACAGTTGATTTAATATCTTTGATTAGTATTCTCAATGTCTGAGTTTCCTAGCGTTGTTTCCATCAATTTTCTTGCTGTGAAAGACCCATGCTTTCCTACTTTGGGGGTATGATTTACAATTTATTTCTTGATGAGAACTCACATGCATATTATTGATTGTGTGATCCCACCCACATCTGAATGGGTTCTAAGGGATGGTTATGTAAAGGGAAGAATTTAGGAGACAGACAAAATTTGGGGGGTGCTCACATCAATGAAGAATGTCTCTTTTATAAAGAAGGAAAGGGAAGCTCAGGGAAGCCTGTATTGAGTCCATGCTGAGAGGCACTTTCTGACTAAGTGCTATATCTCATACTCAGATTCACAACAGTAGGACCCAAATCCGTTACCATTCCGTCAATGAGCGCTGACTTTCTTAAGCATACTTCCACCCTACATATTCACTAAGCTCTTTAAATTAGTGTCAGGAAAATCCTAAAACACCAACAAAAATACAAACTTTACAATAGAATATAAAAGATATTTCTGGTCAAGTGAATTGTGATATTGAAATAAACAAGAGATTCTTTGATTTTTTTTCTCAGTGGCGATTGGGTGTCACTAGAAACCTACTGTCATTGAATCAGTCACAGCGACTCTGTCGAATTGGAGTGAAAACAAAAAGCAAACTCGCTGCCAAGAGTTGCTGCCGATGCAGAGCTTTTTACAGCACCTCAATGAAAAAGAGATGTGTGCAGTGCGGAAACACGGGGGTGGGGGTGGGGGGAGACTGGGCTTTCTACTCCCATAAATATTTACAGACTCAGAAACCCATAAGGGGAGTGTGACCCTGGCTTATGGGGTCACTAAAAGCTGGAACCGAATTACATGACACTCAGTAAGGTTGGTGAAGCCGGCTTCCCAGTGATGCTTTTACATCTCACTCAGAGGTTAGGTTAGAATTGTGGATCTGAAGCTGTTCACCTGTTAAAGAAGAAACAGGAAAGACAGCAGAAGGAAGAGCTGAGAAGGAGCAAGTGACAGACATGATAAATAGTCCAAGCACAGATCATGACATTAGTACTATGTCATTATTGGAGTTCCATAATTGCCTTGGGTCCAAAAGTCCAAAAGTCTCATGTCTACTTGGTCTTCTGCAAACAGAGCAAAAGTTGGCTGGGTTCTCATTGGGCCTCACTGTCATGATCTGATCTAATGTACTAGGCTCATCATGTGACTTCTTCCCTCCTTCCTGAGAAGGATTAAGGTGGTTACTGTGAGCATAAATAGAGGCGCTCTCAGTGCTCATGTACACAGCAAGTTCCTTGATCCCTGCCATCTAAGGAGCACCCAACAACAGCCATGCCAACCATGAACCTGGTGATAGTTCTCATGCTGGTAGCCTTTCCTCTTTGCTGCTACGCAGGTAAGCACTGCAGAGGGAGGGACAACTTTGGGCAAGTAATTGTTGATTGGGTCCCTCTGGAATACCTAATGGTGCTCAAACCCCAGCACAGGTCAACTCCAATAGAAATGATGTAAGTATACTCGATCTAAGGATAATCACTCATCCAGAAAAAAATGAAGTATTTCCCTTGGGAACTTTGACTCTTTACTGGAACCACATGGAGCTTGTCTTGCTGCCATCTGAGCTATTCAGAGACACAGATACCATGAACTCTAGGGAAAATCTTTGATTGTAAGAATTACATGTTTCAGAGATGCAGGAAAAGATGGTTGCATGACATCTACATTGAGATAAGTTTCCTTAAACAGATACTGATGGAATATCCTTAAATATGGAAGACCATAGGAAACTACACAAGAGAGAAGGCTTAGGCTACAATGTGTGGCAGGTCCCAGGATCCAGCCCCACCTAAGGACCACTTGACCCACATTCTTGGAGTCCGTCTGAATCCTTCTTACCTGTCGCCCACTCTGAGTCCCTACTGGGTCTCACACCCTCTAGAAGTCTCCTTCTAGCACTCAGAGAAGGAAAGAGTCCTGGAAGCAGAAACTGGTCGTCAAGAGTACTTCACACACAGAGTGATTCTTACAACTCACAAAACTCTTTCAAACACTCGACCTCCTGGTTCCCAGAGTCAGACCAAATGGGCAAAACACAATGCATGCAAAGTCAACTAGAATGAAAGTGGCAGGGCCAACAGCCAAAGCCAGTATTCAAAAAACTCAACTCCAGAACTTTCTGCCCTGCGATATAGGGGTGGGGACATCACACCACATTTTAAACAAAGGTTCTTCCTCCTCCTAATCCTCTTTCTCTTTCTGCTTCTCCCCATTCCCCTCCTCTTCTTCCTCCTGCTCCTTTTCCTCCTTCTTTCTCTGTTCATATTTATTTCTGTTCTGCAGAGAACAGACAGAATCAACAGAATTAATTTGTAATAATCTAGACTCATCATTTTTCAGCCAGACCAAACAACAACAACAAAACCCTCTAAGGGGAAAACTAAGGTGAACACTCACACATGGGAAGCATGCACTGCTTAGAGCAGCAATTCCCAAACTTCCTAGTGCTGTGACCCTTTCATGGAGGTCCTTATGTAGTAGTGGTGACCCCCAAGCATAAAATTATTTTCGTTGCTATTTCATAACTATAGTTTTGCTACTGCTATAAATCATAATGTAAATATCTGATATGCAGGATGAATTTTCATTGTTACAAATTGAAGATCATTAAAGCATAGTGATTAGTCACACAAACAATATGTGATTATATATAGTGAAATATTTATTTCTAATTACAAATAACAGAAATTTTATCTTGAAGCATGGTGCAGCATAGGTAACAGTCTTCACACCTGGTACTCATATGTGTGTGTATCTGCATGTGGCCAGACCCGTGTGAGATGGATAGAGGAGCGGTATCTCAGTTCCTAAGACCATCAGAAATGTGTTTTCCGATGGTCTTAGGCAACCCCTGTGAAAGGGTTGTTCAATCCCCAAAAGGGTCGGGACCCACAGGTTGTGAACCACTGTCTTAGAGGATCAACCATAAGAGCCCAAAAGATCAGCATTTCCCTAGGAGGGAGGAGAATAAGGCTCAAAAGACAGAAAGGGATAGGAAAGAAGGTCAAGTGGAAATTGTGAGCACAGAGACATGGCAAGAGTACTAACTTGCTGTTAGGTTTGCAGTCAATGTCACAAAACAAAGTTGCATGAATTGGTGTACAAAAAAGCAATTTGTTCTGTAAACTTGCACACACACACACACACTGACACACTGTGTGTGTGTATGTGTGTGTGATATTAGTGAAGTATCACACGACAAAGATTATTGAAAAGTAAAATATTGTTACAGTTTTGTACTAATCAGAACGCCATTTTCATGAGTGCCCTTGTTTAAGTGTATATGGCATTTGGCTTCGTTGAGCTGCGTCAATGAAGGGCAGGTGATACAAGGCAGAAAAGACAACACAGATCTTGAACATACTCTATAGGGAAAAGCTTTCTTCCTCAGAATTGAAAACTCTGGATCATGCAAATACTGTTTCTTAATTTTTGTCTCTATTAGGTTATGAGGAAATGACAAATCTCACAGGTATACCTACAGAGTGGCTCATGGAGATGAACCCATTTTCTGATGCTCTCTCCCCAGGTGGCTGCCCAATTTTTGAGAGTTTTATTAAACACCTTCTTGATAATAGCTTGACAATTGATGAGTTCTTAAAATTTCTTCAAAAGTACATTTCTGATGACGGGGAAAAGAATGCTATGTACACGTTCAAGGAGTGTTATGTCCAGCAGTCCCAAGAGGTTTTAGACGTTTACCAAGATATGATGGTAATTTTGGTTTTTGCTTATGAGTATTTTATAACAAGTCAAGCAGGCTCTGATTTTGCTTCTATTAATGCCACAGCAAGTGGACATTATTGTTTGTATATCGATCCCTTAATTGAATTGTGTTGTGCGTTTAAAGACTTTGGCGTCCAATAAGATATCCGAGGCCCCGACTGAATTGACACATTACTTCTCGTCTTCTTCAGTGAGTTATAAACACATAAACAGAAAGGCACAAGGCAGTAAAGGAAGCTCTGGGAATGTCTTACCTAGTCACATCTGCTCCCCAAGGCACAAAATACTCATAGATTTTCTATAAAGAGAAACAGCATCTGATTTTCAGAGGCTCCTCACTTACAGCAGGGATCAGCAAAGGAAGTTCTCTCTTCTCCCACACAAACCTTCGTACTTTCTGAACATACTCTTCTTTCAGCTGAGAAAGTTTTCATTTGGCAACATTCCAAATACCTTACATGTGAAGGATCTGGAATGGACTTCCAAGAGATCGAGATGTTTCAGTGTAAATGATTGGAAACAAAGGACCATTTAATTAACCACCCCATGAATTGACAAACAGAGATCACAAAATGAAACCACACAGGATAAAATAACACTTGAAGAAAAAAAATCAATAGTTACCATAATAAGCATTATCTTCTAATTATAAACATATGTTGGTTGAAGATTTCCCCAACCTTCTTCTGTACCTTACTAGTCCATTTCTAATATTCCATGGGAGAAAATACAGAAGTACATTAAAAACATACTGAAAAAGTAAGAACCAACTGCAATTTGGACGATGGATATTTTCTTTTTAAACAATGCTGTGTAGGGTTTATCTGTGCTTTTCGTTGTTTAATAATGAAAGAAAGTTTAGATGAATTTTTAATGTAATGATTCGACCTTGTCTAGGGCACAAAGGTAATGGTGGAGGTTGTTTACTGTTTCATTATCACTAAGTATAAGGCAACCATGGCTGCAACAAAGGGCTCAAACAAGTGATAAAAACAATTGTGAGGATGGCGCAGGACAAGGCAGTGTTTGGTCTGCCATACACAGAGTTTCTGTGAGTCAGAACCTATTCTATGAGTCATAACAACAACAACAACAACAACAACAACAAATATAGGACAATAGGGGAACTCTGAAACATCACTTTTCTCTTTACTTAAGCAAAGATTTTAACAAGTTTGTGTTCACAACCTGATTTCAGATATGGTCCAAACCGGGATGTCCTCAGCAAAAAATCAGCAGAGCATATGTACAGAGTACATTTTTTTCCAAAGAGTTGGAACCTTGAATAAATTTTGGTTGACAGTGGGCAAGATCCTGAGTCACCAAGACCACTTTGGCATCAGTAAATGAATACTGAAAGACAGAATGACTAAATAGATCGTTCTGTCTTCACTTCCAAATCTGACCTGCTTAGATGCTGAATGTTTTTGGAAACAAACTCACTGCCAATGAGTCAATTCTGACTCTTAGTGAGATGCTATGGGACAGAGAAGAACTCTGGGTTTCTGAGCCTATGCCTTGTCTTTCTTCCACAGAGTGGCTGAGGAACTTGAACCGTCAACCTTGCAATTATCAGTACAAGACATAATCTTTTAGTTCACCAGGGACATACACTGACATTAGGCCTGGCGGCCTGGTGGCATAATGGTTTAACGGCCAGGGTTATGTGTAAGTGTTATGTGTAGGCTGCTTAGAATGGTCAGAAGAAGTTTTCTGAATTTCAAATATTTATTGTGCAAGAGAGAGAGGAAATCTAAGTGATGTCTCTGTTTGTGTTTTTCAGAAAACTATATATAAAAGCCCAGCATGTTCAGCTTTTTAACTTTCCACAAGACCCCCAGCTCAAGGAACCACAGACGCTGGCCACAAACTGACTGACTGATGCTGATTGAATATCATGCTTTCTGTCTATTCATGACTTTTTTTTCTTTTCATTTCTGAACTACAAGCCAATTGTTGAAACCTCAATTACATTTTCCTTTCATTAAACTCTCTGCAAGAAACGAATGTCTGTTGTCATTCTCCCATGAAAATGTGTGCTTTGTAGGGTCTCTAGTGCCTGTAAGGCAAGTAACAGAATGAATCAGCCGAAAAGCACCTTCTTTCTTCCCATTTGAAGTCTGTGCTTTAGTGTTCTCTAGGTAGAGTTTTACCTCTGTCACCACCATCTCTTCTCCACGTCACCTGTGTTAGTTTGGGTAGATTAGAGAAACAAATTCATAGACAATCATATGTGTATAGGAAAGATCTTTATAGAAAGAACAATTGTACATTAAGAAAACATAGCAATCCAATCCAGATTAAGCACATAAGTCCGATTTTAGCCCATAGGTCAAGTATTAGTCTGTAAATTCCTCTTGAAACTCATGCAACACATGCAATAATGCTGAGTGCAGGAAGATCACAGGCTAGTCGGTGAAGAGTCTTGCGGATCCAATGGTGGTGAAGCATCTTAGCGCTGTGTGGGTCTCCACATGGCTCCTCCAGATCTGTCCAAAGCTCTGTCTGCCAACAGCATAACATATTTACATTCCTGCTTGCCAACAGGAATGTCTCATAGGGAGTCAGTAGAAAGAATGTGTGTTTTTGGTCTCCAATGAGTTATTTATTTTTGGAGCACCTCCAAATGAGGTCATCCAGCTGGACCTGATTGACAGGCTAGAATCCACCACTCCTCAAGTAACAGGAGATTAAGCAAAAGCCATAGCACCGTCTCTGAAATCATCAGACACTTATAGTTTGGAAGTGGGTTCAGACTCAGAGTTCCTGCTCCTAATACAATTTTGATCTCCCTTCAGCATCTTGATCCATATGGCTAGTCTAACCTCTCTCTAATCTCTCTCTATATATGTCTACTCATATGGAATCAGAACTGTATTCAAGAAGAAGCTGGCACTGGTTTTAATGACTCTGGGGCCTGCCACAGGTCACATTAAGAACTCCATGGAGTACTTTCCACTGAATGGCTATCATCCCAAGAGTCTGGGATGTTGGAGGTAGTGGTCTACAAATCACTTTGTGACATTGGGTAGGCCCAATACTCTGAATGAATGGAGCCATAAATGCACCTTAACAAGTTTTAAAGTTGTTAAGTTTTAAGGTTTAATTTTTAAATTTTACAGAGTATATTACTTTTTACTCTATATTATACAAGATATATTACTTTACCACAATAGGATTAAATCAAAACCAGTAGCAGAAGATATCAGAAAAGTATATAGGCACCTGGGAATTAAACAGCACCTGTTTAAAATATCCCTGGGTCCTTAAATACTGTTTTCTTAAAAAAATATTAAGTGCCTGATTCTATTTTGGAGCCATAATCATTATAAGAAAAAGAGAATAATGATTTTTGCTCAACCCTCTTTCCTAACACATCAAATAATTTCCTAACATACTCAAGGAGTAAGAAATGAAAAATGAATGTGTAAATTGCCAGGAATTTGAAGGCACTGTTTAACAGTGGTGGGAGAAAACAAGGAAACAAAAAAAGCTGAGAGTTAGTATACTGAGTCAAAAAGGCTCAATCCTCTAACAACAACAAAACTAGTGTCGTGTCTATGGGCTACGAACAGAAAAGGCAGGTGGACAAACTCTCTGGGAGTTTTCCTTTTCAGCATGATCCTTTGTGACACCCAATAATGCCCAGAGGTGAAGACAGGACATTAAAGTATTTCCACCCAGAGATAAAACATCCTCACCACCCAACTACACAGTTTACTTGGATTTGAGGCAAATATTCTGTCTGATGGAACAAGAAGTGACAGCTGAAATGAACCAATTCGCACAAGATAAAGGCATTGGGTGACAATAACCCAGGGATGGTATGCATGTTCTCTGGTACTTTCGTCTGACAATGATAGATACATAAGTAAAATGCTGTTACTTTTGTTGCTGCTACTGTTGGTAGAGGTACTGAATCAGTTCTGACCCATAGCGACCCTGTGCACAACAGGACAAAACACTGCCCCTTCCTGTGTCATTCCAACAATTGTTCTTTTGCTTGAGCCCCTTGTTGCGGCCATTGTGTCTATCCTTCTCATTGAGGGTCTTCCTCTTTTTCTCTGCCTCTCCATTTTACCAAGTATGGTGTCCATCTTCAGGGTCTGGGCTCTCCTGACAACATGCCCAAAGGATATGAGACAAAGTCTCACTGTCCTTGACTCCAAGGAGCATTCTGGCCACACTTCTTCCAAGAGAGATCGGTTTGTCCTTTTGGCAGTCCATGGTACTTTCAATATTCTACGCCAGAATTCCAATGCATCAATTGTTCTAGTCTTCCTTCTCCAATGTCCCCCTTTCACAGGCATGCATGGCAATTGAAAACATCACGACTTGAGTCAGGTGCACCTTAGACTTCAAAGTAACCTCCCTGCTTTTCACCTTTCTAAAGAGGTCGTATACAGCACATGTGCCTGATGCAACTCTTCATTTGACATCTTGACTGCTGCTTCTATGACTGTTGATCGTAATTCCACACGATGTATATGAAATTTTGTATCTTTCTATAAGACTCACATTTTTTTCTAGACTCACATTTTTGTGGCCTAGACACTAAGGAAACCCTGAAACCCACTGTGGAAAGAAGTCTTATTCCTTGTCCTCCATGTATACAGCTAGACCACATTCCAAGGAAGTGAGGTCACGTGACTAGATACAAGCCACAGCTATGTGGGCAGAGGTGATGATTGTCGCTTGGCCATGACAATTTTTTTGTTTTCCCTATTGGATACTTAAAGGCTGAGACCCTGTAGAGTACTTCTAGTCCCTAAAACATGGTAGAGCTATTCAATGGAAGAAGGCTGACTCTCTGAATGACTGGATGGAACTACGGAATATCCAGAACAGAAAGCCATCTGTTGCTCTGGACGCTCTGGTTTTTCCTTAATAATATTCCAAAATATCCCCTGACTCTGGGTGGATCTGAATTCTCTGGCTCTTTCTCAAGTGTGGTGTCAGTTTTGTCAATAGGAACATAAAGAAGCAAGGGCAATTGGCCTATGAAATCTCTCTCCTTTTTAAACCAGGACACTTCAGATTTAATTGCTGCCCTAATTTTCTCTTCACAATCCTGACTGATAACCGCAGCAAAAATTTAGAACTGATCTTCTTAATAAAAGTCCTATTTTCCCTTTAGGCAGTGGACCCAGATACCAGGTTCAATAATTTCTCATTCACCAAATGGAATAAAGCGAATGTACTTTTCTTTACTGTCGTTTTTCCCTATGCCCTTTAGCATTTTTTGTTTAAGCTTACCTAAGCGGACTCATGTTGTATTTGTCCTTTTGTGTTTGGCTTACTTCATTTAGTATAATTTCCTCCAGTTCTTCCCATGCAGTGATTTGCTTCATGCATTCTCACTGCTTTTTAGGGATGTGTAGTACTCCATTATATGTATGTATCAGTTTTTTAATCTATTCATCTCTTGATAGAAATTTAGGTTGTTTCCAACTCCTTGCAATTATTAACTGTGCCACAGTGAACATTTGATCACAAATGTCTGGCCGAGATTGTTTCCTGCCTCTTCTGGGTATATCCCAAGTAGGGGGATTGTTGGGTCACCTGGTGCCTCAATATCCATCTGTTTTAAAAATCATCAAATGTACTTCCATAGTGGCTGTACAGACCTACAAGTCCACCAGCAATGGGTGAGAGTTCCAATGTCCTCACAGACCCTCCAACACTTGTTGCTTTCTGATTTTTTGCATTGGGCTACATTTGAGGGTGTATGGTGCTGTCATTGCTAAAGATGTTTTCCTAGTTGGTGGGCTCTCTTATTACACTCTTGGTAAATTCTTTCGAGGTACACAGGTGACTTATCTTCAGTATACCCAACTTGTCTATTTGTGACTCCTCTGTATTTGTATCATGCCCTATTTCCGATATCCCATGTATTCTCTGTGTCAAAGTTCTCAGTTTTGTCCCAGTTCCCTCAATAATGATCATAATAGTTTGGGGTTTCACCTCAGGGTCTGTGATCCACCTTGACTTTATTCTTGTGCATGTAGTAAGGTAAGGGTTTTGCTTCATTTTTCTGCAGGTATACATATCCAGTTTTTCCAGCACCATTTATTGAAGAGGGCATCTGCTCCCCATCAGATATTTTTGGGGCCTTTACCAAAAATTAGTTGCCTCTACGCTGATGTTTTTACTTCTGTTCTTCAGCTCTTTTACATTGATCTGAGTATCTGTCATCATACCAGTACCACACTGTTATGACTACTGTGGCCCTAATATGCGTGCTAAAGTCAGGTAGAGCAAGCCCACTCTCTTTGTCCTTCTTGAGGAGTTCTCTGAGAATTCTTGGCTTCTTCCGTCTTCAAATGAAGTTGGCAATCATTTTTTCCAATTCTTTGAAGAAGGGTGGTGGTATTCATATCGGGAGATCATTGAACTTATATAGTGCCTTGGGCAGAACTTACATCTTTACTATAGTGAGTCTTCCAATCCATGAGCATGTGATATTCTTCCATTTGCTGAGGTCACTCTTGGTTTCTTTTAGTAGTGTTCTATGTTTTCCCTTGTTCAAATCCTTTGGTTTTTTTATTCGGGTATATCTCTAGATATTTCAGTGTGTGCTTGGCTATGGCAAAGGGTACCACCTTTTTAATCCTGACCTCTGTGATCTTGTCTGATGTGAATAGCAGACTGATGGACTTGTTTTTGTTGATCCTGTATCCTGCCATTCTACCATATTCCTTTATAGCTTCCACCACTCCACTTGTGGAGTTTAGGGGCTTTTTGATGTATAGAATCATATCATAGGTTAGGGCATTTACGGCTGTGGCATACCCAGCTAGATGACCTCTACACTGTGCAGCTAGCCCGAGCCTGAGTAAATCCCTGCCGACCTCCACCAGGGAATACTCTTCCCAACTTCTTACCGTGGAATTCCTGCCTGTGTGCCTGGGGGCTTAAAGCAGTTCAGCCAACACTTGTCAACATTCCAAGCTGCTGCAGGATAGTCTGCCCAACCTCCGCAACTACAAAGCAGGCAAACCACCAGGCTTCTGGGGCACTCCTATGAGAGGGAAGCCACAGGAGGATAAAGTGGTAGGTTAATTCCATAGTGAAATGAGCTGTAGGCAGTTCAAAGAAGCATTCCTACAAGACTCCCAGACAGAACCAGTGCTCTTCGACTCCCTGGAAAATGGCACCTGTCTCCTCTAAAACAACGCAATGCAAACAGCCATCAGCCCTAACGACTTCAACGAAAAAACAGGAGAAACAAAAGGCAATGCCAAAAGATGTCCTGAACATAACGACATGCATAGAAGAAGCAGACATTGAGCTGCCACAGAAAGAAATTTGCGAATGCTGCTTGCAGTCATGCAGGATAAGAGGGAAACAATACAGAGAAAGGATGAAATGATAGAGGAGATAAAGGCCATACACCAAAGGGAAATACAGGAGCATATGGTCGAGATAACACACACCAGTAGCAGAAACACGGATTGACTGGAGGAAACAGAGAACCGTTCAGTGACTTGGAGGACAGCCAAGCAGACTTTAAGAAACGTGAACAAAAATCAAATAAGATCATCAGAGAAGCTAAAGAAAACCTGAGAGCTATGTCTGATGCTATGAAGCAGAACAACATTGGAATTACTGGCTAACTGGAGGAAGACACAACAAAGAAGTCATATGCAACAATAGTGAGAGAATTCTTGGAGGAAAACTTCCCCAGCTTAATGAATGAAAACCAGGCAACCATTCAAGAGGCTGAAAGAACACCAGCTAGACTGAATCCCAAGAAGAATTCACCAAGGCACATAATAGTTAAACTATATAACTTTGAATAAAAGGAGAAAATCATGAGAGCAGCTAGGGAAAAACAAACAACATATAAAGTTTCACAAATAAGAATATGCTCAGACCTCAAAGTAGAAACTATGAAGAAGAGGAGACAGTGGAGTGACATATTACAAAAAATTGAAGGAAAAGAACACAAACCCAAGAATACTCTACCCAGCCAAATTATCGATCAAGAGAGATGGAGAAGTAAGAGTTTTTCCAGACAAGAAAAAACTCAAAGAATATGATAGAAGAAACCCAACCCTACAAAAGATCCTTGCCGACCCAGTATGGGCAGAAGAAAAAACACACCAAGCATAAATAAGGGACCACCACATGGAACAACCTCACCCAGAGGGAAACAAAGAGAAAACAGACCCCAAGATAGCATTGGCTTAAG
>NW_022111317.1:8601893-8602800 GCF_000313985.2 Echinops telfairi
TCAATGCTCCAGACAAAAATAGTCTGAGAATCAAAGACTGGAGAAAAGCATACCAAGCAAACAACAATTCAAAACTGCAGGGTTGCAATCCTAATCTCAGATAAAATTGACCTCAAAGTGCAAACCATAAAATGAGATAAGGAGGGAGCGGACACTATATAACGCTCAAGGGAATAGTAGACAAAGAACCACTAAGCACTGTAAACATATATTCACTGAATGAGAGACCCGCTGAATACATCAACCAAACACTCCAAAAGATGAAAAAAGAACTCACAGCCTCAACAATTATAGTGGGTGACTTCAATACACCACTCTCTGAGAAAGACAGATCACAGGAAAAGAAACTCAGCAAGGAGGTTAGAGATCTAAACACTACAATCAGACAATTTGACCTGATAGATATTTACACAGCTTTTCATCCAAAAAGAAAAAAATTCACATTCTTCTCAAGCCAAAATGGCCCATATTCGAAGATAGACCACATGCTTGGGCATAAGGCAAATCTACATAAATTTAAGCACATTGATATCAAACAGACATCTCTCTCTGACCACTGTGCTACAAGGCTGGAAATCAACAAAAGGAAGACAAAGAAAACAAGAGCAAACAATTGGAGGAGGCATAACTCTCTACTGCAAAAGGAGTGCATACTGGCACAGATCAGATATGAAATTCGGAAATTTCTATAAACCAACAGGAATCAGCACACGACATGCCAGAACTTATGAGACATGGCAAAGGCAGTTATCAGAGGAAGTTTCGTAGCATTACATGCACATCTGAGGAAGGAAGAGAGACTCGTGATTGATATGCTGTAACAAAATTTACAACAGTTAGAGCAGAGTCAGCAGTACAATCCTACTAATAACAAAAGAAAAGAAATTCTAAAAATCAGGGCTGAGAT
>NW_022111317.1:8610756-8613617 GCF_000313985.2 Echinops telfairi
GTTCCCTATCTTTAGCCATAAGAGCAATGCAAATTAAAACAACAATGAGGTATCACCAAACACACTCAAAGATAGCCAAATTCAAAAAATCAGAAAGCAACAAGTGTTGGAGGGGCTGTGAGAGACAGGAACTTTCATCCACTTCTGGTGGACCTGTAAGTATGTACAGCCACTATAGAGAGAGAGTGGAAAGGGAGAGGAAAAAATGAGGAGCTTCCAGGGGCTTACGTGGAGAGCAAATGTTTTGAGAATGATGAGGGCAATGAATGGACAAATGTCCTTTACACGATTGATGTATGTATGGATTGTGATAAGAGTTGTATGAGCCCATAATTAAATTATTAATATATATTTATTTATTTAAAACTATATCAGAGGGAAGATGGAGTAGAATAGGGGAACCGATTACAAGGATCTACATATAACCTCCTCCCTGGGTGGTGGACAACAGAAAAGTGGGTGAAAGAAGATGTCAGACAGCATAAAATATGACAAAGTAACAATAATTTATAAATTCTCAAGGGTTCTTGAGGGAGGGCGGAGCAGGGAGGGAAGGACCAAATTGAGGAGCTGATACTAAGGGTTCAAGTAGGAAGCAAATGTTTTGAGAATGCTGAGGGCAACAAATATACAAATGTGCTTGACACAATGGATGTATTTATGCATTGTGATAAGCATTGTATGAGCCCCCAAGAAAATGATTTTTTTTATGTCATTAACCAGCAAAAAAAAAAAAAAATCACATCCTGTGCTTATCATGGTAATTTTACCTCTTTCTTCCCCAGATGAATACATTTGATGTCTTTTCTTTGTCTTCTGTGGTTGGCTAGGACCTCCAGTATGAGGTTAAGCAGGAGTGGAGACAAGGGGGATCCCTCTCTGGTCTCCTTTTTCAGTGGTCTCCTTTTTCTCCATGACTACCACATTCCCCTCTGCAACTTGAGCGGCACAGAGGGTGTGTGGGTGTACCGTCCTTGATGTAGAGCACTATAGCTATCAGGAGGAATTACCTTAGTCAGAGAGATCACCGGGGAGGTTGGGCGGATGTTCCCGCGGCATCTTGTAGCAGCAGCACTGGTGGGAAGGCATTTCCCCAGTCACTTGTAGGGTCTCAGAATTTAGGCTGGAATTTCTCCAGCTATTTGAAGGGGAGAACCCCCAGCCACTTGGGGTATGGAGGAGGACGGGCATGATTTATAGAGCTGCGCGTAAACCCAACAAATGTAGGCGGCAGCTCCTCCTACTGGGCCTTCAGAGTTGCCCTAGGTGGAGGGGAGTTGCCTGAAGTCTGATAGTGATTTGTTAAAGGAAAGAGGGGGAGAAGAGAAGAAAAATCGGGAAATGAGAGAGAAGAGGAGAAAAAGAGAGAAAGGAGAAAACAAAACAGGAGCAGAAATACCAAGCAAACTAACAGCCACTCTCAAAGTAATGTAAAGACAAAACAAACATTAAGACAGCAAAAAAGGAAAACAACAAGAAAAGGAAAACTGAATCTGCTGAATCTGTGGCAGGAAAGAGAGAAGAGATGGAAGAAAAGGAGGAAAGAAGAAAAAGTGAAAGAAGAACAAAAGAAAGAAAAACAACAAAAGAGGAAAAACTAGGTAAAGAGATAGCTGAGCCCCATGCCATGCTGTGTGTAGCACTGCCTTGTGCCATGTGCAGCACTGTCACAGGGAGCAGGCTTTAGCTCTTCCCACTGGGTGGGCAGAGTTGCCCTAGGCAGAGGGCAGGGGTCTGGAAACCAGCATGTGGAAGGAAAGAGAGGGAGAGGACAAAAATAGAAAAGCCGAAAGAGAGGAGAAGAGAAAAAGGAAAGAAAAAGAGAAGAAAGAGAATGAAGGGGCAAAATACAAGTGTGCTCACTAAGATTGACTGTGATGGTAAAGAGAGAAGGAAACCATAATGAATAAAGACAGCTGATCCATGATTGCCTGAATGCAGGGCCAGAGGGATTTAAACACTGCTCCCAGATGGCAGGTTCGAGTGCTCTTTTAGCGCAGGGTCCCAGTTGTGCTGGACGGAATTGCCCTAGTTGGCAAGATCACCTGAGGCCCAATGGAGGTTTCCTCAGCTGCGGGGAGCACTCCATAGGGCTGTCTCAGCTGCCTTGTGTGTTGTGCATTACTCCCACAAGGGGCAGTCTGGAGTTTCCCAAGATATTTGGGTGGAGTTGCCCTATGCAGAGGGTAGTGGCCTGGAAACCAGCATTGGCACTTGAGAGGAGGCAAAAGATAGAAAAATAAGAAAAAAGTAACAACAAAACAAAACAGGGCCTGTTGAGCCTGACTGAGGTGGAAAAGATAAAAGGGCAAGAGAATAAAGAAAGAAGAGTTGAGTGGTAAGTAAGGAGATAATTGAGGCTTGATCACCTGACAGTGGGACTGGAGGAGTTCCAAATCTGCCTCAAGGTAACGGGAGGTGTGCCCGCTTGGTGTAGTGTCCCACAGATGCTGGGTGTGATTTCCCTCAAAGGCAGCATCGCAGCAGAGGCCAGGCAATGGCTCCCAGAGGGGTTTTGAGCACAGGAGTTCACTAGTGTGTCTGCCTTGTGCTGTATGTAGCACTGCAGTGGGGTGTTCCCTCAGTCCCATGTAGGGTCCCAGGACAGGCAGGACCTTCCCAGGTGTGTGCACAATCACTGAGAGGGGAGCTGAGCTTATTATCCTATGAAGACTGCTGATGTCCTAATAGTTCAAAAGGATTTTTTGTTTGGTTGTTTTTTTCCCTGGGCCAGCTAGAATAGAATTAACTTAAATTGGCTCCCTGGCTCTGGGCTCAGGATCTGCGCTCAGTTATAAGTTGAGTCCTGCTCCAGAGGGTCTTTGTTATGTTGAAAGTCTAGGAACTGTAGCTATCTTCTG
>NW_022111317.1:8614030-8619495 GCF_000313985.2 Echinops telfairi
TGTTGGGTTCTCCTCGTGTCTGAGATTATGTCCACTTTGGTGTCAGCCTGGGGAAATCACTACTCATTGCAAAACTAGGTGTAGGTAGCTCTACAGCTGGAGCCCACAAGCCCAGCATCCTGAAGCTGGAGCAATTTAGTGTGCTCTTGGTTTGCTTTGTGAGTGAAAATCACAAAAAAGCTAGAAGTCACCATACAGCTCAGAAGGGATTATGGATGATATTTCTCTTGTCCAGTAGCTTCAAACTCATAGCAACTCACTGTACATCAGAACGAAGTACTACCCTGTACCACCCTGCCATCTTCACAATTATTCTTATGTTTGAGCCCGTTGCTTCAGACACTGTGCCCATCCCTCGAGTTTTGGGATTTCCCCTTTTTTTGCTGCCCTTCTACTTCTCCAAGCGTGGTGTTCTTCTCCAGGGACGGGTCTCTCCTGATAGCATTTTCAAATTGCGTTAGACAAAGTCTCACCATCCTTGCTTTAATTCTTCCAAGACAGATTTGATTATTCTTTAGGTAGTCTATGGTATTTTCAATATTCTTTGTTGGTACCATATTTCAAATACACAGATGTGCCTTCAGTCATCCTTACTCACTGTCTAATGGTCATATGTACATGAGACGATTGAAAATACCCTGGCTCGAGTCAGACCCACGTTTGTCTTCAAAGTAAAATCCATTCTTTTCAACACTTTAAAGAGATCTTATGCAGCAGATACACCCAATGCAACGTGTCCTTTGATATCTTAACTGCTGCTTCCATAAGCATTGATTGTGAATCTCAGTAGCAGGATGGGGAGAGAGCTAGAAGTGGCATCTACTTCTGTAAAGATTTACACTTTGGGAAGAAACCTCCATTCTCTTCGGTCCCACAGGACCACTATGAGTCGAGCTCCATGGCTGTGGCATTGTTTTTGGCTTTTATCTTCACAATACATGGGGTGGCCTAAAGGACAACCACTTTGTTTTTGCTTTTGTTTGCTTTTTAAACTCATGAGCGTCCTCCTTACAGCTGGTGAGCAAACCACAGATGCCAGGCCTTCAGGGACTTCTGTAGAATCATTTTCCACATGCCAAACAAGTTAGAATTTTTATGGACATTGTTCTGAAAAGTAACCCCTGACCCACCTCCTTTCCTAAACTGTTGTGCTCTGTGTTATTTTTCCCATGTTAGTTCGTGTTTGGATGTCTGTAACTCCAGAGTTTCTCCTGGGACTATAGGTCTCTCACACACCAAGGATGCATGGTGCATTTGTGTTATCCCTAGGTACTGCTACCCCTGCGGTACCTCCACTTGCTTCATATGCATGCGAGAGGTGAACATTGAATGAAGATGACCAAGGAAGACTCGATGCACTGGATCTGTGGTGCTGGAGATGGATATGGAATGTACCATGACTGCTAAAGAGGTAAATCGACCTGTCTTAGAAGAAGTGCAGCCACAGTGCTCCTTAAAGTCATTGATGGCTCAAGTTCATCTTACATACTTTAGATATGTTGTGAGGAGAACCCAGTCCTTGGAAAAGGACCTCCTCTTTGGCTAACTACAGGAGTAATGAAGGAGAGGGGAGCCCTTAAGGAGATAGACTGACACCTTGCCTGCAACACTCAGCTCAAGCATAGAAACAATTGTGAGAATGGTGCAGGACTGACAGTATTTGGTTCTGTTGTGGGCCCATCACCATGGGTCAGACGGACTTGATGGCACTTAACACCAACAAGTCACCCCCACGGAGGCTGGATCCTATCCATCCCCCACTCTTGATTTTACCTTGGAAATGCCCAGGTGTCCGTGCTGCTCAGTTCCCAGCATGCGTCCAGGGCTGTCTCTGCTGAACCCTGCTCGGTGGTGCTCAACAATTGCCTGTTACTGAAGCCTACTTTCTTGATTGGTCTCCATCCCACAGCCTCTCGGAAGCTTCCCCTGAATGCCCATTTGATCAGATGACCTTTTCCTCTGTGATCATAGTTCCTTAAGCGCACTTCCATCAAAGCTTTTGCTCATTGTATTGAAGGAATAGATTTAGGTTTCTGCCTATCTACATAGAAACCTTGGTGCTCTATTGGATAAGAGTTGGGCGGCTGTTTAAAAGGTAAGCTCTTCAAACCCTTTAGTGGATCTGGAGAGAGCTGAAAATATCTGTTCCTGTAAAGACATACAGCCTCAGCAACCCTATGTGGAGTTGCTTTGAGTCTAAAGAAATTCAGTGTCGTGGGTTTGGGCCTCGTCTATGAAGTTACAAGAATCTGGGTAATGACACAAATGAGTTCTTTTGACATCTTAATCACCCCAGACTGCCATGTCGCGTGACACAGAATAAGACAACTATGAATAACATTGCAATCAGACAGGGAGCACTGTAAAGTGGATCATGGAAAATGTGGTTGTTTTTTAGTTGCTAGATGCCATCAAGTCCTTAGGGATCCATAGAGACCCTGTGCACCACAGAATGAAACACTTTCCAGTTCTTCCCCATGTTGATAACTGTTGCATTTCTTTAGCCCATTGTTGCAGACATAATAACAATCCATCTCCTTGAGGGGCTTCCTCATCCTCACTGCTCCTCCACATTCTCAAGCATTGTGTGTGTGGGGGGGAAGCTGTTTCTTCCTTAGGCAAATGGGACAGGACCAACACATTTCATGGCCCACAGTTGTTGAAGGATGACAGCACTTCATCCCAGAGAGCCCATTGAAACACCGTTGGTCTATCTTTCCATCTGAGATAAAGTGGAAACTTCGCCTCTTGTTCCCTAGAAAAGGCACAGATAGCAGCCACCTACAAGTTTACCAATGTCTTCATGTTCCAGCCTCATTCTCCCTGCCTGTCTATGAATAACGTGGTTGAAGTATTAATGTTTCTTTGTATGCCTTAGAATTAAACTGCCTTTGCATAAATCCTGGCATGAGCACGTTGCCTATATGATCCCAGGTGTATATAAGCTCACCTATGTTAAAGCTATTGTCGCTGGACAGAATACTGCAGAGACCACCAGGCCTCAACTTTTTGTCTGTTTCTTTTGTATATCAGTTTCCTCTTGCAGACTCTACCTTCTCAAACCCTTGTGATATATAAGATAAGAGCCGGTCTCGACATTATCTTACAAAGCGTGATATCCTTCTTCAGGGACTGGTTTTTCCTCACTACATGTCCCAAAGTACGTAGGAAGAAGTCTCAACACCCATGCCTCTAAGGAACGCTCTGACTGCACTTCTTGTAAAACAGATCAGTTTGTCCTTTTAGCAGTCCATTGTACAATCAATATTCCTCACCAGCACCACAATTCCAATGTATCAATTCTTCTTCAGTGTTCCTGATTCACTGTTCAACTTTCACATGCATACACAGCAATTAAAAGGACCAAGACATATGACATGGAGTTAGGTTAAAATATAGCCATTTGTCATTTGATGTCTCTTTTAGTTCATTTTAAAGTTGTTCTAGTTTTTAATATTTCCAGTTTTCCTTTCGATTGAAGTTTTTCTCTGTTTTATCATTGTTGTATTTTGCTGTGTGTTTCTTGTCTTTATTTTGTATGATTTTCTTTATGTGGAATCCAGGATAGGTAAACGTACAGAGATTCTAACTAGTTTGATAAATTACCTGGAAGCAGGGTAGGGAGGCTGGAGGGAAATGAATAGTTATCAACAACGAGTACAAGAAAAAGGAAAGTGGTCTGAAATAGATTGTGGTGATGATTTCAGAACTCTTCTTAATATGATTGAACTATTAAATTGTATGACATGTGAATCTTGGTCGATAAAATTATTTTTAAAAAACAAACGCAAACTGAACACAATTTTAAAGTTTTCGCCACCAGGTAGCAGCATTGCATGTGGAATCTAGAATCTTGGTAGATAATATTATTTTTAAAAACAAACGCAAACTGAGCACAACTTTAAAGTTTTCACCACCAGGTAGCAGCATTGCATGTGGAATCTAGAATCTCCCTTAAAAATAGGTAATATCTCATTGTGTCTTTGCTGTTCATGTTGCTGCTTCTGGATTGCTTTTAGGATACATTGAGCTTTTATTGTTCTCTGAATCACCAACAAGGAGACGGAGCCTTATTTTCTGCATAAAATTGGGTTCAACTCCTCCATCTTGGTGCCTGTCCCAGTTGAGTTGATTCCAACTCTTCGGGACCCTGTGTTTGCATTTTATTTATTCCTAGATGCCATCTACTCATAATTGGACCAATAGGTAACATCATGATCAATGGAGAAAAGGTTGAAGTTGTCAAGATTTTATCTTACTTAGCTCTACAATCTATGCTCATGGAAGAAGCAGCTAAGAGATCAAAGAAGAGTTGTATTAGGTAAATCTACTACACAAGAATCTCTAGATTATTGAAATACAAGCAAGTTACTTTGAGAACTAAGATGTGCCTGACCCAAGCCATGGTATTCTCCATTGCATCGTATTGTTGTTGTTAGGTGCCATCCAGCCAGCTCCGACTCATAACGAGCCTTTGCACAACAGAGCGAAACACTACGTGATCCTGCGCCAGCCTCACAATGATGCTAGGCCTGATCCCATGGATGCAGCCACTGCATCAATCCATCTCATTGGGGATTTTACTCTTTTTGCCTACCCCCTCACACCACCTTACCAAACATGATGTTCTCCTCCAGGGATTAGTCGCTCCTAACCTTGTGTACAAAGTATGTAAGATGAAGTCTTACCATTCTTCGATTTAAGAAGCAATATCAGCACTGAGGGATTTATCTATCCTGGATCACCTGTATTTCCAGCTCTTATCTCTACCCATGTACATGCTCTGGTCTAGCCAGATGTGTAATGTAGAATTGGGGACATGGTAGTTGGGGAGAAAGCATTGAAGAACTAGGGGAAAGATGTATGTTTCATTGGTGCTATACTGCACTCTGACTGGCTTATCTCCTGTGACCCTTCTGTAAGGGGTTGTTCAATTGTCTACAGATTGGCTTTGGGTCTCTACTCTGCACTGCCCCTCATTCACAATATTACTTTTTGTTTTGGGTCTTTGATGCTTGATACCTGATCCTGTCAATACTTCATGATCACACAGGCTGGTGTGCTTATTCCATTGGACTTTGTTGCCTCTTAGCTAGATGGCCACTTGTTTATCTTCAAGCCTTTAAGGCCCAGGCACTATCTCTTTTAATAGCTGGGCACCGTCAGCTTTCTTCACCACATTTGCTTATGCAGCCATTTTATCTTCAGAAATCATGTTGAGAAGCTGAGCACAATGGAATGACAGGTTATTAGAGCAAACTGTTCTTGCATTGAGGGAGTACTTGAGGGAAGGCCCAATGTCCATCTGCTACCTTAATATTAACCCTAAAATAAATGTACATAGATCTATTTCCCTATCATTATATATAAATATATTTACATATGTACATGACTGTATTTAGACCTCTAGAAATGCCTTTTGCCTCCTAGTTCTTTCCTCTATTTCCTTTTACTTTCCTCTTGTC
>NW_022111317.1:8620306-8626250 GCF_000313985.2 Echinops telfairi
AGAGGAGGTGTCCACAGAGTTGCGATTTGGGCTGACTCCTCAGAACTCTCTAGTGGTTTCCTGCTTCATGGGAAATGCACCCCTTTACAGGAATAGCATGCTTCATCTTTCTCCCTTGGAGCAGCTCATGGTTTCAAGTTGCTGACCATGTGGTTAACAATCCATCCTGTGACCCAACATGTCACCAGACCACTCCTTAGAAGATGTTACTCCAGTACTCAAGGGATGTGGGGGAAGAATTTTCATTTTGACCCAATAGGACATAGAACTCTACAGCACAATTTGAATATTGAGGCTAGGGGAGTGATAGCAATTCACTTTCAAACACACTCTGCCTGAAGACAAAGATATTCTTATTTACAGTCAAGGGTAAGAAATAATTTCTCAGAGGAGATTGAATTTATGAGGAGTCTCAAAAGTGGATTACACCTTCACTAGAAGTCATGTCCTTCATAAACCTAGTGCTCAGAATTGTTGTAGGGTACAAAGGAAACTCCAAATCAGGCTGAATTCCCTTATTCTGTAAATACAACTGCTTCTTAATCTATGTCCTGGTTCATCAAGAGCATAACAGAGTGTCTGGAATCCCCATTATTTTCAAGGATATTCATAGGTTTTTATATCCACAAACTCAAATGCCTTGGTACAGTCAATAAAATAAATACAAGTAAATATCTTTCAGATATTCTCTGCTTTGAGCCAAGGTCAATCTATTACCACATTCTTTTGTGTATGTAGCCTGAACTTCTGACAGATTGCCGTCCATGTCCTGCTCCAATCATTGTTGGACGATGTTCAGTAAAAATTTACTGGCATGCAATATCAGTGATACTGTTCTGTAGTTTGAGCATTATGTTGAGTCAACTTTCTTTAGAATGGTTACAAATCTCTTCCAGTAATTTAGCCAAGTAGCTGTCTTCCAAATGTCCTTGAATTCCTGGTAAATATTCAGAAGGACACTTGGTGGCCAACTCAAATATTAGTTAGGTTCCAGCCCACTCAAATATTATCTCAGAAACAGCAGACTAAAGTCAAACTGTTCCCACCCTATTGGTTCTGACTCATTCTAGCTTCCCGTGTTAACAGTAGAACTATCTTTACCGAAGCAGGTCACATGCTTTTGTTCCACAGCACTCTGCATGGGTTCGAATTGTTAACATCTTAGGTCAGTAGTTGTTATTCCATGTGGTCAAGTCAGTTCCAACTCATAGTGCCTCTACGAATAACAGAGATACCAACAAAACAGGTTAGCAGCAGGTTAGTGATTGAGCACAATGTGTTTGTGCCACCAGGGACATCCTTGGAAGAAAAGTCTAGTGATTTTGTCACACACAACAACCCCAACCAATGACAGGCCTGTGCAGAGCAGGTCTACTGGGATCCAACTGAGCTCTCCTTGAGTTCTAATTGACTTGATAGCAGCTGTTTGACTGGTTGATAGATTTGCTGAAATCAGAGAGGGAGGATACATATGACCCATCATAAATCTTGTTTCCTGTCACATTTACTGACGGAGGGGACAAATTTGGCCCTTAACTTTTAGACCACGTATTTTACTTCCTCTGGACAAACACTCTAAGATCTTTACCAATTGTTGAAATAATTCTTCTAATTTATTATTCCTTTGTTAGTTTTCATGAATGTTGCTCCAAGACAAGCCTCTCTCGGGGAGCTCGGAGACTAAGATAGAGACTAGATGAACGTGAAAGTGGAAGGCTTTGGTTGATCAAGCAAGGAACAAGCCAGGCCTATGCTCACCATGGCAAGCTCCCAGGGAGGGAAATAAAAGGGCATTTTCAGTTATATATATATATATGTACCCCAAGAAGTAGATTGAGAGGTTATGATTATATAACAAATTTCACAGGAAGAGTCATGAAAATGCATTGGGGCTGAGTTGGTCCGTTGAGAAAAATACTTTTGCCCTGCAGTGACGTTAAGGTTCTGACTGTCCTTTCTGTGCCTCTCTGGTGGGCCAGGTCTGGTCACAACAGATTTTCTCTTCCTTTGGTTGGAAGTTTTCCCAGGAGAAAAATGACTCCAAAGAGACAGATTATCAGGAAGGAAAGCACAGGCTAATTATAGACAATATGTTGCTCACTGTTGTTGTTGTTAGGTGCCATTTAGTTGTTTCTGACCCAGAGCCATCCCATGCACGATAGAATGAAACACCACTTGATCCTGGGCTATTTTCACAATTTGTTCCTGTGCTTGATCCCTTTGTTGAAGACACGGAGTCAATCCATGTCCTTGAGTCCTTTCATCTTTTTCACTACCCCTCCATTCTTCTAAACATGATCCTTTCTCCAGGGACTGGTCCCTCCTGACAACATGTCCAAAGTATGTAAGATGAAGCCTTGCCGTCAATGTTAGTCTGGGTTAACAAGAGAAACAAATTCATAGACACTCCTATGTGTGTAATAGAGAACTTTATAAAAAGAGTAATTGTATATTAGGAAAACACCCCAGGCCAGTCCAGATCCAAGTCCATAAGTCTGAGGTATTACCTTATACGTAAATACTAGCCCATAAATTCCTCTTTAGACGCATGCAATCAGGTAATGATGTTGAATTCAGGAAGATCACAGGCCAGTGATTGGAAAGTCTTGTGGATCCAGTGGGAGTAGAAGGATCTCAGCACAGCACATGGGTCTCCATATTGCTCCTCCAGTTCCAGAGCCCTGGTTGCATCAGTGTAGCTCCATGGGGCTTGTCATCAGAAAGATGAAGCAGGAAGTTTCTTCTGCCTCCAGAGAGGAATACAGATGTCCCCAGAACCCTCAGAGAACGCCATGCCCACAGTGAGGCCACATTGGCTATAGGCTGATTGTCAGGCTGGACTCCACCCCTTCACAAGTTGACAGGAGATTATGTAGCTGCCACAATATCCTTGCTTCTAAGGGGCACTCTGGCCATACTGCTTTCAAGACTGGTCTGTTTGTTCTTTAACAGTCTATGAACTTTTAATATGCTTCTGCAGCAACACAATTCAAATGTATCCATTCTTCTTCAGTAGTCTTTATTCCATATCCAACTTTCACATGCATATGCAATATTTGAACATACCATGACTTGGCCACATTCACTGTAGTCCTCCAAGTAACATCCTTCGACAATATATAACTCATGTTTTCCAACATCCTGAAACAACATCTCATCTCCTACATGTACACTCATTTACTAGGTTGTGTGATTTCCAGTGTTACAGATGGGTAAGTAGGCTGGGGAGTGGTCTCACTGAATCACAGTTTGAGGTGCAATATTACTTTTCTTGATCAGCTGATCTCATGACTTAATTTACTTGCAGAAAAGTGGGTGTCAAGTTTTATACTTTTGTCTCCTGTAGTGGAAAACCACCTCTTGAACAGAGACAGGGGCAATTGGGGTGAGGTAGCTGTCAAGTATCTAGCTGTGGGTTTCTCATGCATCAGTTTCCTTTGCACTTTTAATAATTGTCCTCTGTTAGGGTAGGCCTGCCTCTAACAATATAGGGGCTTGTAGGCAAAAGTGTACAGTTATAATATATAAAGATCATCCTAAAGTCATAGAGAATAGGAAAGGTAGGAGAGAAGATAAAATAAAGGAGTCACTCATTTTATGCTCAGCTCCGGGACAGCCATGATCTCAGCAGCCAAGTCCATGTAGTAAGCAGGAAGAGGACAGGTTTATTTCTAAGCAAGGCTTATAAATCTTTAGGGGGCAGGCAAACTGCCCTGATTACAGGTAACCACATACATAAACAGGAAGGCATTGTAACATAGACAATACAAGCAATGGGTAGGGGATTATCTAGGGGGGTACATGCCAATGAAGGGGGAGGGATTAGGGGTACACATGTGACAAGATGTGCAAACCCTAGATTCAAGATGGCAGCCTAACCTTGGTCGTCCTTGAGCTTGCTTGACTTATTCTGAGCTCCCTTTCAGGACAGCAATCCACTATCCTTATCAGCATGGAGTGAACCCCACCTATGGTAGACAGACCGTAGTCTGATTGCTCTGGAGTGCTGATGCCCTCAAAGAGAAGACTTCTAATCAACTGACTACACAATAGGCTAGCAAGCTGGTGACAACCTGGGGAGAAACCTTTCTGTATCTCATAATTCCCCCTTTTCATTTATGTACTAAATTCAAAAGAGGTATGGGGGCAACGTGGTTATTTCTATACATTGAAAGCCTGTCGAGGAAAAATTTTGACAATATCAATGTGGCCAAGCCAATCTTTCAAGTGATGACAAATATTTTTAATGTAGGCTTGGAGGGTAAGGCCCCTCTATGGTTATCTACAATTGGGGGAAGCTATGAGAGGGGTTGAATGACATGGCTGGAAGAGATGGAACAAACAGGAATGTCTGCTTCTATAGGGAGACAGAATCAACCATATGCTTACTTTAATTCAACATAGCTGTGGGGGGAGAATCTGTAGAAATTATTTTTAAAGCAGGATAATGTACTTGGACTTTATCTCTAACTTACCAAAGTGGTGGCTTTCTTACTGTGGAATATTAGTTCTTCAGATTCCCTCTGCTATAAGTTAGCGAATAAGTCATAATCATATTTCCCTCAGTGCTAGTTTCCCACATTTTCCCTTTTGTGTTATGTTAAAATTTAATAGAGTCATAGAGAGAAAATGGTCTGTTTGATATCTCTTAGCTTCCTATAGAAGTAGCATGAAACTCTGAGCATCAAAATTATAATCAACGGTAGAGCCAGACCAAGAATTTAAGCTTTCAGGAATACTTTGAACCCAAGCATGTAGGACCAAGCCTCTCTCTATGCCATCTGCCAATTGTTTACTCACTTCAGAGCTAGGGGTTGCATTAATTCCACCCTTGAATGTGCAGAAAATATCTTTTTAGTTGACCAATATCCAATGAAATGTTTCCCTTAAACCCTTGCAAATGTTTTCTAATCAAATCCCAGTTATGTAAGGTTACATTTTATGGGTAAGGGGTTCCACAGAAATCAGTTACATTCCAATCACTTTTTAGCATTCATTGATAAGTCCAAAATCCTGACGTCTTAGCAAGTGAACAGTCTATTATAGTCATCCAATCATTATTGTTTAAAAGGTTCAGTTATGATAGAATCCCAGAGAGTTTCTTAGACAGCGTCAGCAATGGTAGAATTGTCTCAGCAGGCAACAATTGCCATTCTCAGGAACCTGCGATGTCTTCTTGGCATTTGGGATGACTTCAGTAACAGAACAGAGGTAGCTTGGCTCTTTTCTCAACTCTCAGGTCACAGCATGAGCTGCCTTTCTTCTGGGCATTGCTGGCTGAGGGGAAATCCACCTATCTCCTTTGCCTGTGAAAATATACACAAAGAGCCCTTCCCTTTATGCCGTCAGCAACCTGGAAACAGAACTATGGTTACGATTGGGTGTTTTTTTCATCTTTTCTTTGTCCTTCATTTGTGAATGTGAACGTGTCCTTTTAAGGGAAGTCCATTAGCTTTATTCTGCAAAAACATAAATGTATAGCCCTTCCTCCGGGTGATAAATAGACCGGGATCCTAAACACGATTTCCATTTTCGTGGAACTTCTTAGGATCAGCTTTTCCTGTAGAAATAAAAATGTGTTTATCTGCCCTAATTTTATTAAAAGCTTTTAGTAAAGAGAAAATTTTTTTAATTAAAATGACTAAGTGAAGTTTGTCACACATAGGATTTCTCTTCCCCCCCTTCTGTTTTTCACAATGGAAATTTCAAAGCACCGCTGGAAACCTGTTAACTTGCTAGGGTTTGAACCAGTAAAACTAGTTAAATAGACTTCATTGTTATCTGAATTTCGGCTGCTAGCTCTCTGAGAATCAAGAGAACTGCTTACCTTAGAGGGAGATTCTTAACAAACTCGTGAAAATTTGACATACTGAAACAAGTCTTAATCAATCTGTCCAGCTGTTTTTGACCTAATTTACCAAACAGACATTTTTCCTCTAATTTT
>NW_022111317.1:8627695-8628813 GCF_000313985.2 Echinops telfairi
GGTAACCTGCAATTGTGCTTCCACTGTGATGAAATTACACTTTCCATTAACTGATCTAACTCTATGAGTATATCCTGCTCGGTTCTTACAAGCCTGTGTCTCTGCTCCTTCAGTTCACTAGATTCTGTATTGCAAAATTTCTGAGGGACAAAGACATAATGCAGTCAAAGCTCTCCAGTCAGCTGGGATCCAGTCTTCAAACTTTGCCAAAGACTATATCACGCTAATTACAAAAGGTGTGTCTGGGTCATACACTGCCTGCTTTAGATTTGTTAGCAACTCAAAGTGAAAAGTGCTGTCACTCCTTGTGGGTATTGCCCATCAGGCTGTCTGTTAATAATGTGAACAGGAAAAAGCCATTCTAATTTCTAAATCTCCTTCTTCTGCAATCCCTCTTTCTACCTTTGAAAACAAAGGTGCTTTTCAACACTCTGCCTCTTTTCTTCCATTTTCTGCTTTGCTTTTCTCAACTGGTATATCGCTGAACTTCTCTTCCCAAATTTCATCTTCTCTGTTAGCTCTGTTAGGTTGCATTTCCTTGGAGCTAATCTCCTCGTATTTCCCTCCTGCACTGGCTTGTTGTATTGTTTTACAATCTCTAGTCTTTTCTACACTAAATTCCAGCAGGAGAGCACATGCTTTCAATAGGATGTCCCCTTCTGATTTAGCCTTAGTTTTCACAAATCTGTCTAAAATTTTCTTATATGTCTGATCCTCATTCTGCCTGCCTTTCACCAGATTTAAGTTTGGGTAGCTTATAAGTTTCTTACTACTCTGCTTGTTTTGATTTTAGCTTTTTCTACCTTTGAAGGCAAGGGAACTTCATGGCATTATTTAATAGCCTAGGTTTGGGTCTTAGAATTCGCTTGCTTTAGTGCAGCTGTTCTTAACCTGCGGGTTGAGATACCTTTGAATGTCGAACAACCCTTTCACAAGGGTCGCCTTGGGTACAAAAACCCCGCTCCTCTCGCCATCTCCAGGCAGATCTGACCACATGCAGATACGCTCACATACAAGTATCAAGCATGAAGACTGTTGCCCATGCTACACCATACTTCAAGACAAAATTTTATTTATTGGTCATTTTAATTTGTTCTTCGTCAGTGGATTGATGTTGT
>NW_022111317.1:8631271-8638550 GCF_000313985.2 Echinops telfairi
CCTACTGCCCTATGTTGGGTGCCATTTGTTAGGGCAAGCTAGCCTCATAATAGCAGGGTATTCACGCGCAATTGTTGTATGATTATACTATAAGTGTTAGACAGAGGTCTCTAGAGAAACAAAACCAGAATGCTAATAATTTTATATATATTTATACAGATGGATAGATATATATCATAAGAAATAAATAGTTCATTAAATTATAAAGCAGTACAAATGGCTCAGTGCAACTCACTTCCGTGACACAGTTGTGAGACACTGGCAGTCCTTCAAATCTTGAGGGCTGCCGGGTAGTCCTCTGTAGAGAAATTCAGCCTTATCCTCCATGGGTTAGATGTTCCATAGGTAGCCTAGCTTGCAAGTTGAGGCACAGAAGAAGCAAGGCAGCCAAACACAGGGCTGATGATCAAATAGCAAGAGAAAAAAGGCGAGGCTCACCAAGCCATTTATCTCTCTGCCCTTCAATTAACCCCACATGGGTTTATCGGCCTGGTTGGCACAATAAATGAACTACCTCACCCACTGATATGCTTTTTGTTTTTTGGAGGTTTTTTTCTTCTTTGGGGGGGCGGTATTCTTAGTTTCTTTTGTTTTGAGTCTTTGATGCCTGATACCTGGTCCCATCAACACCTCATGATCACACAGGCTGGTGTGCTTATTCCATGTTGCTTTTGTTGCCTCTCACATAGATGGCTGCTTGTTTATCTTCAAGCCTTTAAGACCCCAGACACTATATCTTTTGATAGCCTGGTACCATCAGCTTTCTTCACCACAACTGCTTATGCACCCACTTTGTGTTCAGCGATCATGTCAGGGAAGGTGAACATCACAGAGTGCCATGTTAGTAGAACACATTTTTCTTGCATTGAGGGAGTTCTTGAGTGGAAACCCAATGTCCATCCACTAGTGTAATAATTTATAAATAAATATATGTCCATAGATCTATTCCCCTGTCATTGTATATAAATGTTTTTACATGATTTACATGCCAGTATTTAGAACTCTATAAATGCCCTTTGCCTCCCAGTCCATTCCTCTATTTCCTTTCAATCTCCTCCCATCCCAGTATCATGTTCGGCCTTCATTTGGGTTTCAGTAATTCCTCTAAGCTACATTGTCCTTGATCATGTCTCCCCACCCCCACCCCACCCCAAGCATCCTATGACCTCGCCATAAATTTTAGGTAACTTATTCTTCCCTCTCCCTGGGTTTGTTGGCACCCTCTTCCTTTCCCCCATCTCTCCCTCTCCTCTGTCCGTCCCTGGAACCGCCGGCCCCATTGTTCTCTTCTGTAGATTGTTCATCCTGCCTAACTTGTCCAGATAGACATGCATACACAATAATATGCAGGGAACCAACAGAGAGGTCAGCAGGGCCGGCCCCCAATCCTAACTACGTGAGCACCCCCACACAAGAGGAATGCACTTCAGAGTAAAGCACTGAAGCTGCACCTCAGGACGTGTGGCACATCTGATCAGGAGAAATGAGTGGAACACACCCTGGCACACCAAGCCCTGAAGACAACATTCTGGCTCAGAGCAGCCAATGAACAGAGGATCACAGGGTCATCCCTACCATGTGACAGGACATGTCCCTCGCTGACACACAGTGCTAACGGGGACAGCACTGGGGACACGGTGTGGGAGATGTGCCTGCTCTGAACTCAGTGCACTGGGGTCAACATTAAGGGTCTACAGTGGAGCAGCAAGGAGAGCAAAGCAATGAAGTCCCCAAAGAATGCTAAGGGTAGACTTGGGGGGCAGGGTGTGGCATCCCAGCAAACTCATCTGGAAAACACTCATTAAGTTCAACAGAGAGACCTGCAACTTTCTGAGGGCTTTGTGATAGTTAAGGTTTATTGTGCCAACCTGGCCGATGAACACGTGAGACTAATTGAAGGGCAGTTTCATTAAAGGGTGAAGAGATAAATGGCTGGGCGAGCCTCACCTGTTTTTTCTCTTGTTCTCTGATGGTCAGACCAGTGTGGGGCTGCCTTAGCTAGTTCTCTGCCTCCTCAGCTGGCAAGGCTCACTTCCTGTGAGACATCCCTGAGGAGAAGCCACATGGGCCTACCTTGAGGCAACCCTGGGTGCTGGAGAAGCCTTGTGGAGACCCTGCCAGCACTGAGATGCTTACACGTTCACTGGTTCAGCTTTCCTCCTGCATTCTGTGTCATTGCCTGTGTTTTGTGAGTTTAAGGAGAACTTTGTAGATTGGTGTCAGACATATGCACTAAAGTTGGACCTATGGGCTTGGACAAGACTGGGTTGGGATGCTTTTTTAATGTACATTTACCATTTATATAAAACTCTCTCTTAAACACACATGAGTTTCTGTGGATTTGTTTTCTCTAGTCTACCCAGACTAACTCAGGCTGTTAAGTTGTTGCTGTTGGTTTTTCTTTATTTATTTCTTTGTTTTGTTTCATTGTATTAGCTGTTGTTGATTTATTTTTTCTCTTCTTTTTTGGTTATGTTTTGCTCTGCTTTGTTTTTGTGCGTATTATTTTTGAAATTCTGATACCTCTTATTGACACCTTATGATGACAAAGGTTGGCGGGTTTCTTTCATGTGGGCTTTGATGTTTCCCTGTTAGATGGTTGCTTGTTTAATTAGAAGTTTTAAGACCACAAATTCTATATCATTTTTATTATTAAATAATCATTTTATTAGGAGCTCATACAACTCATCACAATTCTGTACATACTTCATTTGTATCTAGCACGTTAGTACTTATGTTGACTTCATCATTCTCACTACATCCGCTTTCCACTTGAGCCCTTGGTGTCAGCTCAATTTTCCCTTCCCTCCCCGTTTCCCCCTCCTCTTGAACCCCTGATAATTTATAAATTATTATTATTTTATCATATCTTACCCCATCCAACGTCTCCCTCACCCACTTCTCCGCTGTCCATCCCCCAGGGAGGAGGCCATATGCAGACCTTGTCATCTGTTCCCCCTTTCTCCCTCACCCTCCCGCCATCGCCACCCTCTCCACTGGTCCTGAGGCGTTCATCTGTCCTGGGTTCACTGTATTTCCAGTTCCTATCTGTGCCAGTGCACTTCCTCTGGTTCAGCCAGATATTCAAGGCAGAATTGGGATCATGGTAGTGGTGGGGGGGGGAGGAAGCATTTAAGAATTAGAGGAATATTGCAATTTCACCATTCCTACACTGCACTCTGATTTGCTCCTCTCCTCCCCACAACCCTTCTGCAAGGGGATGTCCAATTTCTCCCGGATGGGCCCTGGGTCCCCACTCTGTGGAAGGCACCATCAGCTTTTTCACCACATTTGCTTCTGCACCCATTTTGTCTTCAGTGATTATGTCTAGAAGGTGAGTGTCATACAATGTGACATTATTAGAACAAACCGCTCTTCTACTGAGATAAGATTTAAGTAGATATCCAAAGTCCAACTGCTTCCTTGTTGCCTTTGCATACATATACATATATAAAAAGACACATATATTTATATATGTGTAAATGTATATCTTCTTCTTTCCTCTTTTTTCTCCTCTCACCCCACTATTATGTTTACCCATCATTTACCTCTCAGTAATTACTCTCAGATACACTTCAGTTGATCAAACATGACCAGAAAAGTTGTACCCTCCTTGCCATCAATTTTAGAACACTTACTATCCCCTGTACCCATCACTATTGGATGATAGGCACTTTTGAAAGATGGTTTCATCTCTGAAATAATGACTAGGTTTGCCAGTTGAAAAGCAATGCATAGTATTTATTGCTTAAACTGGTGTACATTTAAGTGTGAAAAAGACATTAGCAGGGAGGCATGCCAAGGAAAAAGTGTAAGCCACACTCTCCTGAGCACATTGTGATATGTAGTTCACTTTGCCTACGAAGTGACATGAAACACCGGCTACAGAAGGTGATTCACACAGAAGTTATGCTCAAGGACACATAGCTCTCTTACAGCAGAGTCAGCAAATGAATCAGGTGCGTTGCCTCTAGGGACTGCTCTCAACGCCATTTCAGTTAGACTACAATGTAACAACTTATCATTTAATCTCCTTTTGGACCCATCTTAAAGTTGTTTCAAGTTTTTAATATTTTCTGATCCCTTTTCAATGCAGGTTTTCCTCTAATTTGGTCATTGTTGTTGGTTTCTCTTTGTTGTTATTTCTTTCTCTCTTGGTATTCTTTTTCTATATATCAAATGTAGGATAGATATCTGTAAGCACAGTAACTGGATAAACAATTAGAGAGAGACAAAGCAAGGAGATTAGGGAGAATGGGAAGCTAAAAGCAATGAGTATTATAAAGAAGAAATGTTTGAAATTAATTGTGGCGATGATTATACAACTCTTGTTAACATGATGAAACTATTAAATTGCATGATATTTCAATTATGTGCCAATCAAACTATGAGTATTTAAAAATGATGACAGCTTAGGAAGCCCACTGGGGGCAATTGTACTCAGTCCTGTAAGTTTGCTATGGATTTCAGGGCAGTCAATAACAGCAAAATCAGAGCTTTGTCTCATCAGAGGTATAAGGTGTGTGGAGAAGATATTTAAGAGAATCTAGGAAGAGATTGATAGTTCTGTTTGGGGTGGGGATGTTTTTAGAACTTGCATAAGCATAGGGTCCTAAGAGAGTACCAAGGAATAAAGTCCATCAATCCTGACTAATTCATCCTTTCAACTTGGTGAACCCCAATTTGTGATTTGGAAAGAGAGTTTCTTTCAAATGATTGATGCATTTAAAACAGAGAAATGCAAGATATGCAACGTGATGAGAACTGACACCCCTGAGAGTAAATCCAGAGGGAATTGAATAAAAGCTTTCCCCCTCTTCACTGTTACCTTCTTGAAGTCTGTGGAGTCTTTCTGAGGCCCAACTTACACTCTTTGATGGCAGTTCAGGGGGAAAGTCATACTGATTATGACCGAGCTGGAATGTGTTTTACAACCGTGACACTGCGGCCAGCGGCAACAGGAACCTAACACAATAGAACCTAACACAATAGAACCTAACACAATAGAACCTAACACAATAAAACCTAACACAACAGAACCTAACGCAATAGAACCTAACACAATAGAACCTAACACAGGAACCTAACACAATAGAACCTAACACAACAGAACCTAATGCAATAGAACCTAACACAGGAACCTAACACAACAGAACCTAACACAGGAACCTGACACAATAGAACCTAACACAATAGAACCTAACACAATAGACCCTAACACAATAAAACCTAACACAATAGAACCTAACACAGGAACCTAACACAATAGAACCTAACACAGGAACCTAACACAATAGAACCTAATACAGGTAGGCAGTGCTAGCTCCACGGTTCCTGGTCAGATGACTTGCAGACGAGGCTGTGGAAGCTGGAATGGGGGATCATGAAAGGAAGCATGGGTTCCAGGCATGCAGTATATTCAAAGTTTACAGGTTGCTTCAGAAATGTCCGTGGACTGCTTGAACCGAGTTGACGACATGGCACCTGAATACTTGTTTCTGCAGCTCTTGCAAGAAGTTGAGTAAATAATAGCCCAAGATGTTGGTTCCTGGCACAGACATGGATGAGCCTACCAGGAAGTAAAATTAAAAATAAAAAATAGGAAGAAAAAGGTTAGGAGAATGTTGAACCCTTGTGGTGGTTGTATAAGTTCATTTCAACTTGAAGATGTGTAAAAGTATAGAAGTGGAGTAAGCCTATCAAAGAGGTCACAGCCTGATGGTGACTCCTAGTGTGTGTGGCATTCTAATAAGTAGGTCCCTGGGAACCTGTCCCCCTCTGTCTGCCTCACCTTCCTGCTGACCTACTTTGGTTGCTGCCAGAACCCTGGAGATGTATCCACTGCCATTGGATCCCAAAGACTTTACACCTACCAGCCTGTGATACTCCTGTATTTTGGATCATGGCATGTGGCTGCGTGAGTCTGAAGAGGGCCATATGGATTAGTATCAGACTTATAGACACGAGTTAGATTGGACTGGAACTGGACTAGAATTAGTGCTTGATATAAAGCTCTTTCTTACACGTATAGGTGTGTCAAGGGTTTTGTGTCTCTAGACAACCTGGCCTAACACAACCCTAGAGAATCTCTAAAATTTAGAAGGAGGTCAAATATAATTGATATTGGACAAGCCACACAAGTACATTGAAAGGCAAAGAATCAAGCAGATGGATCATGGTATGATGAAAGCATTCCAAATCACAGCAGTGCTATTGTTTGTGAAAGGTAATTGGATACAATCACAGTTAGGGGTTTTTTATGTTTGTAAGGTATAGCAATCACAGAAATATTTAATTGATTTTTATCTTCAACCATTGTTTTTACTCGTGGCTGCACTACTGTAGAGTCCTGTAAAGTAGTATGAGAAGATTCCACATCAAATATCTTCTCTTGTGTACCCTGAATCACAAGAAGTGATTGGGAATAGAACTTTGATTCTATGAAATGTCCTCATGACCACAATCAACTGAAGCCTAACAGAAACCAAATGGAAAACTAACTCAAGGCCGCATGCTGTTGGATAACAAGACAAGTGGAGAATTGTGCTGCAAGTAATTTATTGAAGCAAGATGTTGAAACCTTTACATTTTCCAGTGAAGATCAAGTAGGTGGGAAGAAATGTTGTATCCAACACAGTTTCCATCTAGTCAACACAATCATCAAAGATTTTTGCCTGAAATAGCAAAAAAACAAAACAAAACTCAGGTGAGATCAGTCATGTTAGCCCTGAAGCTGTTCGTGAACACCAACAATTATTTACAATCAAGAAGTCAGTGGAATTCCTACCAATGGGGATGGCTCAGGGCTAACACCAGTGTTTTGGGGCATCCAGGGAAATGACCTGGTATCAGGACCACCAACAGTTACAAGTTAGGAAGAACACGTTTCCAAGCTAAGCAAAAAAATCCAGAGTTGATCTCACAGAAAGGACCAAGTTCCCAATGCCCAAAGAAGACTGAAGACTTGCCTGGGGCAGCCCAGGCATTATTTTCTCTGATCTCCTGGAGTCTAGACCACTGATCTCTTCCTCCCCTTGGGCCCAGGGAGAGAGGGATTGGGGACTGTTTGGGAAGAGTACTAATTTCAGAAAATCCCCAACCTTCGAGTCTGGGAATTGTTTCCCAGGGCAGGGGTGTTTACTAGCACTAGGAATCTAACTCCTTTGGACATTTGTAGCTGTTCTTCACAGACTAAGTCCAGGGAGAAAAGGGCTGAGCCACCCTTTTGTAATAACCTGATTTCCTGGTAAAGACATAATGGCTTGGCTTTAGATTCACA
>NW_022111317.1:8641357-8642643 GCF_000313985.2 Echinops telfairi
GCTCGAAATCACTTAACTTGTGGGCTGGGAATTTTCAATTTTATTTTACCTTCTTCCTTTACTCTATCTGGAACTTTCTAATGTGACCCCTTTCAGAGCCGTTGGTCATGGTAGACAGCACCATCTAGTTGCCAGCCTCAGAGTCATGAAATGATATTCCCATGGTCCATTAGTCAATTGGACTAATTGTTTCCATGAATATTCAATGTTCAGCACTCTTATGTTCTCAAAACAGATACTGAAAAGTTCAAGAATTTTTATTTCCTCATTTGCTACTCACCAAAGCAGGAAGCGGACGTTGTGGACTCTGTTATGCCAGTTGACTTTGATATGACTATCAATCTTCATGTGAGCAGACAGCCTCATCCGTCTCCTCTGGAGCAGCTGGTGGGTTCCAATTGCCAAGCTTTCAGATAGCACTGAACCCTCTAATCACCGTTCAACATAAAAATGGATAATATATAAAGAAATTAAACAAATTCTTAATGAAAGGCCACTTTTGAAGTCTAGTAGCATATATTAGGCATAAGAAATGATCAGCTAAAGTTGACCCTTGAAATTATTCCAACTGAGGAGCAGTGGTGCAAAATGAACAGAAACAAAGGGATCTTTGGATCCCATCAAGTGAATCAGCATGCACAACATAGCAACCGAATATACTCACAGATTCTCTGTACTTCCTCTTCCCTGGCTTCCTTTCTATTTTGTAGAGTATTTTAATCTGTTTTATATTTTTGACATTACTTTCATTTGTTTTTCTAGTGATTGAATGTCTTAACTTTTCTAAGTCTCTTTTGATAAAATATATTATTAAAAATATATTATTTTATGTGAGAATGTGGAGTGTCGCAACAGTGTAGGTCTGTGTCCTATTGCCACTCTCTGACTATCGTGCATGATAAAATATTACATTCTATACGTTCTTGTGTCGTACTAAGTATGCTCTTCTGTACAATCTTCCTTATTAGTTTTCACATTTTTCTCAGTGTTTGAATAAAGCTGGACTTGGGCAAATGTATGGATGTTCTTGATCAGCTATCTTTGGCTTGTAATTTCTACACCTAAAGAAGGAAAGCAAGACCAAGCTAAGGTTTCCTTCAGGTTCATTATTTCATGACAAGGTTTTGGTGGGCTAAATAAGAACTTAAAAACCAATTGCCGATTAAGGGGGGAACGGACCTAGGTGCAATAGTTATTGGTTTGGTAGTAGGGTGGCAGGTGGACATTGGGCCTCCTCATGCGCACTCCCCTAATACAAGAGCACCTTGCTCAGCTAAACGGTCATT
>NW_022111317.1:8644093-8645417 GCF_000313985.2 Echinops telfairi
GTTAGTTTAGAATTGAATCATAAGTTATCCTTATTTGGAGACCTCTTTATAAAATACCTAATATTATATTTGTTTGCACACATAGGTAAGTGCTAGACTCACCCAAATGTGGGCACTTTGGAGAGTTGCCCCCAACCCACTCTGTCTCATGTCTTAGCAGAAAAAGATAACGAAATTTATATTATCTCTTCAGTATTTGGCTTGAAGAGTGCAGAGTGCTTCTACTCTGCTCATATCTGGTCTCCATGAGTCAAAATTGACTCAACATCAGTGGGTTTTTGGTTTTGTTTTGTTTAAAAATATTGTTTGCTTTGTATTTTGAAAAGTTACAAGACTAGAGAATAGTTTTAATAAAATAATAAATTATTACCCTAGTTTTAGCAATACCCCGTATTCACCAATCAATATTTAGACTCACGAATGGTGAATGCTTTGCTACTTTAACTTCATCTCTTATATCTCCCTTAGAACATAGGCTTTGGGGAAAGTCATTTGAAATATTTGGATCCATTAGAATACTTTAGCCCTAAATAATTCAGCATGCACACCGACATTTTCCTACAAAACCATGATACCATGATCTCACTTAAGAAAATCAGCTTCTTTTGCATGTCACCAGCTGGGCCTCCAAAGTTCTTATAGATTTTAAAAAATTGGGGGATACAGTCAAGTTTCACAAATGCATTTGAATGCTAATAATCTTTTCATAATCTTTGAATTGTGGCAGTTATTGTGAGCAAGTAATAAATATGTTTTTAGGGTATTTTTATGTCTTTGAGACTTTATCTTTTTCTCCAACTGGCAACTCGTCAAACCAGTAGGTCTTTATGTTCCAGATTTCTCTTTCACTTCCAACCCCAGAATCAGTTGACTGAACGATGAGTGGCTCCTGGTGGCATTCAGAGTGACCGGTTGGACACTGACTACATACCAGTGCTCCAGCACCCCTGAGGGCAGCAGCAAGTGCCTGTGATATTAAATAATGATCCAAGGAATAATAACAGACTTGTGCCAAACCAATATTTAAAGAACAGAATGAACAACCCAAAAAACCAAAAGTGGTTTTGAAGTTATCCCCATTTGGGGGCAGAACAGAACTGTTGTAACTATTCATGGAAGTGGACGACCAATTCATTTGTCCTCATGGAGTGGTTGGTGGGTTTGGACCACTGGTGGTTCAGTTAGCAGTTGAATTGTTAAGCACTGTGCCAACTGGGTTACTTACCAGGACTGAAGAGATAGAATAAATAAATTCATTTATTGACAGTTAAGAACTTGGAAATTTTCATTCTCAAAGCCTTGAAAGGCTCAATAGACTATGTAT
>NW_022111317.1:8647040-8648541 GCF_000313985.2 Echinops telfairi
AGAGCAGACTGCCAGAGGCTCGGTGGGACTGTGTACTGTGCAAATGGTTTTTGAACTCCCACTGTCCTCCATAGCCTTCTACAAATTGAGTTTTCATAATTTTAGCTCCAATACATTTCTCTTCACCGTATTCCAACACTGTAATTGTCATCTTGGATCACACAACCTGCTGTGCTTTTTCTGTGTGAAATATGATGGCTTGCTTAGATGGCTGCTTGTTTGCAGACCAGCCTTTAAGACCTCAGTCACTGTATGTGTATTTCTTGTAGTCAGCAGATTGATGGGGTTTGTTCTTTTATTCGGTTGTTTACTCCCTGTCTCTGGACTGGTGCATTTAATTCAGGAACATTCAGTGTTGTCACTGACTTGCTTGGGCTTGCTGCTGGTTTTTGTTAGGTGTTTTTGGGTGTGTGTGTTCTTGTTGTGGGTTTCCTTAACCTTCCTATATTTCTATTTTGGATACTATATGCTATTTTGAATAGTGTTTGTTAAGTGCATGGTTTTCTGAGTGGTGATGTCTTGTTTGTTGATGTCAGCTTTTCCTGCTGATTCTCTGTCCAAAGAATTTCTGCTAGTCTTTTCTGTAATGCTGGCATTGTTTATAGAAATCGCTTTCTTTTCTCCTTGTCTGAAAAGACACTTGTCTCTCATTCATATTTGAGGGATAATTCTGCTGGATGTAAGATTTTTGTTTGGCAGTATTTTTCTTTCAGAGTTTTACGTATGCCATTCCATTGTCTTCCTGCCTGCATGGTTTTGGCTAAAAAATCATTGGTCTTCTTTGTGCAGGGTTGTTCTTTTCCCCCCTGGCTGCCCTCAGGATTCTCTTTGTCCTTGATATTGGATAGTTTGACTAGGATTTGTTGCCATGTTTTTCACTTAGGATCTAGCCTGTTTTGGGTTCTCTCCATTTCTTGAATTGTTATTTTCCTGAATTTTTATGTTGTTTACGAATGCTTTCTTCCAGGATTATTGTACTGTTTTTTCGGTGGATATGTTTGCTTCTTCTAGCTCCAGTATTCAAAAAGTTATTCCACTGATGGCGTCACTCATAATCCCTAGGCTTCCTTTGTTTTGTTTTTTAATTATTTTTATGCTTCTTGTCAGTCATTGACCTCTACTCAAGTACTCCCTCAATGCAAGAACACTTTGCTCTATTAAACTGGCATTCCATGATGCTCCCTTCCCAACATGATCGCTGAAGACAAAGTGGGTACATAAGCAAATGTGAGAAAAGCTAATGGAGCCTGGCTATCAAAAGAATAGCATCTGGTGTCTTAAACGCTTGAAGATAAACAAGTAGACATCTAGCTGAGAAGCAACAAAGCCCACGTGAAAGAAGCACACCAGCCTATGTGATCATGAGGTGTTAATAGGATCAGGTATCAGGCACCAAAGACCCAGAACCAAATATCATATCATTGTGAATGAGGGGGAATGTGGAGTGGAGACCCAAAGCCCATCTGCAGGCAATTGGACATCCCTTACATAAGGGTCACAG
>NW_022111317.1:8649568-8651045 GCF_000313985.2 Echinops telfairi
TCTTCTATGTAAGCCCATCATTGCAGCCACTCAGATATTCCATCTTCTTTGCTTGTCCTTTACTTTACCGAGAATTATGTCCTTCTCCAAAGTCTCTCCTGACAAAATGTCCAAAGTACATGAGACAAAGGCTCCCTATCCTTGTCTCTAAAGAATACTCCAGTCACACTTCTTCCAGGACAAATCTGCCTCTCTTTTTTTGACAGGCCATGGTAAATACTCTTTGCCAGTAGTATAATTCAAATTTCTCCATTACACTTCCATCTTCCTTAGTAAAAGACTAATCTTCACGAGACATTGAAAGTACTATGGCTTGAGTTAGGTACACCTTAATGTTCTGATCTTATAGTTGTTGCATTTAGAAAGAGTCAGTTGAAGTTCCTGCATGGATTTTTTAAACAAAAAAAGTCTATCATTAAAAATTTTTTTTCTCCATGCCTTTCCATAGCTTGAAAGCTCATTTACTTCTTTCTCTCTAAACATATACCATTTAACAGATATACAAACATTTGTTTCTCCACTCACTTGACTTAATGACTTCATTGTTGTTTCTTTTTGGGGATACTTAGGAATAACTCTGCTATTAACATTTGAGTGTAGGTTTTGCCTCAATATAAATTTTCTCCTAACCGGAATATATACTGAGCAGTAAAGCTGGGTTGCATAAGGAGCCTGGTTTTAGCTTAGTAACAAACTCTGAGACTGACATTTAAAGTCACTATAAAATTCTGCATTTACAACATCAAATAATGAGAGTTCTTCTGGTTTCAAATTATTGTCAGCTTTTGGTGGTGGCACTTTTCTGAGTGTTTAGTTTTTTTTCTTTGTTCTGACCATTCTAGTAACAATGTAGTGGTGTTTCATTATTATTTTAATTTGAAATTCCCAGATGACATTTGATATTGACACCCTTTTCATGTTGAATTTGGAGAAAATTTAAACAAGTCCTCATGAGCCAAAATATGACCTTGAGCATATACAACCTGAATTTTGAGAACATCTTAAGAACAGATTATTTGCATTTAACGGTAATGCCAGAAGACCTGATGAGATGTGGGATTACATGGGAACATCATGCATGAAGAAGGCAAAGTGTCATTAAAAGAGAAAAGAAAGAAAAGATTAAAGAGAATGTCAGAAGAGAGTCTGAAATGCATTCTTAATCTTAGGGTAGGTAAGGCAAATGGAAGAAATGATAAAGTCCAAATTTCAACAGAAAATTTCCAAAGGAATTTGGAGAAGACAAAATAATGTATTATAATGAATGTCTGAAGAGGCAGAGTTAGGATACCAAATGGGAAAACTCAGCATATTTTAATGTAGAACTCAAGAAAAATTATACAAGCCTTGGGTTGTAATACTAGAAGTTCCTACCGAGAAAATATTGAATAATGCAGGAAGCTTTGAAAGAAGGTGGAAAGAATACACAGAGTTGGCTAGACCAGAGGATGTACACTGGTACAGATAGGAACTGAAA
>NW_022111317.1:8652440-8654280 GCF_000313985.2 Echinops telfairi
TTGTTGTTGTTGTTGTTGTTGATGTTGTTTTCTTTTCTTCTGTCATTTTGTATTCCTCTGTCTTGGTTTTTTGTGCATATTTTCTCTGCAGGTCTTTCTAGATAAGATAGGCAGGATAAACATCTGGAGGAGAAAACAACGGGACCAGAGGCTCCTCAGGGTCATGGGAGAGGGGGATGCAGGGGAAAGAAAGTGGTGCTAACAACCCCAGGGACAGGGGAACAACAAGTGATTTAAAATTGGTGGTGAGGAGGGTGTAGGATGCGTGGTAAGGCTTCATCAAAGGCAATATAACCCAGAGGAATTACTGAAACCCAAATGAAGGCTGAGCATGATAGTGGGACAAGAGGACTTATGTAAGTTGCGTGTCCAAAAATTGTTGGAAAAAGGACATCATTATGATTATCATCTCCATGGTGCATATGGTAATATAGTACCATTAACTTTGCCAGTGGAGGTTGTAATCTTGATTGAGCAGATCTCCAGGTACTTATTCTGTAGAATCACTGACTGGGTCCAAATTGCCAACTTTTAAGCAGGAGACAGTGCTTAAGAGTTCTGACACCAGGACTTCAGAAGTAGAGGTAAAAAGGACTGAAATAAAATGAAACAAGCTCAGGATTTTACGAGTGTGAAACCTAACCAGCTTATCCATTCTCTCTGCTGCTTCTGCATTGGGTTAAGTAATTACAAGTCAATAATTACAATATATTTCGGTTCTTAGTAATCAGTAAATAAATGCCGTGCAGTGCTGCAAATAAAGGCATTTTTAGTGAACGTTGATTGCTAAAATGAGTCCATTTGATTCATCCTTTTGATCCTTATAGATGTAAAGCCTGAGAAAAGTTGCCACATGAATCTGCAGACAGGAAAAGAACGACTTGATAATAGTGCTGTCACCCAATTGTTTGAATGTCTTCAAGCCTATAAGGTAAACACCACATATAGCCCTCAAAACTATTTTTTATAATCTATCATTCAGTTGCTAAATAGGTCTTCCATGAATAAACCGAACCTCTTTATAGGGTTAAAAATGTGTTACTACATGATAGTGTTTAAAGTATCTCACAACTCATTGCAATCAAGTCAATGGCGACTCACAGTGAGCAGATAAGACAGTGTAGAACTGTCCTTGTGGGTTTCCTAGATGGAAACTCTAGGAATAGAAGGTGGGGTCTTTCTCCCGAGGAATGCCCACCTTGCAGATTACAAATCCACAATGCCACCGGGGCTCCTCTTCTCTGAAGTCTAGGGATTTCTATATGCAGAGACAAGGCACTTGTGGGTGATGGCAGCGCCTCTTTTTGGTAAATTGAGACCATTGGGCTTAGGCGAGAAGAAGTTGGAATGGAGAACCAATGGGACCACATGGTTGGTTAAGGTCAAAGTGTATATGGAGATTTGGATCTAGAAGTGATTCCTTAAACTCTTCATACTGTGTGCCACCTGGCAGTCTTTGTATGTCCTTCAGGCTGTGTGTCCACCACTTTGAAGACCAATATTATAGAGAATTCTGGAACCTACAACCACAGCCAGAAAGGGCTTATGTTGCCAACACATCCTGATGAGGACCTGAGTCAAAAGACAATGTGTTCTTTCAGGAGAAACAAATCTTTGTTTTCATTCACCACTTCCTGTATTCTTGCTTCCAATATCCACTTGAGAGGACATTCAAATCTCAATAACAGCCACTCAAACCTATCACAAACAGGAAATGGAGTTACCTAAAAAATCGTTATTTCATCTTCTCTGAAAGAAATGCCAGTGGGACCAGAGGGCACACTGTTCCCATTTAGGGAAGAACTTCCTTATTGGCAGAATCAGTAAGATTTAGCTTTTA
>NW_022111317.1:8654773-8656852 GCF_000313985.2 Echinops telfairi
CATCCTCATCTTCCTTTGCTGGGTTGTTCCATCCCCACGAACCATCTAAGGTTCATCTCATCTCTCAAATTACACTTATAATTGGGTCCATCTTAGGTTTATCTTAAGAGAGCATCAGTCTCAAGTCAAACATGCTTCACTAGGCAAGTTGAACTATTGTTTAATTTGAAGAGGACTTCAGGGAATACTTGGGCTTAAGTTTTAACAATGATCTCTCATCAATAGTTCCTGGGGTTCCTCCAGTCCCCAAGGCTCTAGAAAGTCTGGATTGCAAAAGAATTTGAAACTTTTTTCTCCATTTCCCCATTTTTGATCAGGCTGCCTCTCTAGAACCTTGGGTCCAAATGTTCAGTGACCACAGTCTTGGCTGTCATCTCTGCAGAAGCAGATTGACAGGTCTTTTGCCTTGGAGATTCTCGATGTTAACAACCCAAGCACTTAACTTTTGAACCACCTGGGCTCCATGAAGCATGAATGAATGCTTCCTTGTTTTTAAAGATTCAAACAAATGCTTGCATTTAAGGCAAATTATCAGTCACTCCTTTAAAATTCTGATAGGGACTGCATTGAACTTGTGGAATCATATGAGAATCATTGATATCTTTACATTTTAAAATATTTCCTCTGAAGATGTGCATCTCCATTTATTAATACTCCTTTTTTATCTATGAGTGGAAATCATACTTTTATCCATATAGTTTACATATTTAAGTTAGATGTGACTCAATATGTGTTTCTGGTGACTTGGGAAATTTGTGTGTGTGGGGGTTGTTATAGAACAGAATAGCTGGTTTAAAGAACAGTGATATGATTTAGGATGTTATCTTAATAAACTATAGCATTCCTAGAAGATTTTTTTTTTAGTTAGAGTAACTTAGATTTACTTGATGGCTGTTCAGAATAAAAAGTAACCAATTCATATTTTTTATAATATAATATTCTTTCTATTATTCCTTAACTTGGTGCTAATATTTTTGCCTCAGAGTCTGGGATCTGTGATACAATTGATATTAATGATAATGTTACTTCCAACACTGATTATGTGTTTACCAGATTAGAATCATTTCTGATTAAGTATTCCCTGATGTTAAGATACTGTGCTTTGTTATTTAAAGCCTGTGTATTTACACTCATTTTTGACAATTTCATGTATAAACTTTAGAAAGGTCTATTGGAGACTTTATATTGGTTCTTTATGTATTTTTAGTTTGTATTTCTATCAAATTTTAATGTATACTTTTTTACTTTATAATGATAAGTACTTTAATGTCCAGAAGATTGTTCCTGGAAAATTATACCTTTTACCTGTTGAAATCTCTATTTTGTCCTTTCATTGTGTATTGCTCTGCAGTTTGTTTTATCTGCCATTAACATTGTAATAGTGCTAGATACGGTGTATGCTGGTTTATCTTGTCTTATCCCTTTATTTAAAGTCCATTTGTAGTGAGGCATTAGATGACTTATTGCCATTGGAATTGGGCTAGGTATTTACTCTTTTAATTTGTTTTCTTTTCCCACTGAAAACCAATGTCTCCTAGACAATTTAATCGCTTGTAATGTGATTATTTCGTTTGTCCTCTTCTTAGTTGAACATTTAGCACCAGATTTTATTTTTCATCTACCACACTTTTTTCTTTTTATAATTTGCTTTCTCTAGGGTAATATTAGGTTTAGAAAAATTACCCAACATGTAGTTTCCATGTCTCGTCCTACCCATTACATACAATACCTTCTCATTAATATCTTGCCTAGTGTGGTCTATTTATTATCATTAATGAATAAATATTGATATATTGTAATTCACTAAAGCCAATAGTTCTACTAAGGAACTCCCGAGGAACTGTGCAATACGTATTGGATTGCTAGCCACTAGGGACCCAGTTCAAAACTAGCAGCTGCTCTGTGGGAGAAAGATAAGGCTATCCATACTCCTAAAGATTTAGCACCTCTGCTACCTTAATACTAAACCTATAAATATAGGCACATAGATCTATTTTCCCATCCTCATATATAAATATATTTGCATATGTACATGTCTTTATCTAGACCTCTATAAATACCCTTTGCCTCCCAGCTCTT
>NW_022111317.1:8661967-8663354 GCF_000313985.2 Echinops telfairi
TTTAGGAATTCCTCTCGGTTACATTGCCCTTGATCCAGCCCTGCCAGACCTCTTACACACACCTTGCCAATGCTTTTGGATCACATGCTGTTCCCTTGTCCCTGGGTTTGTTCACACCCACTTCCTTTCCCCTGCCGCCCCTACTCCCGTGTCCCCCGGCCTCCCCTACTCCCATGTCTCCCAGGAATTGTCCTCCCATTGTTCTCTCTTCTGGCTTGTTTATCCCACCTATCCCTTCCAGGTAGACATGCTATGTACTGTCACAAGACTGAGTACAAGAAAGCAACAATATAAAGTAAAACAATAGCCGCAACAACAACACACACAAAAATCCGTATAAACAGTTGAGGGTCTATTTGTTGTCCTTCGTGAGTCCTTTCCAGTCTAATCTGATGGGGTGCCACGACCTGACACTGCCCCTATTCCTGGGGGCTTCATTGCTCTGCTCGCCCCCTGCTCTGCTGCATACCCCCAGAGGCTGGCTTCAGCACAGTGAGCTCATGGCAGGCACAATTCCTGTTGTGTGGCCATAGTGTTGTCTCCAATGGTGCTATAGGTCAATGAGGAATGCTGTGTCCAGTGGTGAGGCCAGCCCTGTAGTCATTTCTGTGCATTGCTGTTCTGAGCAGGAACATTGTCCTCAGGGCTTGGTGAGCCAGGATGTGCTTCATTTTTTCCCCCCTTTCCCCGCTTGTTGGCTCCTGTGTACTCTGACAAGAGCAGTCCCTCTACTTGAGCTGTAGCTTCAGTGTTGTCTTCTGAAGTGACTTCTTCTGGGGGGAGGGTGTTTCTGTCCACTTAGTTGGTAATGGTGCCAGCCCCTCAGGCCTCTCTATTGGTTCCATGCTTCGTGTCAGTGTGTTGTGTTCTTGTCTTGGAGCTCTGGGTTGAAGTCTGGTCCCTCTTTCCCTGTGGAGACACAATCAACAGCCTCCCCCTGTGTGGGTTAGTGGCCTGTTTCCCCGGCCTCCCATACCTTTCCCCTCTCCTTTTTAATTGCCTACCATATGTATCCCTGTGTTTAGTCTGGCCCCTGCCATGTAACCTGAACTTCGTCCCAGGGACGTATGTATACAGTATCTTCTTCCCTATGCCCCTGATGAATTTTTTGAGCTGACCACAGCGGACTCATGCAGTACTTGTCCTTTTGTGCTTGTCTCACTTCACTTAGCACAATTTTATCCAGTCCTTCCCATGTGGTGATGTGCTTCGTGCATTCATCAATGCTTTTTAGGGATGTATAATACTCCATTTTATGTATGTACCAGAGTTTTTTAATCCATTCGTCTGTTGATAGAAATCTGGGTTCTTTCCAAATCCTTGCAATTGTGAACTGTGACCCGATTAACAACGGGGCACAGATGTCTGGCCGTGGTTTGTTTATTGT
>NW_022111317.1:8663725-8673453 GCF_000313985.2 Echinops telfairi
TAAAGATGTTTTCCCATTCTGTGGTCTCTCTTATTCCTCTCTTGGTGAATTCTTTCATTGAACATAAGTGTTTAATCTTCAGTATATCCTACTTGTCACTTTGTGACTTATCTGTATTTGTGTCCTTCACTATTTCTGATAGCTTGTGTGTTCCCTTTGCCAGAGTTCCCAGGTTTGTCCCAATTGCTTCATTAATGGCCCTAAGAATTTGGGGTTATGCAAAAACTGTGATCCACGTTGAGATTGTTCTTGTGCATGAAGTGAGATAGGGATCTTGCTTCATTTTTCTGCAGGTAGATATACATTTTCTCAAACACCACGTGTTGAAGAAGTCTTCCCATTTGATATTTTTGGGCGTTATCAAAGATCAGTTGTCTGTATGTTAATGATTTTATTTCTTGGTTTTCAGTTCTTTTCCATTGGTCTGAGTGTCTATCATTATACCAGTACCATGTGGCTTTGACCACTGTGGCTGTATAATATGTTCTAAAGTCAGGTAAAGCAAGCCTGTGTCCTTCTTCTTGAGGAGTTCTCTGCTAATTCGGGGCTTCTTCCCTCTCCATATGAAGTTAATGATCAGTTTTTCCATTTCTTTGAAGAAAGATGAGGGTAATTGTATTGGGATTGCATTAAACTTATATAGTGCGTTGGGCAGAACTGACATCTTTACTATATTGAGTCTTCCAATCCATGAGCATGGGGTGTTCTTCCATTTGTTGAGGTCACTCTTGGTTTCTTGCAATAGTGTTCTGTAGTTTTCCTTATATAAATCTTTTGTTCTTTTAGTCAGGTATATACCTAGATATTTCAATTTGTGCTTGGCTATTGTAAAGGGTACCAACTTTTGGATCTCCTCTTCTGTGGTCTACTCCTATATGTATTGCTGTCCAATAGACTTCTGTTTGTTGATCTTGTATCCTGCAACTCTGCCAACTGCTTGCAGTATTCCCCCTGTGGAGATTTTTGCATTTTCCATATAAAAATTATATCGTTTGCAAATAATGATAGTTTCACCTCCTCATTTCCCAGGTGAATACCTTTGATATCTTTTCTGAGCTTTATACCGTGAGCTAAAACCTTTAATACAATGCTAATTAAGAGTGGGGACATGGGGAATCCTTGTGTGGTCCCGTTTTTCAATGGGGTTGTGTTTTTCTTTTCTCCAGTGACTACCACTTTGCCTCTTGATTTTTCTTATTTAGCTTCAATTATTTTGAGAAACTTTCCTTGCATTTCTTTCTTCTTGAGTGTCTTAAACAGGAATTGGTATTGGATGTTGTCAGATAATTTTTCCACTTCTGTTGATATTATCATGTGGTTCTTAAAGTTTTTGATGTCAATGTGGCAACTGATATTAATGGTCTTTCATATGTTGAGCTATCCCTGCAACCCTGGTATGAATCCTACTTGGTCTTGGTGAATTATTTGTTTTATATACTTTTGTATCCTATTGGCCAGTATTTTGGTAAGGATTTTTTTATCGACAGTCATTAAGGATATTGGTCTGTAGTTCTCCATGCTTGTGGGATCCCTGCCCGGTTTTGGCATCAGAGTTATACTAGCTTCATAGAAGGGATTTGGGAGCTTGCCGTCTTTTTCTATGTTCTGGAAGAGTTTGTTTAGGATTGGTGTCAATTCTTCCCTGAATGCTTGGTAGAATTCTCATGTGCATCCATTTGGTCCAGGGGATTTTTTTTTTTTTTTTGGTAACACCTTGACCATCTTGTTTATTTTTTCTATTGCTATGGTGTGTTTAGAATATTGATGTCCATCAGGGATAATCTAGGGAGGGATTGTTTTTCCAAGAATTTGTCCATGTCCTCCAAGTTGTTGAATTCATTGGAGTAAAGTCCTTCATAGTACTCTGTAATTATCTTTTCATTTCATTATGGTCTTTTATGTGCCCTGATTTATCCCTCATCCTTGCTATTAAAACTCCCCTCCTTTCTTTGGTTAGGTTTGCCAGCGTTCTGTCGATTCTGTTTATCCTTTTAACAGACTTAATTTTTCCATAGTTTTCTTTTTTCCGTTCTCCTGAATCTCAGCCCTGATTTTGATTATTTGTTTTCTTTTGCTATTAATAGGATTGTCCTGTTGACCTTGCTCTAGTTGTAAATTTAGTGCCAGCATATCAGTTTTAAGTCTCTCTTCATTTTTCATGTATGCAGGCATTGCTATGAAACTTCCATTGATAACTCCCTTTGCTGTGTCCCATATGGTTTTGTATGTCATGTTCTCCTCGTTTGTTTCTAGAAATTTCCTAATTTCATCTCTTATCTTGCCGTTATGATTCCCAGCTCACTGACTTGACCTCCATTGATATAGTTCTACTCATTTTCCCTGTCAAAGAATTGTCTATTTCTGAAATTTTTGCATTGTTCCTATGGATTTCTATATTCTGTAAGGTTTCTATTTTTTCCCACTTATTTCACCTACTTATAGAATTTTCCTGAGTTTTTCTAATTTTCTCACTTGTTTCTTCATTTTTATCTACTGGTTTTAAAATCTTTCTCTCATTTCCCTGACTGTAGCTAATATTCTTTTGAATTGCTGATGAGGTGGTCACAATGTCATTTATTTCTTATAAAGGGCTTCTGGGTTTTAATTGTGATCACTTTTTGAGCCCCACTCTCCTCTACCTTCATGTGAAATCGTCTTTGAAGAAATGTGGTATTGATATTGGATTATATCAATGATTGTATGCTCATATGTGCTTAGGCACTCAACCACATATCTCCTGGTGTGCTCACTGTTCATGTAGAAATGTAAATGTGGGTAGTTGGTGGTTGCAATTGTCTACTAATGGTTAGGTGGTATGAGATTTGGTAGTGACCCTAAATCAATAGGGAGCTGCAAGAAGTATAGTAATTATATGGGCATGGTTGCTGTTTTTCATAGGGGAAAAAGAGAAGTAAACCCCAAACACGAAGTAACAACAAAAAAGGTGGAAATAAAATAATGACGAAAAAAAGCAAGTGAGGGAAAAAAGAAAACAGCACACCCCCGCAAAAAAATTTATTACCAATAAATGAAAATTAAAACAGGGGGGAAACAAGAAAGACAAAGCAGAATAAGCAAAACTGGAGTGGAGAAAAATGGCTTCACTACAGTAAAATGCAAGAGAAAATAAAAATAGAAACGATAAGGGAAAGAAGAAATGAAAAGAGAAACAAGGAAATTGGAAAGCAGAGAAAAAATGAGAAAAGTAAGCAGAGTGAATAAAATGAAAGAAAAAGATAAAAACCTGACACGGGAAGGAATCAGAGTGGAGAACACTTGGTGGGACAGTTACCCAATACAGATCAGCACACTCAGTGAGCCTAGGAGTTCAAAGTGTAAGGGGAAGAAAGTTGATGGAGTGATACAGCTGGACAAGATGGACCTTCTTCCAGCTTAGATATTGTCCCAGGCCATGGAACATGTTAACTCAGAGAGTGGTTGAGGTCAGGATACTTTTTCCAGAAAGGAACTATATCAGGCCCAGAGGACAGCTAGCATTTGGACAGCTAGTTATGCCAAGAGTTCCTCCCTGCCAAAAGGTAACCGGGTACTGAGTGTTCTCTTGGCCTATGAGGTGGTATTCAAATGCCTCCAGACATAGATGGGGCATCAAGAGCTCAATCCATAAGGATAAAGGTCCAATGCCTGGCATATGAGGGACTCATCAGGTGATACACAAGTGGCACAAACCACCAGGTGGGAGACAGTGAGCACAGATAACATTTCTGGTCACTAGGAGGAAGTAGGAAATAACAAAGGATCCTCCCTTTTTTGGTACCAGTCATCAGAATGCATTTGTGTTGTCAGGCTATGGTCTCAAAAGTCAGCTGCTGTTTGCAAAAGTTCAAAATGGCAACACTGTGTCAGCCAACAATTGACCAATCTCAGTAATTCTTGTCAGCTTCTTCTCCTACTTGGCATTTCACCCATATCTCCTGTGAAGCCCAGGGTTCCGTGATTATCACCCATATTTGTTTAATTTGGTCTTTGTTAGAGCGAGTCTGTTTAGTATGTCTGCCTAGTTCACCATCTTACCATATGTAAACACCAGGATGTCTTCATCATTGTAACCCTCCTGTAAGTCCTGAAGTAGGTTCGTGTCAGTTCTCCAACTTTGTTCATCTTCAGTATTGTGTTCACTATGTTGGTTCTTTTGCCATTTTGTTCGTCCTTTCTTTCTCTTTGTTTGTTTTTGTCTAGAATTGAATCCGTGAGATGATGTCTGGGCTAAATAGCCACTGAAGTCACATGCACAAGAGGATCTGTTATACGATAATCAAGAGAAGAGCAATGCAGGGAAAACAGACCCCTTGGAAACACAGAGAGCAGCTTGAAATCTAAGGGCTTGTAAGGGCTCCAGACACACAAGAAACTGGGGAGTGGAGTGGGGTAAGGGTGGTGGTGAGTGGGCAGAAAAGAGGAAAGAAACAGAAAACTCACACACAAATAACTTAGCTCTCTCACACAGACGCCTGCTGCTGTTGTGTGTTCACCTACTGCAGTGGTTCTCAACCTTCCTAATACCGTGACCCTTTCATACAGTTCCTTATGTTGTGGTGACCGCCCCCAACCATAAAATTATTTTTGTTGCTACTTCATTACCGTAATTTTGCAACTGTTATGAATTGGGCACCCTCTGCGAAAAGTCATTCAACACCCAAAGGGGATGAGACCCACAGGTTGGGAATCACTGACCTACTGGAAACCACCACTACTGCCATAGTACCCAGCCTGTCCCCCCACAGCTGACTGGTGCCACTGCACATACCTTCACCACTAACTAAGGCCAACTTTAAATACCTAGAATCACTCATACTTCTGACAACTGTTTCTGGGGTTGAAAGTGAAAAAAAGAAAACACTTCTCCTGGAACATAAAGACCTCCTGGTGTGAGGAGTTGGCAATTTGAGAAAAAAATTAAAGTCTCCAAAAACAAACAAACAAACAAACAAATATCTTGTGCACTACTTCCCCATAATTACTGTCATGATTAAGACTTTCAAAAGATTATCAACAGTCAAACTTATGTGTGAAACTTGATTGTATTCCTAAAACTCTTGACATGGACTTGTGAACCTTAAGAAAGCATTGGCTTGGTCTCAATTCCGTTTTTTAGGTGTATAAATTATGAATCTAAGAGAGCTGATCGAGAACTTCCCTACATTTTCCCAAGTCCAGATTTATTGAAACAGAGGAAAACATGAAAACAAATGAGGAAGATGGCACATACATGCATATGTAGTGCCATACAAGAACATACAGAATGTAATACATATGAAAATTTTGTCACACAAGATGGGTGGTGGGTGGAAATAGGAAGATCTATACTGTTGCAACATTCCACATGCTAGCATATAATACATATTTTAAATAATATAGTGTATCAAAATTTACTGAGAAAAGTGCAGGATATGTATTCAACCACTCAAGAAACAACTAAAAGTAATGTCAAAATATAGAAAATGTAGACAATAAACAAATTAAAATGTTTTAAAAAATACAAAAGGAGACAGGGAAGGAGAAATACAGATGATCTGTGAATTTATTCTGTTTCTGTGATGTGCATGCTGATTCATTTGGTGTCCAGAGAATCCATTCTTTCTGTGCATTTGCTGCATTCTTTTCTTTTGTCCTCAGATGGAATAATTTCAAGAGTCATCTTTAGCTGATCACTTCTGGTGCCTATCTAATATATGCTATTATATGTCAATACTGAATTTTCATTAGGTTATTCCAGCTCCAGAATTACTGTCTGATTCCTTTATATATTATCTAATTTTATATTGAAAGATGGCAGGAGTAAGTGCAATGCAAAAAGTTGGCAATTGTAACCCACCAGCTGCTCCAGAGGAGAAAGATGAGGCTGTCTGCTCACATAAAGGTTTATAATCAAATCAAAATCAATTGGCATAACAGATTCCACAAAGTCCACATCCTACTTTGGTGAGTAGCAACTGTGGACTTAAAAGATCATGAGCTTATACTCTGGTATCTCTTGTGATGACATAAGAGTGCTGAACATTGAAGATTCATGGGAAAAATTAATCCAATAGACTAATGGACCATGGGAGCATCAGTATTCATGACCTTTAACCTGACAACTAAATGGTGCTGGCTACCATGTGAGCTGAAAGAGATCACATTAGAAGGTCCTAGAAGAGTACAAGAAAAATATAGAACAGAATCCAAATTTTCATCCCAAAGACAAAGTGATGGTGAACATCTTCAGACAAGAGCCTGGCTTGGCAGAATGAGATGTACTTTGAGCATTTATGAGCTTTGTAACAAGGCAGAAGACAAGGTGTGACATGTCACATGACGAGGAGGCAAGGACTTTAGAAAGATGTGCCTGCCAACATGGCTGAGAAGAGGCATTGTGGGCAGAAGAACCAGATTCTTCATTTTTTCTGATGCTGACTTGCAACCTGGTAACTCCCTTAAGAAGCCCTACAACCCTAAGTGTTTTCTGTGAGTCCATTGCAAGGGATTATGGAGTTCAACAGGGAAGTAGAGTGCCCTTGGAAGGATGGTTGGTACACAAATTGGGGAAAGAAGCTTGATGGGTGAGATACACATGATTTCTGTTTCTTGGAAATCAGCCTTGGTCTGCTGTGGAGTTGGAATCTCCTCTATTTTGTAGCCTAAAGATGTCAGACATGGCTCCCTTGCGATTTCCTCAGTCTGCATGACTGAATACAAAACCGATGACCTGTTCTATAAACCTTCCCCAATTCGCGCTCATACACTCAAATAATTACAGTGTTGGAAACCTGAAGCAGCACTTCTACTTTGTCTTCTAGGGTTTCCATTTTTCTTATGCATCATAATTCCGGTTTTTATTTTCAGTTATTTGTCCATGATTTTCAGATCATTGACCATACTTAAGACAGTTGATTTAATATCTTTGATTAGTGATTCCAATGTGTGAGTTTCCTCAGAGTTGTTTCCGTCTATTTTCGTGCTGTGAAAGAGCAATGCTTTCCTACTTTGTTGTATGCTTTACAATTTTTTATGAGAATTGACATGCATATTATTGATTGTGTGATCCCACCCACATCTGAATGGGTTCTAATGGATGGTTATGTAAAGGGAAGAAATTAGGAGACAGACAAAATTTTGGGGTGCTCACATCAATGATGAATGTCTCTTTTATAAAGAAGGAAAGGGAAGCTCAGGGAAACCTGTATTGAGTCCATGCTGAGAGGCACTTTCTGACTAAGTGCTATATCTCATATTCAGATTCACAACAGTAGGACCCAAATCCGTTACCATTCTGTCAATCAGCACTAACTTTCTTAAGCATAATTCCACCCTACATATTCACTAAGCTCTTTAAATTAGTGTCAGGAAAATCCTAAAACACCAACAAAAATACAAACTTTACAATAGAATATAAACGATATTTCTGGTCAAGTGAATTGTGATATTGAAATAAACAAGAGATTCTTTGAATTTTTTTCTCAGTGACGATTGGGTGTCACTAGAAACTTACTGTAATTGAATCAGTCACAGCGACCCTGAAGAAGTAAGTGAAAACAAAAGGCAAACTCACTGCCAAGAGTTGCTGCCGATGCAGAGCTTTTTACAGCATCTCAATGAAAGAGAGATGTGTACAGTGGGGAAACACGGGGGGAAGACTGGGCTTTCTACTCCCATAAATATTTAGTCTCAGAAACCCATTGGGGGAGTTTGACCCTGTCTTATGGGGTCACTAAAAGCTGGAACCAAATTACATGACACTGAGTAAGGTTGGTGAAGCCGGCTTCCCAGTGATGCTTTTACATCTCACTCAGAGGTTAGGTTAGAATTGTGGATCTGAAGCTGTTCACCTGTTAAAGAAGAAACAGGAAAGACAGCAGAAGGAAGAGCTGAGAAGGAGCAAGCGACAGCCATGATAAATAGTCTAAGCAGAGAACATGACATAATACCAAAAGCCCTATGTCATTATTGGAGTCCCATAATTGCATTGGGTCCAAAAGTCTTATGTCTGATTGGTCTTCTGCAAACAGAGCAAAAGTTGGCTGGGTTCTCATTGGGCCTCACTGTCATGATCTGATCTAATGTACTAGGCTGGTCATGTGACTTCTTCCCTCCTTCCTGAGAAGGATTAAGGTGGTTACTGTGAGCATAAATAGAGGCATTCTTGGTGCTCATGTACACAGCAAGTTCCTTGACCCCTGCCATCTAAGGAGCACCCAACAACAGCCATGCCAACCATGAACCTGGTGATAGTTCTCATGCTGGTAGCCTTTCCTCTTTGCTGCTACGCAGGTAAGTACTGCAGAGGGAGGGACAACTTTGGGCAAATAATTATTTATTGGGTCCCCCTGGAATACCTAATGGTGCTAAACCCCAGCACAGGTCAGCTCCAATAGAAATGATGTAAGTATACTCGACCTAAGGATAACCACTCATCCAGAAAAACAATGAAGTACTTCCCTTGGGAACTTTGACTCTTTATTGGAACCACATGGAACTTGTCTTGCTGTCATTTGAGATATTCAGAGTCACAATACCATGAACTCTAGGGAAAATCTGAGATTGACTGTAAGAATCAGATGTTCCAATGATCCAGGAAAAGATGGTTGCATGACATCTACATTCAGATAAGTTTCCTTAAACAGATACTGATGGAGTCTCCTTAAATATGGAAGACCATAGGAAACAACACAGGAGAGAAGGCTTAGGCTACAATGCGTGGCAGGGCCCAGGATCCAGCCTCATGTAAGGACCACTTGACCCACATTCTTGGAGTCCATCTGAACCCTTCTTACTTGTCCCTCACTCTGAGTCCCTACTAGGTCTCACACCTTCTAGAAGTCTCCTTCTAGCATTCAGAGAAGGAAAGAGTCCTGGAAGCAGAAACTGGTCACCAATAGTACTTCACACACAGAGTGTGCCTCTTACAATTTATAAAACTCTTTCATACACTCGACCTCCTTGTTCCCAGAGTCGGACTAGATGGGTAAAACACAGTGAGCTCAAAGTCAACTAGAAAGAAAGTGGCAGTGCCAACAGCCAAAGCCAGCATTCCTAAACTCAAGTTCAGAACTTTCTGCCCTGTGGCATAGGGGTGGGAACATCACACCACATTTTAAACAAAGATTCTTCCTCCTCCTAATCCTCTTTCTCTTTCTGTTTCTCCCCATCCCCCTCCTCTTCTTCCTCCTGCTCCTTTCCCCCCTTCTTTTCTCCATTCTTGTTTATTTCCACTGTGCAGAGAACAGTCAGAATCAACAGAATTAGTTTGTAATATTCTAGACCCATCATCTTTCAGCCAGACCAAACAAAAACAACAAAACCCTCTGAGGGGAAATCTAAGGTGAACACTCACACATGGGAAGCATTCACTGCTTAGAGCAGCGATTCTCAACCTTCCTAGTGCTGTGACCCTTTCATGGAGGTCCTTATGTTGTAGTGGTGAGCCCCAATCATAAAGTTATTTTCGTTGCTATTTCATAATTATAATTTTGCTACTGCTATGAATCATAATGTAAATATCTGATATGCAGGATGAATTTTCATTGTTACAAATTGAAGATCATTAAAACATAGTGATTAGTCACACAAAGAATATATGATTATATATTGTGAAATATCTTTTCTAATTACAAATAAATGAAATTTGATCTGGAATCATGTAGCAATCTTCACACCTGGTACTCATATGTGGGTTTATCTGCATGTGGCCAGACCCGCGTGAGATGGATAGAGGAGCGGTATCTTGG
>NW_022111317.1:8673963-8677916 GCF_000313985.2 Echinops telfairi
TATATGGTATTTGGCTTCGTTGACCTACATCAACGAAGGGCAGAAGATACAAGGCAGAAAGGACAACACAGATCTTGAGCATACTCTATAGGGAAAAGCTTTCTTCCTCAGAATTGAAAACTCTGGATCATGCAAATACTGTTTCTTAATTTTTGTCTCTATTAGGTTATGAGGAAATGACAAATCTCACAGGTATACCTACAAAGTGGCTCATGGAGATGAACCCATTTTCTGATGCTCTCTCCCCAGGTGGCTGCCCAAGTTTTGAGAGTTTCATTAAACACCTTCTTGATAATAGCTTCACAATTGATGAGTTCTTAAAATCTCTTCAAAAGTACATTTCTGATGACGGAGAAAAGAATGCTATGTACACGTTCAAGGAGTGTTATGTCCAGCAGTCCCAAGAGACTTTAGACGTTTACCAACATATGATGGTAATTTTGGTTTTTGCTTATGAGTATTTTATAACAAGTCAAGCAGGCTCTGATTTTGCTTCTATTAATGCCACAGCAAGTGGACATTATTGTTTGTATATCGATCCCTTAATTGAATTGTGTTGTGCGTTTAAAGACTTTGGCATCCAATAAGATATCTGAGACCCAGACTGAATTGACACATTACTTCTCGTCTTCTTCAGTGAGTTATAAACACACAAACAGAAAGGCACAAGGCAGTAAAGGAAGCTCTGGGAATGTCTTACCTAGTCACATCTGCTCCCCAAGGCACAAAATACTCATAGATTTTCTATAAAGAGAAAGCAGCATCTGATTTTCAGAGGCTCCTCACTTACAGCAGGGATCAGCAAAGGAAGTTCTCTCTTCTCCCACACAAACCTTCGTAACTTTCTGAAAAAACTCTTCTTTCAGCTGAGAAAGTTTTCATTTGGCAACATTCTAAATACCTTACATTTGAAGGATCTGGAATGTACTTCCAAGAGATCGAGATGTTTCAGTGCAAATGATTGGAAACAAAGGACCATTTAATTAACCACCCCATGAATTGACAAACAGAGATCACAAAATGAAACCACACAGGATAAAATAACACTTGAAGGAAAAAAATCAATAGTTACCATAATAAGCATTATCTTCTAATTATAAATATATGTAGGTTGAAGATTTCCCCAACCTTTTTCTGTACCTTACTAGTCCATTTCTAATGTTCCATGGTAGAAGATACAGAAATACTGTATATTAAAAAACATACTGAAAAAGTAAGAACCAGCTGCAATTTGAGACGGTGGTCATTTTCTTTTTAAACAATGCTGTGTGGGGTTTATCTGTGCTTTTCGTTGTTTAATAATGAAAGAAAGTTTAGATGAATTTTTAATGTAATGATTCGACCTTGTCTAGGGCACAAAGGTAATGGTGGAGGTTGTTTACTGTTTCATTATCACTAAGTATAAGGCAACCATGGCTGCAACAGGTGCTCAAACACGTGAAAAGAACAATTGTGAGGATAGCACAGGATGAGGCGGTGTTTGCCCTGTCGTACACAGAATTTCTGTTAGTCAGAACCTATCCGATGACTCATAACAACAACAACAACAAATATAAGACAATAGAGAAATTCCAAAACATCTTTTTTCTCTTTACTTAAGCAAAGATTTTAACAAGTTTGTGTTGACAACCTGATTTCAGGTATGGTCCAAACTGGGATGTCCTCAGCAAATTCAGCAGAGCATATGTACAGAGTACATTCTTTTCCAAAGAGTTGGAATCTTGAATAAATTTTGGTTGGCAGTGGGCAAGATCCTGAGTCACCGAGACCACTTTGGCATCAGTAAATGAATACTGAAAGACAGAATGAATAAATAGATCTTTCTGTGTTCACTTCCAAATCTGACCTGCTTAGATGCTGAATGTTTTTGGAAACAAACTCACTGCCAACGAGTCAATTCTGACTCTTAGTGAGATGCTATGGGACAGAGAAGAACTCTGGGTTTCTGAGGCTTCGCCTTGTCTTTCTTCCACAGAGTGGCTGAGGAGCTTGAACTGTCAACCTTGCAATTATCAATACAAGATATAATGTTTTAGTTCACCAGGGACATACACTGACAATAGGCCTGGTGGCCTGGTGACATAATGGGTTAACGGCCAGGGTTATGTGTAAGTGTTATGTGTAGGCTGCTTAGAATGGTCAGAAGAAATTTTCTGAATTTCAAATATTTATTGTGCAAGAGAGAGTCGAAATCTAAGTGATGTCTCTGTTTGTGTTTTCCAGAAAACAATGTATAAAAGCCCAGCATGTTCAGGTTTTTAACTCTCCACACGACCCCCAGCTCAAGGAACCACAGACCCTGGCCACAAACTGACTGACTGATGGTGGTTGAATACCATGATTTCTGTCGATTCATGTCTTTTTTTCTTTTCATCTCTGAACTACAAGACAACTGTTGAAACCTCAAGTACATTTTCCTTTCAATAAACTCTCTGCAAGAAACGAATGTCTGTTGTCATTCTCCCATGAAAATGTGTGCTTTCTAGGGTCTCAGGTACCTGTAAGGCAAGTAACAGAATGAATCAGCCAAAAAGCACCTTCTTTATTCCCATTTGAAGTCTATGCTTTAGTGTTCTCTTGGTAGAGTTTTACCTCTGTCACTACCATCTCCTCTCCAAGTCACCTGTGTTAGTCTGGGTAGATTAGAGAAACAAATTCATAGGCACTCATATGTGCATAGGAAATATCTTTATAGAAAGAATAATTGTGCATTAAGAAAATACCCCAGTCCAGTCCAGATTAAGCACATAAGACCGATTTTAGCTCATAGGTTCAGTATCAGTCTGTAAATTCCTCTTCAAACTCATGCAACACATGCAATGATGCCAAGTGCAGGAAGATGACAAGCCAGTGGGTGAAAAGTCTTGTGGTCAAGTGGCAATGAAGCATCTTAGCGCTGGTGTGGGTCTCCACATGGCTCCTCCAGATCCAATGCTCTGGCTGCTAACAGCATAACATATTTACATCCCTGCTTGCCAACAGGAATGTCTCATAGAGAGTAAGTGAACAAGTGTTTGTTTTGGTTCTCCTATGAGTTATTTATGTTTGGAGCACCTCCAAATGAGGTCATCCAGCTCAACCTGATTGACAGGCTAGAATCCACCCCTCTTCAAGTAACAGGAGATTAAGTAAATGCCACAGCATTGTCTGGAAATTGGTTCATGCTCAGAGTCTCTGCTCCTAATACAGTTTTGATTTCCCTTCAGCATATTGATCCCTATGGCTAGTCTAACCTCTAATTTCTCTCTATACATGTCTACTGGTGTGGGATGAGAACTGTATTCAAGAAGAAGCTGGCACTGGTCTTAATGACTCTGGGGTCTGCCACAGGTCACATTAAGAACTCCATGGAGTACTTTTCACTGAATGGCTATCATCCCAAGAGTCTGGGATGTTGGTGGTAGTGGTCTACAAATCACTTTGTGACAGTGAGTACTCTGAATTAATGGAGTCATAAATACACCTTGACAAGTTTTAAAGTTGTTGAGTTTTAAAGTTTAAGTTTTAAAATTGTATAGAGTATATTACTTATACTCTGTATTATACAGGGTATATTATTTGACCACAATAGGATTAAATCAAAACTAGTAGCAGGTGATATCAGGAAAGTATCTAGGCACTTGGGAATTAAACATCACCTGCTTAAAGAATCCCTGGGTCTTTATATACTTTTTTCTTAAAAAAATATGTTAAGTGCCTGATTCTATCTTGAAACCACAATCACTATGAGGAAAAGAGAATAATGATTTTTTTCTCAACCCTCGTTCCTAACACATCAAGTAATTTCATAACATACTAAAGGAGTAAGAAATGAAAAATAAATGTGCAAATTCCCAGGAATTTGAAGGCACTGTATAACAGTGGTGGGAGAAAACGAGCTAACAAAAAAGAGAGTTAGTATACTGAGTCAAAAAGCTCTATCCACTAACAACAACAGCAAAACTAGTGTCGTG
>NW_022111317.1:8678266-8685995 GCF_000313985.2 Echinops telfairi
CCCAGAGGTGAAGACAGGATATTAAAGTATTTCCTCCCAGAGATATAGCATCGTCGCCTCCCAACTACACCGTTTATTTGGATTTAAGGCAAATATTCCATTTGGTGGAACAAGAAGTTACATCTGAAATGAACCAATTCGCACAAGATAAATGAATTGGGTGGCCAGAGATGGTTTGCATGTTCTCTGGTACTTTTGTCTGAGAATGTTAGACACATAAGTAAAATGTTGTTACTGTTGTTGCTGCTACTGTTGGTAGACGCTATTGAATCAGTTCTGACCCATAGCAACTCTGTGCCCAACAGGACCAAACACTGTCCCTTCCTGTGCCATTCTCACGATTGTCCTTGTGCTTGAGCCCCTTGTTGCGGCCATTGTGTATATCCTTCTCCTTGAGGGTTCTCCTGTGTTTTTCTGCCCCTCTACTTTACCAAGCATGGTGTCAATCTTCAGGGCCTGGGCTCTCCTGACAACATGCCCAAAGGATATGAGACACAGTCTCACTGTCCTTGGCCACACTGCTTTGAAGACAGATGTGTTTCTCCTTTTGGAAGTCCCTGGTACTTTCAATTTTCTGCGCCAAAATGCATCAATTATTCTACAGTCTTCCTTCTCCAATGTCCTCCTTTCACAGGCATGTGTGGCCATTGAAAACATTATGGCTTCAGTCAGGTGCACCTTAGTCTTCAAATTAACCTCCCTGTTTTTCACCTTTCTAAAGAGGTCATACACAGCACGTGTGCCCAATGCAACTCTTCCTTTGACATCTTGAATGCTGCTTTAATGAGCGCTGATTGTAATTCCAAATGATATATAATGAAATTTTGTATCTTTCTATAAGACAACTTTTTCTAAAGAATTTGTGGCCTAGACACTAAGGAAACTCTGCAACCCACTGTAGGAAGATTGAGAAGTTATTTAAGAAAACTTGTTCCTTGTCCTCCCTGTATGCATCTAGACCACATTCCAAGGAAGTGAGGTCGCGTGACTAGATACCAGCCACAGCAATGTGGGCAGAGGTGATGATTGTCACTTGGCCATGACAGATCTTTTGTTTTCCCTCTTTGGATACTTAAAGGCTGAGACCCTGTAGAGTACTTAAAATCCCTAAACATGGTAGAGCTATTCAATGGAAGAAGGCTGACTCTCTAAATGACTGGATGGAACTACAGAATACCCAGAATAGGTAGTTGTGTGTTGCTCTGGAAAACTCTGTTTTTTCCATAATAACATTCCTATATATCCCATGACTCTGGGTGGCCCTGAATTCTCTGGCTCTTTCTCATGTGTGGTGTCAGTTTTGTCAAAAGGAACATAAAGAAGCAAGAGCAATTGGCCTATGCAATCTCCCTCCTTTTTAAACCAGGACACTTCCGATTTAACCATTGCCCTAATTTTCTCTTCACAATCCTGATTGATAACCACAGTAAAAATTTAGAACTGATCTTCTTAATAAAAGTCCTATTTTTCCTTTAGGCAGCAGACCCAGATACCAGGTTTAATACTTTCTCATTCACCAACTGGAATAAACCAAATGGACTGTTTCTTTACTGTAGCTTTTTTCCTATTCCCTTTTGCATATTTTGTTTAAGCTTACCTAATCAAACTCATGTTGTGTTTGTCCTTTTGTGTTTGGCTTACTTCACTTAGCATAATTTCCTCCAGTTCTTCCCATGCGGCAATGTGCTTCATACATTCATCACTGCTTTTTAGTGATGTATAGTACTTCATTATATGTATGTACTAAAGTTTTTTAATCTATTCATTTGTTGATAGAAATTTAGGTTGTTTCAAAGTCCTTGCAATTGTGAACTGTGTCACAATGAACATTTGATCAGAAATGTCTGGCCGAGGTTTGTTTCCTGCCTCTTCTAAGTATATTCCCGATAGGGGGATTGTTGGGTCATCTGGTGCCTTAATATACATCTGTTTTAGATATTAGCAAATGTATTTCCATAGTGGCTGTACATACCTACAAGTCCACCAGCAGTGGATGAGAGTTCCTATCTCCCCACAGCCCCTCCAACACTTATTGCTGTATGATGTTTGGATTGAGCTCTATTTGAGAGTGTATGGTGGTGTCATTGCTAAAGATGTTTTCCCAGTCGGTGGGCTCTCTTATTACACTCTTGGTAAATTATTTCTGGGTACACAGGTGATTTATCTTCACCATACCCAACTTGTCTATTTGTGACGCCTCTGTATTTGTATCAATCCCTATTTCCAATAGCCTATGTATTCTCTGTGCCAAAGTTCTCAGGTTTGTCCCAATTCCCTCATAAATGATTTTAATAGTTTGGAGTTTTACCTCAAGGTCTTTGAACCACCTTGAGTTTATTCTTGTGCATGGAGTAAGGGAAGGGTTTTGCTTCATTTTTCTGCAGGTAGATATCCATTTTTTTCCAGCACTATATATCCGGTATTTTTTGAGCCCTTAGCAAAAAATAATTGCCTCTATGCTGATGTTCTTATATCTGGGTCTTCAATTCCTTTCCAGTAGTTTGAATATCTGTCGTTAAACCAGTACCACACTGTTAAGACTACTGTGGCCCTAAATGGCGTGCTAAAGTCAGGTAGAGCAAGCCCTCCCTCTTTGTCTTTCTTGAGGGATTCTCTGAGAATTCTGGGCTTCTTCCCTCTTCAAATGAAGTTGGCAATCAGTTTTTCCAATTCTTTGAAGAAAGGTGGTGGTATTTGTATCGAGAGAGCATTGAAATTATACAGTGCCTTGGGCAGAACTGACATATTTACAATATTGAGTCTTCTAATCCATGAGCATGTGGTATTCTTCCATTTGTTGAGGTCACTACTAGTTTCTTTTAGTAGTGTTCTATAATTTCCCTTGTACAAATCATTTGGTTTTTTTATTCAGGTATATCCCTATATATTTCCGTTTGTGCTATGGTATCATAAAGGTTACCACTATTTTAATCACCACTTCTGTGATCTTGTCTGATGTGTATGGCAGACTGAAGTACTTCTGTTTGTTGATCTTGTATCCTGTCATTCTGCTATAAGCCTCTATGGAGTTTGGGGGCTTTTTGATGTATAGAATCATATCACAGACCAGGGCATTTAGGACTGTGCCACACCCAGCTATATGAGCTTCACCCTGTGCAGCTACCCCGAGCCGGGGGAAAGCCCTGCCGACCTCCACCTTGGGAGACTCTACCCAACTTCTTACCATGGACTTCCTGACTGTGTGCCTTGGAGCTTAAGGCAGCTTGGCCAACACTTGTCAACATTCCAATCTGTTGCAGGAAAGTCTGCCTAAGCTCCGCAACACCAAAGCAGGCAAACCACCAGCCTTCTGGGGCACTCCCCTGAGAGGGAAGCAACAGGAGGATAAAGTGGTAGGTTAATTCTATAATGAAATTAGCTGTAGGCAATTCGAAGACTCTGCCAGACAGTCAGTGCTCTTTGACTCCCTGTAAAATGGCACCTATCTCCTCTAAAACAACGCAGCGCAGACAGCCATCAGCCCCAACGACTTCAACGAAAAAACAGGAGAAACAAAAGGCAATGGCATAAGATATCCCGAACATAATGACATGCGTAGAAAAATCAGACATTGAGCTGCCACAGAAAGAAATTCTGAAAATGCTGCTTAGAGTCACACAGGATATGAGGTAAACAATACAGAAAAAGGATGAAATGATAGAGGAGGTAAAGGCCATACACAAAAGGGAAATACAGGAGCATAGGGACGAGATAACACAAACCAGTAGCACAAACACGGACCTCAATAATTGACTGGAGGAATCAGAAAACCGTTAAGTGACTTGGAGGACAGTCAACAGAATTTAACAAACTCGAACAAAAATCTAATAAGATCATCAGAGAAGCTGAAGAAAACCTAAGAGCTATGTCTGATGCAATGAAGTGGAACAGCATTAGAATTACTGACTTACCGGAGGAAGACACAACAAAGAAGTCATATGCAACAATAGTGAGAGCATTCTTGGAGGAAAACTTCCCCAGCTTAATGAATGAAAACCTGGCAACCATTCGGAAGGCTAAAAAAACACCAGCTAGACTGAATCCAAGACGAAGTCACCAAGGCACATAATAGTTAAACTATCTATTAGGAAAAGGAGAAAATCATGAAAACAGCTAGGGAAAAACAAACAATAACATATAAAGGATCACAAATAAGAATATGCTCAGACCTGGAAGGGAAACTATAAAGAAGAGGAGAGAATGGAGTAACATATTCCAAAAAATTGAAGGAAAAGAACACAAACCCAAGAATACTCGACCCAGTCAAATTACCGATCAAGATAGATGCAGAAGTAAAAGTCCTTTCCAGACAATAAAAAACTCAAAGAATATGTTAGAAGAAGCCCAGCCCTACAAAAGATCCTTGCCGACCCAGTATGGGCAGAAGAACAACACTCTCCAAGCATAAATAAGAGACCACCACATAGAACAACCTCACCCAGAAGGCAACAAAGAGAAAACAGACCCCAAGATAACATTGGCTTAAGAATGGAAAGAAGTCAGCATATGTACAAATGTGCTGGACACAAATGAAGTATGTACAGATTGTGATGAGGTGTATGAGCCCCTAATAAAATGACTATTTAATTTTTAAAAAAGAATGGAAAGAAGTCAAGAATGAAACACACAAGCAGAACACACCAAAAGAAAGGAAAGTAGGAAAACACGCAACACAAATAGTATAAGATGACATCACAGAGTCCACAGATGGAGATAATAACCCTGAATATCAATGGTCTGAACTCAGGAATTAAAAGACTGGGACTAGCAGACTGGTTTAGAAAACACAACCTATCAATCTGCTGCCTACAGGAGACATATCTCAATGCTCCAGACAAAAATAGGCTGAGAATCAAAGGCTGGAGAAAAGCATACCAAGCAAACAGCAATTCAAAAAAAAGCAGGGGTTGCAATCCTAATCTCGGATAAAATTGGCCTACAAGTGCAAACGATTAAAAGAGATAGGAGGGAGCAGACGCTATATAATACTCAAGGGAAAGGTAGACAAGGAACCACTAAGCATTGCAAACATATATTCCCCGAATGAGACAGCCGCTGAATACATCAACCAAACACTCCAAAAGATGAAAAAAGAAATCAGAGCCTCAACAATTATAGTGGGTGATTTCAATCCATCGCTCTCTGAAAAAGATAGATCACAGGGAAAGAAACTCAGCAAGGAGGTTAGATATATAAACACTACAATTAGACAATATGAACTGATGGATATTTACAGAGCTTTTCATCTAAATACAAAAAATTCCACAGTCTTCTCAAGCCCACATGGCACATATTCAAAGGGAGCACACGTACTCGTGCATAAGGCGAATCTACATTAATATAAGCACATTGATATCATACAGACATCTCTCTGTGGCCACTGTGCAATAAAGCTGGAAATCAACAAAAGGAAGACGAAGAAAACAAGAGCAAATAATCGGAAGATTACTAACTCTCTACTGCAAAAGGAGTTCGTACTGGCACAGATAAGAGATGAAATGAGGAAATTTCTAGGAATTTCATACCAAAACTTATGGGACACAGCAAAGGCAGTTATCAGAGGATATTTCATAGTAATACATGCACACCTGAGAAAGGAAGAGAGACTCATGATTGATATGCTGGCACAAAATTTACAATAACTAGAGCAGAGTCAGCATGACAATCCCACTAAGAGCAAAAGAAAAAAATTATAAAAATCAGGGCTGAGATTCAGGAGAGGGAAAATAAGAAAAGTATGGGAAAAAATAATGCTGTTAAAAGTTGGTTCTTTGAAAGGGTAAACAAAATCGACAGACCGCTGGCAAACCTAACCAAAAGAGAGGAGGGAACAAATTTCAGTAGCAAGAATAAGGGATGAAAGATGGTACGTTACAACAGACCCTAATGAAATCAAAAGGATAATTACACAGTACTCCGAAGGATTGTACTGCAATGAATTCAACAATTTTGAATACATGGACAAATTCTTGGAAAAACAATCCCTCCCTAGACTATCCTCTATGGACGTCAAGAATTTCAACAGACCCATACCAATAGAAACAATAGACAAAGTTATCAAGGAATTACCAACAAAAAAATTCCCCGGACCAGACGGCTTCACTGGAGAATTCTACCAAGCATTTAGGGAAGAACTAACACCAATCCTACACAAACTCTTCCAGAACATAGAAAAAGATGGCAAACTCCTGAACTCCTTCTATGAAGCTAGAATATCTCTGATACCAATCCAGCCAAGGATCCCACAAGTGTGGAGAACTACAGACCAATATACCTAGTGAACATCGATGCAAAAATCCTTGACAAAATACTAGCAACAGAATACAAAAGTATATAAAACAAATAATTCACCATGACCAAGTGGGATTCATACCAGGGATGCAGGGATGGTTCAACATACGAAAGACCATTGGTATTATTCATCACATTGACGTGAAAAACTATAAGAACAACATGATAGTATAGATAGATGCAGAAACAGCATTCGACAACATCCAACACCAATTCCTGTTTGAGATACTTGAGAATATAGAAATGGAAGGAAAAATCCCACAAGACAATACAAGCTATATATGAAAAACCAACAGCCAACGTGGTAGTTAATGGAGAAAAAACAACACAATCCCACTGAAAAGGGGGACCAGACAATGATGCCCCTTGCCCTCATTCTTATTTAATATCGTGCTGGAGGTTTTAGCTAACAGCATAAGGCATAGAAAAGACATCAAAGGTATTGGTCTGGCAAAGGAAGAGGTGAAACTATCATTTTCTGCAGAAGATATGATTTTATATATGGAAAATCCCCAAAAGCTCCACAAAGAGAGTATTGAAAGCAATAGAGGAGTTTGGCAGAGTGGCAGGATACAAGATCAACAAACAGAAGTCCAACAGACTGTTATACACATCAGATTAGACTACAGTAGAGGAGATCAAAAACATGATACCCTTCACAATAGCCAAACACAAATTAAAACATCTAGGGATATACTTGACTAAAAGAACAAAAGACCTATATGGGGAAAGCTACAGAACACTATTACAAGAAACCAGGAGCGACCTCAACAAATGGAAGCATATCCCATGTTCACGGATTGGAAGACTCAATATACTCAAGATGTCAGTTCTGACAAAGGTACTATATAAATTTAATGCAATCCTGATACAATTACCCTCATCTTTCATCAAAGAAATGGAAAAACTGATTATCAACTTCATATCGAGAGGGAAGAAGCCCAGAATTAGCAGAGAAGTCCTCAAGAAAAAGGACACACTGGGAGGGCTTGCTTTACCTGACTTTAGCACATACTATACAGCCACAGTTGTCAAAACCAGATGGTATTGGTACAATGACAGATACTCAGACCATTGGAAAAGAACTGAAAACGCAGAAATAAAATTATCAGCATACCGACAACCGATTTTTGATAAGGGCCCAAAATATATCCAATGGGAAGCAGAAACCCTCTTTAACAAGTGGTTCTGGAGAAAATGGATATATACCTACAGAAAAATGAAGCAAGACCCTTATCTCACTCCATGCACAAGAATAAACTCAAGATTGATCACAGACCTTGAAGTTAAACCCCAAACTATTAGGGCCATCAATGAGGGAATTGGGACCAATTTGGGAGCTTTGGGAAAGGGAATACATAGGCTATCAGAAATAGGGAAGGACACAAACACAGAGGAGGCACAAATTGACAAATGGGATATACTGAAGATAAAACAC
>NW_022111317.1:8686891-8688781 GCF_000313985.2 Echinops telfairi
GAAGCAAATGTTTTGAGAATGATGAGGGCAAAAATATACAAAGGTGCTTGACCCAATGGATGTATTATGCATTGTGATAAGAATTGTATGAGCCCCCAAGAAAATGAATTTTTAAATGTTATTAACCTGCAAAAAAAACCCACATCGTGTGTGAATCATGATAATTTCACCTTTTTCTTCCCCAGTTGAATACATGTGATGTCTTTTCTTTGTCTTCTGTTGTTGGCTAGGACCTCCAATATGAGGTTAAGCAGGAGTGGAGACAAGGGGGATCCCTCTCTGGTCTCCTTTTTCAGTGGAATTATTTTCTTCTTTTCTCCATTGACTACCATGTTTCCCTCTGCAACTCGAGTGCCACAGAGGACGTGTGGGTGTACCGTCCTTAATGTAGAGCACTGTAGCTACCAGGCGAAATTACCTTAGAGATCACCGGGGAGATTGGGCGGATGTTCCCGCGGCCTCATGTAGCAGCAGCACTGGTGGGAAGGAATTCCTCCAGTCAGTTGCAGGGCCTCATAATTTAGCCTGGAATTTCTCCAGTTATTTGAAAGGGAGAACCCCCAGCCACTTGGGGTGTGGAGGAGGACTGGTGTGATTTACAAAGCTGCACGTAAACCCAACAAATGTATGCAGCTCCTCCTACGGGGCCTTCAGAGTTGCCCTAGGTGGAGGGAAGTTGCCTGAAGTCTGATAGTTGCTTGTTAAAGGAAAGAGAGGGAGAAGAGAAGAAAAAGAGGGAAAGAAGAGAGAAGAGATGAAAACGGGAGAAAGGAGAAAACGAAACAGGAGCAGAAATACCAAGCAAACTAACAGCCACTCTCAAAATAATGTAAAGACAAAACAAAAGTTTAAACCGCAAAAAACAAAAATAAAGGAAAACTGAATCTGCTGAGTCTGTGGCAGGAAAGAGAGAAGAGATGGCAGAAAAGGAGGAAAGAAGAAAAAGTGAAAGAACAAAAGAAAAACAGCAAAGGAGAAAAACTAGATAAAGAGATTGCTGAGCCCCATGCCATGCTGTGGGTAGCACTGCCTTGTGCCATGTGCATCACTGTCATAGGGAGCAGGCTTTAGCTCTTCCCACTGGGAGGACAGAGTTGCCCTAGGCAGAGGGCAGGGGTCTGGAAACCAGCAGTGGCATGTGCAAGGAAAGAGAGGGAGAGGACAGAAATAGAAAAGCAGAAAGAGAGAAGAGAAAAAGGAAAGAAAAGAGAAGAAAGAGAATGAAGTGTGCTCACTAAGATTGACTGTGATGGTAAAGCGAGAAGGAAACCACAATGAATAAAGACAGCTGATCCCTGATTGCCTGAGATGGATTTAAACACTGCTTCCAGATGGCAGGTTCGAGTGCCCTTTTAGCGCAGGGTCCCAGTTGTGCTGGACGGAATTGCCCTAATTGGCAAGATCACCTGGGGCCCGATGCAGGTTTCCTCAGCTGCGGGGAGCATTCTATAGGGCTGTCTTAGCTACCTTGAGTGTTGTGCATTACTTCCACAGGAGGCAGGCTGGAGTTCCCCATGATATTTGGATGGAGTTGCCCTCTGTGGAGGGTAGTAGCCTGGAAGCCAGCAGTGGCATATGAGAAGAGGAAAAAGATAGAAAAATAAGAAAAAAGTAAGCAACAAAACAAAACAGGGCCTGTTGAGACTGACTGAGGTGGGAAAGATAGAAGGGCGAGAGAATAAAGAAAGAAGAGTTAGAGTGGTAAGTAAGGAGATAACTGAGGCTTGATCACCTGACAGTGGGACTGGAGGAGTTCCAAATCTGCCTCAAGGTAACGGGAGGTGTGCCCGCTTGGTGTAGTGTCCCACAGATGCTGGGTGTGATTTCCCTCAAAGGCAACATCACAGCAGAAGTCAGGCAATGGCTCCCACAGGGGTATTGAGCACAGGA
>NW_022111317.1:8689347-8691435 GCF_000313985.2 Echinops telfairi
CCAGAGGGGAGATCCAGCTTATCAGAGAGGTTGTTTCCTTCTCAGCCAAGTGGAACTGAATTCGCCCCCTGAAGTATGACTCTGCTTTTTTTCTGCCACACCGCGACATGGCTCAGGTAAATTCTTGATTTTTCTTCTCCACCAAACCTCTGGCTGCCTGTGGACCTCACGCCCCAGGTTATGAGCTCAAGGCTGTGAACAATGCAGGGAGCTGTGGTGTTGGGTTCTCCTCGTGTCTGAGATTATGTCCACTTTGGTGTCAGCCTGGGGAAATCACTACTCATTGCAAAACTAGGTGTAGGTAGCTCTACAGCTGGAGCCCACAAGCCCAGCATCCTGAAGCTGGAGCAAATTAGTGTGCTCTTGGTTTGCTTTGTGAGTGAAAATCACAAAAAAGCAGGGTTCTGGACAGAACCTAGTATCCCAGTTCTAATTTCAGGTTTCTGCCTCCCAGTGTCCTTCAGCTTACCTCCCATTTTCTGGTCTGGCAGCAGGAGTTCTGGGTGGGTGAGTCATAACTAGATGCCATCTGTATCCGGTAATTCTTATTTTAATATTTTTAAATCATTAGGTTGTATGGCATGTGAATTATAACCTAACAAAATGGTTAACCTTAATTTTCTAAAAGATTACAATCTGAAAACCCCTTTAAAACAATTCTACTCTGTGACATGATGACCCTATGAGTTAGAAATAACTCCTTCTCTGTTGATTAATGTCTTTGTTCATTAAAGGCTTCCTATTGATCCCTAAAGCCATGGAGTCCAATCAGACCCATTGGAATTAGTGAATCAGGGAAGTTCCCACCATGAAATCTGATTTACATTAAATAGCAATGAAATTGGTCTTCGACGATGTTGGCACACCCTTCACAAATTTGTTCTTCAGTGTTGTAGTACAAAGTCTGTCCTCTGGGAACTCATGGGTCCTAGGGCCTATCCTGATAAATCCATTCTAATTTGCCATTCGCCCTACCCTTTGGAAAGGATCTTCTACAAAATACTGAAGGAGGTTTGCTAGATCAACTTGATTTGTTGTACACCACCTCACATGCTTCAGTGACTAAATCAAATGATCTATTCTTAACCTCTCAAAACAAAATATTTGACCAAAAAATTGTGTTTAGTGGGCCCCTATTAATAAACTCAAACTGAACCAACGCTATGTTCCTTGCACCACTATTCCACATCAGTACCCATTCTCACACATTTTCACTAGGTTTCTGTCTGTAAATAATGGAAAAATCAAGCAGTTCTTTTGGAGTGTAGGGCACTCCTCCCTGGAGACCCTTTTATACTTCACTTTTAGGGGTTCAATTGGAATTAAGTCTAGTTAGAGGGCTAAAGAATATACTACACAATGGATGGATGGATAGATTGTGAGAAGCATTGTACAAGCCCCCAATAAATTTATTAAAATTATTTTTTAAATCAAAGAATATCCCAGATGAAAACACATTTCATTCTGGTTTGTTGTTGAAGATATCATGATGAATGAAGTTGTGTTTAATGTCACTTGAATAGATTATATCTTACGTTATGTGTAAGATTTTTTTAAGGTAATGTTTTTATTTGGAACATGAAGTTTTCATAAATAAGTGGATGGACTTTGGGTTTCTACTTAACACTAGCCTCAATACAAGAACAGTTTGTTCTGATAATATGACCTTACATGATACTTAGCTTTTCAAATCTACTGCTGAAATGAACGTGGTGAAAAAAGCAGATGGTGACCAGCTATCAGTCAGAACAGTGACCGGGTCTTAGGCTTGTATCCAAACAAATGGCCAAATAGCAAAGAAGCAATTAAGTCCACTTGGAAGAAGCACTCCAACCTGTGTGATCTGAATATGTCTAAGGAAAAGGGTATCAAAGCTAAAATTATAAACATCTAGTTGTGAAAGGTTGTGCAGTATAGTAGAAACCCAAACTCATCAGCAAAATAGTCAGGATGCCAAAAAAAATTCAAAAGGGACACAGGAAAAAGCTACTGTATGCAAACATTCCTGGGGTGAGGTCCTAGTCGTATGGCAAGGACCAGACCAAATCTAGGGGTACATATGGTAGCCAACTAAAAATAAGATGGGGG
>NW_022111317.1:8692108-8693990 GCF_000313985.2 Echinops telfairi
GAAACACAGGGAATCCAGGAGAGTAGATCCCTTCAGGACTATTTGTGAGAGTGGCAATACCAGAGAGTGGAGGGAAGGGGGGATAGAACGGGGGAGCTGATTATAAGGATCTACATATAAACTCCTACCTGGGGGATGGACAACAGAAAAGTGAGTAAAGGGAGACATTGGACAGTATGAGACATGACAAAATAATAATAATTTATAAATTATCAAGCGTTCATGAGGGAGTGGGAGCAGGGAGTGAGGGGGGGAAATTTGGAGCTGATACCAAGAACTTAAGTGGAGAGCAAATATTTTGAGAATGATGAGGGTAACGAATGTACAAATGTGCTTGACACAATTGATGTATGTATGGATGGTGATAAGAGTTGTATGAGCCCCCAGTAAAATGATTTTTAAAAATATTACTTCTGTAATGCCTTGAATTTTATTGATGAGTTTTTAATTTTTCTTACTTATTTTTTGCATGTTTATTGATAGAGAATGTAGCGTTTTTTACTGTTCTAATGAGCTATTAAAATGAATAAGACCCTTATCAATTTGACTTTGTTTAAAAAATTAAAAAGGAGGAAAGCTGTTTGTTCCATAGGCAAAAGGACAGGACCATCATGTTTCATGGCCCAAAGTTGTAGAAGGATGACAACAGCTCATCCTGGAGAGCTGATTGAAGCACTGTTGGTCTGTCTTTCCATCTGACATCAAAGGGACACTTTGCCCCTCATTGCCTGGAAAACTCTGCAAGCAGCAGGCACCCGCAAGTTTATCAGTCTCTTCAAGTTCCCAGCCTCACCTGCCCCTCCTGTCTAAAATAACATGGTTGAAGTGCTAATGTTTCTTTGCTTGGCTTAGCATTAAATTGCCTTTGTGTAAATCCCGGCATGAGCATGCTGGCTTCGTGATCAAAGGAGTATATAAGCTCACCTCTAATAAAGCTCTGGGAGCTGACGTGTATACTGCAAAGGCCCCCGTGCCTCAAATTTGGTCTGTCTGTGTTACATATGAGTTTCCTATTGCAGACCTTACCCTCTCAAACCCCTTCAAAGTATAGGTAAGTGCCAGTGTCTACATTATCTTACAAAGAAATATGTCCTTTTTAGGGACTGGTCTCTGCTCCCAACATGTCCAAAGTATGTAGGAAGAAGTCTCACCATCCATGCCACTAACGATCAGTTTGGCTGCACTTCTTCCCAATCAGATGAGTTTGTCCTTCTAGAAGTCCACAGTACTTTCAAAGTGCTTCACCAGCACCACAATTCAAATGCATCGATTCTTCTTCAGTTTTAGTCATTCATTTTCACATGCATACAAATCAATTGAAAATGTCAAAGCATAGTGCACACGGCTAGGTTAAAATAAGCACTTTATCATTTGATAAATGAAAACCCATTTTAAAGTTGTTCCAGTTGTTAATATTTTCTGTTTTTCTCTGTTTCATTATTTGGTGGGGGGGGGGTGTTCTGTGTTTCTTGTTTTTGTCTTGTATGATTTTTTCTATTTGAGATCCGGGGTAGGCAAACCTACAGAGACAGTCACTGGATTGAAAATTACCTGGAGACAGGGTAGGAGAACTTGAGAGGTAATGGGAAACTTATAACTATGAAAACAAGAAAAGAGAAAATGTTCTGAAATTGATTGTGGTGATGATTGCACAACTCTTCTTAATATGATTGGACTGTTATATTAAATGATATGTGCATCTCTGCCAATAAAATTATTTTTTTTAAAAAAACAAAACAAAACTGAGCACAACTATAAAGTTTGCACCACAAAGTGGCACCATTTCATGTAACATCTGGAATCTTCCTAAACGTTTGCAAAATATCCTTGGCCACAAGGAGTCGTCTTTACTGTTCATGTTGCAGGTTCTGCGTTGGTTTTT
>NW_022111317.1:8694090-8695479 GCF_000313985.2 Echinops telfairi
GTATGATTTTTTCTATTTGAGATCCGGGGTAGGCAAACCTACAGAGACAGTCACTGGATTGAAAATTACCTGGAGACAGGGTAGGAGAACTTGAGAGGTAATGGGAAACTTATAACTATGAAAACAAGAAAAGAGAAAATGTTCTGAAATTGATTGTGGTGATGATTGCACAACTCTTCTTAATATGATTGGACTGTTATATTAAATGATATGTGCATCTCTGCCAATAAAATTATTTTTTTTAAAAAAACAAAACAAAACTGAGCACAACTATAAAGTTTGCACCACAAAGTGGCACCATTTCATGTAACATCTGGAATCTTCCTAAACGTTTGCAAAATATCCTTGGCCACAAGGAGTCGTCTTTACTGTTCATGTTGCAGGTTCTGCGTTGGTTTTTGGATGCATGGAGCATTTCTAGTTCTCTCAACAAACTCCAAGGAGACTATTTCCTGCACAAAATGGGGTCATTTCTTCCCTCTTGGTGTCCGTGTTGATTTGATTCCAACTCATAGGGACACCATGCTTATATTTTCTTTTTCTTTGTTGTTGTTAGATGCAATTTTGTCACAACTGGACCCATGGGTAATATGATCAACGGAGAAAAGGTTGAAGTTGTCAAGGATTTAGTCTTGCTTAGATCCACAATCAATGCTCATGGAAGCAGCAGCTAAGAGATCAGTCAGCTCTGACTCATAGGGAGCCTTTGCACAACAGAGCAAAACACTGCATGGTCCTGCACCATCCTCACAATGATGCTAGAGCTGAACCCATTGATGGAGCCACAGCATCAATCCATCATTTTAAGGACTTTCCTCTTTTGGGAAAAAGTTGAGGGCTTTTCCACTTGACCAAACAAGATGTCCTTCTCCAGGACTAGTCTCTCCTAACAATATGTGCAAAGTATGTAAGGCAAAACTTGCCTCCCTTCCCTCTAAGAGGCATTCTGGCCTTACTCCTTCCAATACAAATTGCTTTGTCCTTTTAGTAGTCCATGGCACTCCCAACATTCTTCTCTAGCACCACAATTCTCACAATTCTAATGAATCCATTCTTCTACAGTCTTCCTTATTCAATGCCCAACTTTTACATGCATATGATGCAACGGAGAATATCATGGCTTGAGTCAGGCACATCTTAATCTGCAAAACAACACCCTTGCTCTTCAGTACTCTAAAGAAGCCTTGTTAAGCAGATTTACGTAATACAATAGTATGTCAAAAGTTGGGGTAGTAAAGCAATCTCTTAGAAGGACTGTGTTCAATGGGTGCCCTCTGTTCATCCACCACTGGAGCTGTTCGTTCTGTAATCAGTCAAGGTGGTGGGAGAAGAGGAAGGGCAGAAGGAAAGGCTTTTAGCTAGTATCTCCATAGACAGGAAACTGTGGTA
>NW_022111317.1:8697159-8698589 GCF_000313985.2 Echinops telfairi
AGTCACAATTCTGCAGTTCAGCCAGTTCCATTTGGTAAATTGTATCCACATTTTCAATGTCAATAGAAAATGGATTACAGAAAAGCTGTGTGTCCTGGTCATGGAGATGAAGCTCTTTAAATCTAAATTGGAACTCTTTTTGCAACTTTTCCAATGAATCCACACATGTTTTGTTTGGGAATGCAACCAATGGTTTCTCCGCTAACAAATTTTGAGTTGTAGGGAGATGGCAGAAATTTTCTTCCTTCACTTGTTTGATGAGGAGGGCTAATTTTACTTCAAATGCTTTCACATGTGATTGCATATCACAGATGAGCTTCCCCTTTCCTTGAAGTTGCACATTGAAACTGTTGAGTAGCTCTGTTACATCTGTCAGAAAGGCAAGGTGCCATTTCCATTCTGCATCATTGAGCTCTGGTACTTCTTTGCTTTTTGAAAGTAGAAAAGCTGTAATCGGTGGAATTAAGTCATAGAAATGTTTCAAAACTTTCCTTTGACTCAGCCAATCGACTTCTGTGTGGTACAGAATATCTTCATAGGCAACACTTAGCTCAGACAGAAATTCCTGAAATTGTCTGTGGTTTAGTGCATTCGCTCTAATGAAGTTAACACAAGATACCACCATTTTCATAACAGAGTCCCACTTCAGTGATTTACTATACAGTGCTTGTTGGTGGATGAGGCAGTGTATGGCTATTGGATGAGGATGGTTATGTTTGTCCACCTCTTGGTTAATGCGAGCAATTACTCCTTTCTTAGACTCCACCACTCTAGGAGCACCATCAGTTGTCACACTAGCTAGTTTAGCCCAGTCCACCTCCAAACCATTCACAGTTTGGCAAATCTTTTCATAGATATCCTCTCCTGTAGTTGTTCCTTTGATGCTTTGCAGTGCAGCAAGCTCTTCTGTGACTTCGAAATAGTCATTCATTCCATGAATAAAAATTAGAAGTTGTGCAGAATCACGAACATCATTAATTTTGTCGAGTGCAAAGGAAAAATCGGAAAGTTTTTTTTGCAGAGTTTTGCAAATGCTGATGCAATTTCTCTCCCATTTCTTCAATCCTTCGTGTAATTGTAGGTCCTGAAAGACTCACTGTACTAAATAAATTGGCCGTCTCTGGACACATCTCTTTGGCAACAGAAAGAAGGCATTCTTTAACAAATTCTCCCTCCACGAATGGTCTACCAGTGCACGCTATTAGCTTGGCAACTTGAAAACTTGCTCGCAGTGATGAAATATTTAGCTGCTCCTGCTTCACAAAAGTATTTTGCCGAGTTTTCAATGTATTTTTCAGTTTTAATATTTTATCTTTTTTCACTTCTCTGACCAAACAATCATATTTATCTTTATGATGAGTTTGACAGTGTTGATGCAAATTGTATTCTTTGAACACAGACACTATATTCTGGCATATCAAACACACAGC
>NW_022111317.1:8699022-8700062 GCF_000313985.2 Echinops telfairi
GATTTCAGCCATACAAGCATATAGCTGAACTTGCACTGCTCAGAGATCGCAGCAGTGTGAACCGGGGCTTACACAGCACAGAACATACAACATCATACACAACTGAATAGCAATCAAAATATAAATGCATGTACTGTCAATTAAATCGGATTTCCTACTCCTCGGCTGTCTGCAGAGCCAGATTAAGTTACCATGGGACCCTAGGCAGATTACCAGTTTGGGGCCCCCATGCGATAACTCTGAGCACTGACCATTTGCATTAACACTGACCACTGACCATTTGCAATAACCCTGACCACTGACCATTTGCATTAACACTGAGCACTGACAATTTGCTTTAGCACTGAGCACTGAATATTTGCATTATCACGGTGACGAAACCCCCCTAGAGACCACCCCCAACCAACTAACCAACTTTTTAAAAAAGACGTCCTAACTTCAGAAAAAAAGGCCCCCTTAACTGCAAAAAATTCCCTAATAACTGCAAAATTAAAAAAATAGACCTCCTAACTTCAAAAAAAAATCCTAACTTGTTCTTACACCCGAGACTGAGTCGAGAGACAGAGAGAAGGAGGGGAGTCGGAGAGTGCAGTGCACATTCCACACATGCGCACTGCGGCCCAGGATGAGTAGGCTGCTAAGCAGGACAGGCAGCGATGGCAAAAATCCCCCAGCGGGCCAGATAAATGTCCTCGGCGGGCCATACATGGCCCACGGGCCATAGTTTGAGGAACCCTGGTGTACGACATGCCAAAATAATAATAATTTATAAATTATCAAGGGTTCGTGGGGGAGGGCACATTGGGAGTGAGGGGAAAAATGAGGAGCTGATACCAAGGGCTCAAGTGGAAAGAAATGTTTTGAGAATGATGATGGCAACAAATGTATAAATGTGCTTGACACAATTGATGTATGCATGGATTGTGATGGCCATAGTTTGAGCCCCCCTGGTGTACGACATGCCAAAATAATAATAATTTATAAATTATCAAGGGTTCGTGGGGGAGGGCACATTGGGAGTGAGGGGAAAAATGAGGAGC
>NW_022111317.1:8700703-8702417 GCF_000313985.2 Echinops telfairi
CTAGAGCCCAGAACCAGGGAGGCAATTTAATTTTATTCTATTCTACCTGGTGGGCGTGGGGTGGTGAGGGGGGAGTAGAATAAAAAATAAAAATAAATCCTCTGATCTAGTAGGGCACAAGGAGTCTAGATAGGCCAATTAGCCCAGCTTCCCTCTCAGTGATTCTACACACAGCTGGGGAGGTCCTGCATGTCATGGGGCCCTACACAGGCCTGTGGGAACACCCTCCACCACACACCCACCCACCCTGCTGTAGTGCTACATACAGCACAAAGGAGGTATACCAGTGAACTCCAGCCCTCAGTACCGAGGTGGGAACTGACACCTGGCCACTGGAGCAATCTTGCCTTCGAGAGCAATCCCACGCTGCATCTGTGGAACCCTACATCAAGCAGTCACACACACCCACTACCTTGAGGAAGAGTTGGAACTCCTCCAGCCCCATGGACAAGTGATCAAGTCTCAGTTATCTCCTTACTTAACACTCTATTTTCTTCTTTCTTTATCCACTCGCCCTTCTTTCTTTCCCACCGCAGTCAGTCTCAACAAGATCAGGTTTGTGTTGGGGTTTTTTCTTCTCTTTTTCCTTCTTTATCCTTCCTATTTTTCTTTTTGTATTTTTCTTTTTCCCTCTTTCTCCTCTTCTCTCCCTCTCTTTCCTATCATACACCACTACTGGATTCCAAGCAACTACCCTCAGCTAGGGCAGATCAACCGAAATACCAGGGAGATCTCCAGCCTGACCTCTATTGGGAGTGCAGAAAAACACACAAGGCAGCTGTGACAGCCCTCTACAGCATGCCGTGCTGCTGAGGAAACCTCCGTCAGACCTCTAAGGAGATCTCACCAACTAGGGCAATTCCGACCAGCACCACTGGGTCCCTGCATTAAAAGGGCACACCAACCTGCCATTGTGGGGCAGGGATCAGATATCTCTTTATTCTTTATCTCCTCCTTCTCTCTTTCTTCCCTCTTTACTATCACAGCGAATCTTAGTGAACACAGGTGAGTTTTTCCCCCTTCTTTCTCTTCCCTTTTTCTTTCTTTATTCTCTCTTACTTTGTTACTTCTCCTCTCTGTGCTTATATGACTCACTTCTCTCCCTCTCTTTCCTTCCACATGCCACAGCTGGTTTCCAGGCCCCTACCCTCTGCCTAGGGCAACTCTGCCCAGCCAGTGGGGAGAGCTACAGCCTTCCCCCTAAGGCAGTGCAGCACACTGCATGAGGCAGTGCTACACAGGGCCTGGCATGGGGTTGAGCTATTGCTTTATCTATTTTTTTATTTTCTTTCCTTCTCTTTCTTCTTTTCCTTCTTTTTCTTTCTTTCTCTTTGTTCTTCTTTCACTTTTTCTTCTTTTCTCTTCTTCTTCTGTGTCTTCTCTATTTCCTGCCACAGTCTCAGCAGATGCAGTGCTGCTTTTGTATTGTGTGTTTTTTTTTTACTGTTTTCACTTTTGTTTAGTCTACATTTTATTTGTGCATGTGTGAGTGAGTGTTAGCTTGCTTGGCATTGTTGCTCCAGACTTTGTTTTCTTCTTTTCCTCTTTTTCTTCTCCTCTCAATCTCTTTCCTTTCACAAGCCATTAGTGGCCTCCAGATCACTTCCCTCTCACTAGGGCAACTCTAAAGGGGCATCTCCTACCAGCATTTGTTGGCTTTACACGCAGCTGGGGAAATCACATTGGTCCTCTTCCATACACCAAGCAACAGGGG
>NW_022111317.1:8703557-8705244 GCF_000313985.2 Echinops telfairi
GAGGAAAATGTAAAGATCATAAAAGCAGCTAGGAAAAAACAAACAGTCATATACAAAGATACCCCAATAAGAGTATGTTTAGACCTATCAGCAGACCCAAAGAAGAAAAGAAGGTAATGGAGTAACATAATTCAAAAATTGAAAGAAAACAGTGCAAATCCAAGAATACTTTACCCAGCTAAATTATCTATTAAGGTAGATGGAGAGGTGACAGTCTTTCCAGACAAAGACAACCTCAAAGAATACATAAAAAGAAACCCAGTCCTACAAAAAATCCTTGCCGATCCAGTATAGGCAGAGGATCAACACTCACCGAGGGCAAATAAGAGACCATCACATAAAACAACTCTACCTATAGGGTGACAAAGAAAAAGCAACCCCCACGGTAGCATTGGCTCAATAGTGGAAAGAAGACAAACATAAGCCGCACAGACAACACAAGCAGATAAGATAGGTAGGTAGGAAAATACCCAACACAAGAGGTACAAGATGACATCACAGAGTCCACAGATGGATGTAATAACACTGAAAATCAATGGTCTGAAATCAGGCATTAAAAGGCAGAAGCTAATAGACAGGCTCAGAAAACATGACCCATCAATCTGCTGCCTCAAGAAGACTCATCTCAAGCTTGAAGACAAAAACAGGTGGAGAATTAAAGGCTGGAGAAAAATATACAAAGCAAATGGCAATGCAATAAAAAGCAGGGGTAGCGATCTTAATAGCTGACAAAATTGACCTCAAGATACAGGATATAACAAGAGATAAGGAGGGGCATTATATAATACTTAAGGTAACAGTAGACCAACAACCAGTGAGCATAATAAATTTATACGTGCCCAATGAGAGACCCGCAGAATTTGTAAATCAAACACTCCAAAAGATGAAAGAAGAAATCTCAGGCACAATGACTATAATCGCTGACTTTAATACACCACTCTCTGAAAAAGGCAGATCACTGGGAAAGAAACTCAACAGAGAGGCTACAGATCTAAACAGTACAATTGGACGATCTGATAGATACTTTCATAGCTTTCCACCCAAATGCAAAAACAATCACATTCTTTTCAAGCCCACATGCACATATTCGAAAACAGACCACATGCTGGGACACAAGTTGAACTTAAGTAAATTCAAGCACATGGAGATTATACAGACATCTCTCTCTGATCACTGTGCAATAAGGCTGGAAATTAACAGAAGGACGGCGAAGAAAAGAGGGGCAAACAATTGTAGGATGAATAATTCTCTATTGCAAAAAGCGTAGGTATTGGCCAGATTAGAGATGAAATCAGGAAGTTTCTAGAAACCAATGAGAATGAAAGTACAACGTATGAAAACCTTTAGGATACAGCAAAGGCATTTATCAGAGGAAGGCTGGTAGCAATAAATGCACACATGAAAAAATAAGAGAGACTCATGGATGATATGCTGGCACAAAACTTACACTAATTAAAGCAGAGTCAACAGAACAATCCTATTGCAAGAGGATAGATATAATAAAATCAGAGCAAGAGGATTGGAAGAATAATCCTAATAGAAAGAGGATAAATATAATAAAAAGCAGAGCTGAGATACAGGAGAGGGAAAACAAGAAACCTATGGAAAAAATTAATGAAGCTAAAAAGTTGGTTCTTTGAAAGAATTAATAGAATTGATACACAGCTGGCAAACCTAAGCAAAGAAA
>NW_022111317.1:8706030-8707477 GCF_000313985.2 Echinops telfairi
GGAGAAAAGACAAAAACAATTCCACTGAAAAGGGGAGCCAGCTAAAGATGCCCTTTGTCCTCACTCCTATTTAACATTATACTGGAGGTCCCAGCTAACAACATAAGACAAAGAAAGACATCAAATATATTCATCAAGGGAAGGAAGTGGTGAAATTATCATTATTTGCAGATGATATGATTCTATACATTGAAAATCCCATAAACTCCACAAGTGGAGTGTTGGAAGCAATAGAGGAATATGGCAGAGTGGCAGGATACAAGATCAACAAGTCTATCGGACAGCTCTACACATCAGACAAGATCACAGAAGAGACGATTTTAAAAGGTAGTACCCTTTACAATAGCCAAGCACAAACTGAAATATCTAGGGATTTACCTGGCTTAAAAAATGAAAGCTTTATATGAGGAAAATTATAAAACACTACAACAAGAAACCAAGAGTGACCTCCAAAAATGGAAAAACATCCCATGGTCGTGGATTGGCAGACTCAATAAAGTAATAGTAAAGATGTTAGTTCTGCCCCAGGCACTACATAAGTTCAATGCAATCCCGATATGAATACCACCATCCTTCTTCTAAGAATTGGAAAAACTGATTACCAACTTCACATGGAGGGGGAATAAGGCCAGAATTAGCAGAGAACTCCTCAATAAGAAGGACAGAGTGGGAGGGCTTGCTCTACCTGACTTTAGCACGTATTATACAGCCACGGTAGTCAAAACAGTGTGGTACTGGTAAAACAACAGATATTCAGACCAATGGAAAAGAGCTGAAGACCCAGAAATAAAAACATCAGCATACAGGCAACTGATCTTTGATAAAGGCCCCCAAAATAATATACGGTAAGCAGATGCCCTCTTCAATAAATGGTGCTGGGAGAAATGGATATTTACCTGCAGAAAAATGAAGCAAGACCTTTACCTCACTCCATGCGCAAGAATAAACTCAAGGTGGATCAGAGATCTTGAGATAAAACCCCAAACAATTAGGGCCATTAATGAGGGAATTGGGACAAACATGAGAACCTTGGCACAGGGAATACATACATTATCAGAAATAGGGAAGAATACAAATACACAGGAGACCCAAATAGACAAGTGGGATATACTGAAGATAAGTCACCTGTGTACATTGAAAGAATTCACCAAGAGTAATAATATAGCCCATCGACTGGGAAAACATCTTTAGCAATGACACATCAGAAAAAGGCCTTACCACTAAAATCTACAATGCTTTGCAAGCTTACAATAAGAGAAAAACTAACTGCCCACTGAGGAGGTGGACAAAGGACCTGAACAGAAGTTTCAGAGTCGGAAATCCGACTGGCCAATAAACATATGAGAAAATGTTCCCAATCATTAGCCATAAGAGAAATACAAATTAAAACAACTATCAGATACTACCTAACACCCTCAAAGATAGCCCAATTCAAAAAATCAGAAAG
>NW_022111317.1:8709464-8710750 GCF_000313985.2 Echinops telfairi
TATCAGCAATTTGGTCTTATCTCTCTAGAGAACCCTGTCTAACACAAGGACCGATGGTTCCAGTGGGACATGGGAGAGGAGAAGGAGGAGGAAAGGAGGTGGTGCTGACCAACCCAGGGACAAGGGAGCAACAAGTGATCCAAAATTAGTGGCAAGGAGGGTGTGAGAGGCCTAGTAGGGATTCAGCAAGAACAATGTAACCGAGAGAAATTACTGAAACCCAAATGAAGGCTGAGCATGATAGTGGGAGAAGAGGAAAGTAAAAGGAAATAGAGGAAATAACTAGGGGACAAAGGACATTTTTAGAGGTATAAATACAAGCATATACATATGTAAATATATTTATATAGGATGGTGGGGAAATAGATCTACGTGCATATATTTGTAGGTTTAGTCCTAAGGCAGCAGATGGACTCAAGTACTTACTCAATGAAGTACACTTTGTTCTATTAAATTGGCATTCCATGATGCACACTTCCCTGACACGATCGCTGAAGAAAAATGTGTGGAAGATTGTTGATGGTGCCTGGCTATCAAAAGATATAGCATCTGGGGTCTTAAGGGCTTGCAGGTAAAGAAGCAGCCTTCTAGCTCAGTGACCACAAGGTGTAGAAGGGACCAGGTATCAGGTATCAAAGAACAAAAAAATCATATCAGTATATGCACACCTTCCCGATATGATCACTGAAGACAAATGTGTGCATAAGCACATGTGGTGAAGAAAGCTGATGGTGCCCGGCTATCAAAAGATATAGCATCTGGGGTCTTAAAGGCTTAAAGATAAATAAGCAGCCATCTAGGTCAGAAGCAATAAAGTCCACATGGAAGAAGCACACCAGCCTGTGTGATCAGGGATCAGGCATCTAAGAACAAAACATCATATCATTGTAAATGAAGGTGAGTGCAGAGTGGAGAAACAAAGTCCATCTATATGCAACAGGACACTCCATTACAGAAGGGTCTCAGGGAGGAGACGAGCCAATCAGGGTGCAGGGTAGTAATGAGGAAACATACAACTTTCCTCTAGTTCTTAAATGCTTCCTCTCCACCACTATCATGATCCCAATTCTACCTTAAAACTCTGGCTAGACCAGAGGATGTACACAGATACCGTTAGGAACTGGAAACGCAGGGAATCCAGGAGAGATGATCCCTTCAGGACCATTTGTGAGAGTGGCGATACTGAGGGTGGAGGGACGGTGGGGTAGAAAGGGTCAACTGATTACAAGGATCTACATGTAACCTCCTCCCTGGAGGATGGACAACAGAAAAGTGGGTGAAGGGAG
>NW_022111317.1:8712608-8713889 GCF_000313985.2 Echinops telfairi
TCCTCCAAGTGCTTTGGAATACTCGGGACATTTGAATTCAAAGAGGCTGGCCTAGGGGGCTGTTTAAAGACTGAGGAAGAAAAAAAACCCTCCAGTTGTTTGGATTTTGAACTAGCGGTTTGTGCCTAAAGCTGGAAAAATTTGGAGCCACAAAGGAACTCTCCTCTCTACGATTGAACATTAAAGGGAACCTCTGGGCTGCCTGAAATTCTTGCTGGGTGACCACCTGGAGCCACTTGTTGAGTGGAAGTAGGAGAAACACAGCAATAAAGAGAAGGTGTAGGGGAAGCCAGCCCCTCACACTATCACAGATTTAGTAAGTGCAATTGTATGGCTAAAATACATATAAAGATTATAGTAAAGCCATAGAGAATAATAGAGATAGGAGAGTAAAATGAAGGAGTCAGACACATTTCATAGTAGCTCACCTCCTGGATCTCACCAACCAGGTCCAGGTCCATGCACAGCACCGGCTGAGAGGGGAGGAGGGTCTCTATTTCTGACCAAGGCCCATATACGCTTAGGGGGCATGATTACAGGTAACCACACACATCACAGGAAGTGGCTGTACAATAGGCATACACATAAAAGGAAGGGGCTGTACAATAGGTATAAGTGTGACAGGAAGGGGATGAGCTAGCGGTGTACACTTAATAGGAAGGGGAGGGACTAGGGGTATACATGTGACAAGTTTGGTGGGCCCCAGATTCAATATGATAGCCTAACCTTGGTCACTTTGAGTGGGTTTGACTTCCCTGGGCTCTCCTTCAGGGGAACAATCTCCTATCCCTATCAGAAGGGAGTGGGCCCTAGTTAGGGTGAGACAGACAATACAGTATGATTTCTCTAGATAACTGACAACCCCCATGGAGAACAACATCTGACTTGCTTTCATTGCCCTCCAAGTGTACAGGCATTTACCATGTGTAGCAAGCAGCTAGGTTTGGCACATATTTGGGGGAGACAACTTGGGAGAAATCTTTCTGTATCCCACAACAAGGGTTGAGTCTGACAACTGACACCAGTAGACCTGAGAATGGGTTAGCTGGTCTGAAGTTCATGACCTAGTCCAAGAGGTCTAGAGTTGATGAGAATTTGTGAGGGGAACCATGGTCTAAAGGTGAGGTGGTCAATGGACACCCTGGTGAGGCAAAGCAAGGCAGCAGCCTACATTGAGTTGACCAAAATCCAACCAGCTGAAGAGAAGATTTTTGAGCCTGTGAATGGGTGTATATTGCTGCTGAGTTTATGAATGGATTGTCCTGATCTGACTTTGCTTAC